>NC_083340.1:28713671-29029556 GCF_019175385.1 Lycium barbarum
CGATCGCACTAGCTAGAAAGGTGGGGCCTGACGATCCTGTGGTGAGGGCCCGCGATCGCGAGGAGGCACGTCGGTGAGAGAGGTGTACCATGATGCTTCGCGATCGCGTGATGTCGGACCGTGATTCCGACGAGGGCACTGTAGCTCTGAGTTAGAAAAACCCCTAGAATCCGAGAGTTGCTTCCATGTACTAATTTCCAAGTTATTGAGCTCGTTTGGGAGAAGATTATAAGAGGTTTTGATCATGTAAGTTTGAGGGTAAGTTCCCTAATCTTAATCTTTTTCATTTATCTTTTCTAAGTAAGAATTCATGGTAGTAAATCCATAGAACTTGGAAGAATAAGAGATGGGTTTTGAGTTTCTTTCTTGAATAAGTTGTTAATTATAAAATATTTATTTGTTGGTGGATTAAGCTTGATTAAGCATGAAATTGATGATTAAAACTATTATTGCATGATTCCTTCCTAATTAATTACTAATTTATGAAATTAGAATCTAGGTTTATACCCAAATTTGGGGGGTTTTGCCTAGAATCCGAATTTAAGTGATTTGTTAGTTCTTCTAGCTTATAATTGATGGGAATTGATCACCTAGAGCATTAATTTCATGTTGATACCTATAGATTCCTAATTTCCTCTTTCTAGTTCATAAACCCCATTTCGTAGGTTGGGATTTGGGTATTGATAGAAGTAAGGTTTGACTAATGATTCTTTTTTATTCTAATTTCCTAATCCGGATATGACTAGAATTTCATTATGTCAAGGCACAAAGGAAGGGAAATACTAAGGTTTGACTGTTGGAGATTTGTTGTTCGGCTTTTCGGGTAGGTTACAGTTTACCTTATGGTGAGACTTCGATTAGCGAAGCGTATGTTTAGATGATATTTCCGGAGAATGCATGTAAACCTTTGCGTATGAAGTTGGGTTGAATATTGTTTTACGTTGGGCCTTGTTGTATGATTTGGTGGCTAGCCACCCTATAGCGTTGTTGACTTATCTCGTTCTATTTACTTATTGGCTCGTTGCCCGTTGAGATATCGGATATTGGTGATTAGTGATATATCATGACTATGATATTTTAGTACTTGACTTGATTTGATATTGAGATGAGAATGGTAATTCCATGTGGCTTATTGTGTAGCCTTATTATTGATATTACTTGTGTGCCATGTGTGGTACTGTTTTGAAGTGAATTGGTTGTTGACATTACATTGCATCATATTCATACTCATTTCCATGATACACTGGTATTGTATTATTATGGTACTGAGGATGGAAAGTGAGAAGGAAATACTGATGCGTTGAAACACATTATATATCGAGTCATCTCTGGGCTGTGTGTGGAATGATTGATATGAGGCGTATAGGTGGGAATAGAGTCATCTTTGGGCTGTGTGCAGAGGGACTGGTACATGGACTTCGCGAGTCCTCCATGGGTTATACTGCCGAGATGTACTATACCATCGATCGGAGTACGTGTGTACGGTGCATATGCATTGCATTCATTATTCATACTTTATTGCATTGCATTGTACCTCTTAATATTTTGTGATATGGTTGTGATATATATACTAGTTCGGAATGGTTATATTGAGGCTTGACACAGTTGGGTTTAGATGTCATAAAATAGGTGATGACTTCTTGTGATATGATTGTGATATACTGGTTTGGAATAGTTATACTGATATTTGACACAGTTGGGTTTAGATGCTATAACATAGATGATGACTGGTTTTATGGTTTTGTATTTGCATCGACTTGTACCTTGTTATTTTACGTGTTTATCTGGCTATGTTGTCTTTATATATGTTAGCTGGTCTTAGTCAGCCCATGATACCTACCAGTATTTGTTGTTTGTGCTGCCCTGTACTTGCTGCATTCTTTTATGAATACAGAGTACCAAGTTGGATCTACTTCTACCCCTCGTGGCTGATATTCAAGGATTGTTGATTCAAGTCTCTTCAGGGTGAGCATGAGGACGTTCGCTGCCCCAAGACGCTTTCTATTACTTATGTCTTGCTTTCCATTCTGAGACATGATTTGAGACTACTTATATATTATTATCAGACTTGTAGTATTTAGATTTAGATGCTCTTGTTTGACCAGACCAAATACTAGGGTGGATTTCATTTACTTCTGCACTTATTTATGTTATATCTGTGAGACTTACGTTATTTTACTTTCTTCTACTATTTTATATTAATTGTGAATGATGGGTTAAGGGTTCGTCTACCGAGGTGGGAAGGGTAGGTGCCCGCACGACTTAGTGAAATTGAATCGTGACAAGTTGGTATCAGAGCCCTAGGTTACCTGATCTATAATACAAGAGCGTGTCTAGTAGAGTCTCGTGGATCGGTACGATGAGCTCCATATCTATCTGCGACAGGCTATAAGACATTTAGAAAACTTTCAATTCTTTCATTCTCTCGTACGACTTCATTCAAATTGGTATCTGGACTTTCTTATCTTACTCACCTATGGAGGGTGGAAAATCGTCCTTAAATTCTTATACAAATAGTTGATCTATGACATGTTGTGGTATGGTACGAGATGTGTTATTCTGATTCAGACACGTGATTAAGTTTAGTCTCTAGTTATGGCCTAAGGATTCAATTGTGTGGAGTCGTGAATATACTCGGTTATTGTGTGGAATTGCTATTACACTCATTTATTGTGGGAGTTCGTGAGAAGTGGGAAAGATAGTTCAGAGGGTTACATGGTGTCCATGTTTCAGCGTTGGGTTGCTCGAAAGTGACAAAGTGCATTCATGGCTTAACAATAGTGGGTTTCTCGATGATATGATCAGTTTGGGAAAATCTTTAGCTTCGTTAGGCTTTATGATGGTGTGCGTGACAGTGGTAAACCAATTGCGGGTCGATGATTCAACAGCGGTAGAGTATTAGATGTCGGTATGTGAGGACAAATGTAAATGTGGTAATGACCATCGAATTGGGCAAACATATTATGATTACGTGTAATAAAGAAAATAAGTTGACAATAAGGACATGAAGGAAGACTTTTGTGGAAAGCATGTAGCGAAGTGAGATTTCATAGAATATCTTAGCCATGAGTACTCTTCGTGAGATTGAGAAGGGAAAAATTGGTATCTGACATGGTTGTCAGGATAAGGTTGTGACTGGTGCTACGGGTCATTCTTGTTATGGGATCGTTGGTGTTAAAGGACTACTATATTATTAAGTGAATGCTATGGGCACATCGTTTGATCGCTAAATTTGATTGAGTTGTAGGCTTCTAAGGAGCTAGTAATCAACTGATAGAAATGACTTTAATTATGGGCGTATGTGATTAGTTAATGACTTGAGGAGTTACTAGTTGTTTCACTTAGACTTGAGGAGAAATATTGATATTATTTTGTGGTTTGTTTGGCTTAGATGGATGACTAGTTTAGAGGATGGAATGGATTTGAGTATTTGTTGGCTGATAGTGATAAAAGTGATTTGAAATGAAATACGGGAACTGAAGGATTACAATGAGGCATCTTGCTATTTGGTTTAGGGGATCAAGGTTCATAAGACTTGAGGTGAGGTTGTATGGGTACTTGATTCATGTTTGGACTGCGGTGGCATTATATCATGACCTTTAGTAAAATGTGTGACTGATGAGGCTGATTGGTGTCTTCGAGGTTAAGGGCAGAAGGGGAATTGCTGAAACGAGAGCCAGTAATGTGAGAGCTTGGTTGCAATGGTACAGTGTAGAGTGGGCTTCAGAGTTTTTAGATGATTTGGTATGTTCGGTTGTGTCGTGGGCTAATAGAGGTTAGTGGTTGATGAATGAGACGATTATCAGTGTTGGGCCAGTTTAATAGTTTAGTACTCAGGAGGGTTAATCAGGTGTTGCACCTAATGTTGGACTAAGGTTGGGGTCCTTGTATTCATTGTGTAAATTTGACTAAATCCCGCTACTAGTTGTTATTACTTGGCTTATGTGATTGAATAAAAGGGATAGGCGTGGAAGTGGTTAGAGGTGTTTAGATTTGATGAATGAGGTAAGAGGTGATTCTTCGAGGGCTAGCAACGCTAAGGATTTTGAGTAAGGGGTTAGTAAACAAGGATGCTTGAAATAGGTAGATCAATGATGGGTTAACTGAATTAAGTTTGGGATAACATTTCGAAGATTGAGAAACACAATTCGGGCAAGGACGATTCAGTTGGATATATATGGATATTAGTAAAACTGTTATGTGATACGTCGGATTTAGAGAGTGTTCAGTTTGGAATGGTAAGCGTTAAGGAAACTCTAATGTGCAGAGTGTGTGGTATGATTTTATCTCCAGAATTAATTTGGCTAGCTTGCAAGACTTTTGAGTATGTGGTATTCGATGGAGTGGAATCGAGGATTGATTACGATATTGATGATCATGAATTGATTTGAAATTAGAAAATTAACGAGTTGATAAAAGGTATAATTGATCAAGAGTCGGCAAGACTGAGATACATCTTGGGATTACTTGAGTCTATTTAGATTGTGGCGTCGTTGTCTTACATATTAAGATGAGGTGCGATTGTTGCATGAGCTTAAGGAAGGAAGTCTACAGAAATGGACTAAGTGATATGAGGAAACTTCCGTGAGGTTCGTGATCGGCAACTAGTGATAAGCATATTTTAGTGAACCGACATGTTGAGGTTTATAAGAAGTGGCTTGGCGGTACACTGTTGGATAAGTTTCATAACATTCTACAGTGGATGGGTTAGCGTGCTTTAAGAGAAAAGATTTGTGGAATCCCTATTATGTGAAGGCTAGAGCTATGTTCTCGAGATGGGACCGTATTCGTGGTAAGTGTCATATGTTATGAGTTATATTGACTGGGTGTCTTAGATGAGTGTATTTGGATACTAAGGACTTAGAGATTGTTGTGCAAGGTTGACGTAAGAGGTTGTGAGAGTTGTTTCTTTCAGAGATGTTACGGGCTTGTCGAGGTACTACAATGGGAGGTTCGATGGTTAAAGGGTTATATTAAAAGACTGCAAGTTTTGGCGTCGAAAAGTTCGGGTTGTATCAGATTTACGTATCAGGTAAAGGTTGAGAAGCATGAAGATTGGATTCATAAGGTATAGCTCTTCGGTACTAAGTTGATAACTTTGATAGGACTCAACTTATGGAGTAGAGGGTAATAGACATGATTTATTATGTGTGAGGAAAAGATTAGAATTGGCCGCCACAGATGTGAGATGGGACTGTGATTGCTTTTGGGAATACGGAGTCAGTTTAAATGACTGTTAGTGGTATTCGAGAGTCGTGCATTTATTCAGGGTAAATGATGTGCCATGAATTTACGACAATTCGATGCCAATTGCTTAATATTTTGTAAATCCTCAAGTACTTTTGATGTCACTTTTCGTGTTTTTGTGTTGATTTGTAGATTAACAGGTGTTAGAAGCAACATGAGGCAAAACGAAGCAATACAAGCCAAATTCGACCAAAACACCACCTGCGAGTCGTAGGTACTGCATGCTAGTCGCAGGTACTGCAGCACATAATGACAGAGATATTGAAGTCGCAGGTACTGCAGCAAATGATGACAGAGATATTGGAGAACAGAAGATAGTTAGTGCAGCACATGCGAGGCGCATGTGGTGCATGCGAGCCGCACTTTCTGCAGCATATGCTGCACCATAGCTGCTTGCATATGCACAACCTGCAATACTTTTGGTACAACCTGCGACTGGCAGATTGCATATGCGATACTAGATGCGATTAGCATAAAATCGCAGGGGTATTTTTGTCCAGAAATTATTCCCTTTTGGCAAGTCTATAAATAGAATTCTAGGGTTTTGGATCCATTATTCTACACTTTCTGAAGTTGTCTTTTTGTGGAGCTTGTTTATTATTGGTGGTTGAAGCTTTTAAGAGATTCCCTAGTTTTATCATCTTCTCCATTTAATACTTTTGTAAGCTTTATGAATACTCTTTATGCTATTACTTTACTTTTAATGAATATTATTGACTAAGCCCATTAGCTAAGGTCGTGGGACCAAATGTGTTAGTCATGTGATTGGGTTTCATATTCATACTCCATTTATATGTCAAAGGTGTTTTCCGTTAACTATTTAAGCTTTAATATCTTTTGATGGTGTACAACATTACCTGTGCCTAAATACCATTACTTTGCTTTGAAAAGAAAGTAGAGGTTAGGAAAGGAGTTAATAGCAACAATTTGGGTCGTTATATCGATCTAATAGCTTGAGCTAGGAATAGGAAAGCTAGTTGAGACTAAATGGGTGTTCTCATATAAAACATTCTAAGGCTTGGAAAAACTTAGAATGAAATTTGCTAATTTGGTTGGAAAACTTTTGACAAGAATTAAGTGACCCTTGGTCTAATACATTTATGCATATGAATGAGTTGAAGTGATACCCAAGTGCATTACTTTCCATTGGAACCACAACTTTAGTTCGACATCTAAATAGTTAAATCTCCTATTAACAAAGCGTAGACGTAATGGTCAACGACCAAAATCAAACATTATTATACTTCCCTTCCCTTGAAATATAGATTAAGAGTTAAGCGTTACACTTAGCAAGTATATTTCTTCATTGCATCCTCTGTAGGATTCGACCCCAACCTCGTTGGGTTCTATATTTGACAATGACCGCTTACTTCTACTATTAAAGGTGTAATTTGGGTGTATCAAATTTTGGCGTCGTTACCGGGGATGGGATAGCTCATGTTTTTGTGTATTCTTAGGTTTTCTTTTCCAATGTGATAGTGATGGTTGATTAGTTTATCACATGAATGTTTCCATCTTGTTTTAATAATACTCCTCCCAAATTCTTTTCTTAATGTGCATAAGTACTTAAAGGGAAGTAGTATAACTAACATGACTCATTTAGTGACATAATTGTTTGTCAATCATCTTTTTTCCCCGAATAATGGGTTGAGAAGTATTTAGAAAATAGTCAAGTAATCCATGTGCCATGTGTTGTGAGATGTTATCCGTTTAGTATTGTGCATAATTATGATGTAGAACTTGCCCGGAAATTGTCTCAAGGCTAAATCCTAAACTACACTTGTTTGAAAAAGGATATTAGGCTTTCTTTGGATCGTCACTAAATTCCTTAAAATGCCTACCCATTTCATGTCTACACTAGTTAACCCCGTTTGAGCCTTAAAATTTTCTTTTATTTTATGAAAACCTTATTACTATCCCTATCCCTTTTGCTCATATTGACTTATCTTTTGACACCCTATCTCCCTAAGTGATTCGAATACGCTAAAATTGGTTAAAACGCCTAAGTTTGGGGGTGGTGGTTGGTAAAGAATGGTGTGTTATGTTATGGAAAGTTAAAGGGCACACACAAAAAAAGAGTTGTAAATGTATATAGATGTACATGTATATATATGTATATAGAGTTGTGTATATATACATATAGATCGTGTATGTAGTTGTGAACATGAGTGTGCAAATGATGGTTGTAACCAAGGAAATAAGTTGGGAATCTAGGGAGGTAATAATGGTGTTGGCTAAAGGAGATACTAATGGGTGGTAGTAAATGATGGAAAAAGGGACGAATTTGGTGAAGGAAGCGTGTTCGATAACGCTTAGGGAGATGTTAAGTCACTCTTATCCAAAATGCATCCTACCTTAACCTCGAACCTTTCATTATAACCCGCAAGTCCTAGTTGATTTTGAACAAAATGTGTTTATATTAGTGGAGAAATACTTAAGGGAAAGCTTATGGCATCGCATTTGTGTACTTGTACATCTTCTTTTTTAGTGTGAGTTGTTCTTTTCTTATTCGTCTTTTATTCCATTTGTTATTTGTGAATATGAGTGTTTTGAGACATTCTTTGTTTTTTTTTGTGATGGCATGTGGATTACAAAGCTTAATGAAAGAATTGCTTGTTGGCTTATCATTCAAAGTCGTTCCTTTAAAAGCTAGAATAACATTGTGTCACCAAGTGAAGCGATTGGTTAATGCTCAACCTTTGAGGAAATGCACTATGTTTTGCAACGAAAGGGAGGGGTAATCATATTGTGAATGTATGCTTGTAACTGATCACTATCATTATTATAGCCATCACTACAGTTGTAATACTTGAGCAAGTGTCATGTGTTGTAGTGTTGCTTTAATTGCTTGAGGACAAGCAAAAGTATAAGTTTAGGGGTATTGATATGCCGTGAAATTACGACACATTCGATGCTAATTGCTTAATCTTTTGTGAATCCTCAAGTACTTTTGATTTCACTTTTCGTGTTTTTGTTTTGATTTGTAGAATAACAGGTGTTGGAAGCAACATGAGGCAAAATGAAGCAATACAAGCCAAATTAGATCAAAACACCACCTGCGAGTCGCAGGTATTGTATGCGAGTCACAGGTACTGCAGCAAATGATGACAGAGATATTGAAGAATGGAAGATAGTTGGTGCTGCACATGCGAGCACCACTTGCAAGGCGCATGTGGTGCATGCGAGCCGCACTTTCTGGAGTATATGCTACACCACAATTGTTTGCATATGCACAACCTGCGATCGCACATACGACACCACATGCGATTAGCATCAGACACGCAGAGGTATTTTTATCCAGAATTGTCCCCATTTTGACAAGTCTATTAATAGAATTATAGGGTTTTGGATTCATTATTCTACACTTTCTGAAGTTGTCTTTTTGTGGTGCTTATTTATTATTGGTTGTTGAAGCTTTTAAGCGATTCCCTAGTTTTGTCATCTTCTCCATTTAATACTTTTGTAAGTTTTATGAATACTCTCTATGCTATTACTTTACTTTTAATGAATATTAGTGGCTAAACCCATTAGCTGAGGTTGTGGGACCAAATGTGTTAGTTATGTGATTGAGTTTCATATGCATACTTCATTTATATGTCAAAGGTGTTTTTTTATTAACTCTTCAAGCTTTAATGTCTTGTGATGGTGTACAACATTACTTGTGCCTAAATACCATTAGTTTGCTTGGAAAAGAAAGTAGAGGTTAGAAAAAGAGTTAATAACAACAATTTGGGTTGTTATATTGATCTAATAGCTTGAGCTAAGAATAGGAAAGCTCTTTGAGACTAAATGGATGTTCTCATATAAAACATTCTAAGGCTTAGAAAATCTTAGAATGAAATTTGTTAATTTGGTTGGAAAACTTTTGGCAAGAATTAAGTGACCCTTGGTCTAATATATTTATGCATATGAATGAGTTGAAGTGATACCAAGTGCATTACTTTTCATTGGAACTGCAACCTTAGTTCGACTTCCAAATAGTTAAATCTCCTATTAACAAAGCGTAGACGTAAGGGTCAAAGAACAAAATCAAACAATACTCCCCTTCTCTTGAAATATAGATTAAGAGTCAAGCGTTACACTTAACAAGTATATTTGTTCATTGTATTCTCTGTGGGATTCGACTCCTACCTCGTTGGGTTCTATATTTAACAATGACTACTTACTCCTACTATTAAAGGTGTAATTTAGTCGTATCAGTCAACATTGTTCGAATTAAGTTTGAAGGTCTATGTTTATATTTCCAAGAAGATATTTAAGGATTTGATGAGTTTTGGCTTAGATTTGAGGTATGCGAGATTTACCGAGCTTTGTCAGGATTATCTAGTGGATTTGATAATTTTTTTTTAGAACAGTTACTTGGATAGAATAATGGTTTACAATGAGCTTAGTACATATTTGAGAAGGAACTCTTGTGCGAGAGGTCTTTATAGTGATCAATTGGGTTCGACGGACTTTTCTTGACGAGATATTCAGTGGTATGGTTCCTGTATTGTCATTTGAAGGTTTAAGAAGACTTGGAACTAGCCAAGTTGGCTGTCGGTAAGATCAGTTTTGATAGAATTGCGTAGAGATGTCAGATGGATCAAGGATTCTTTCTAGCGAGGGTAAGTCATGGTTTTAGGTTTGTGGTGTGTGTGTTCATGTGTTTCTAATAAATCACGGTGCGAAAAAATGACTTTAGCAACTGGAAAAGAAGGTTTAGCGGAAATCCAAATATCTTTCCAGTTCCGAATGGTTAATATTGTGACTATGTTTCAAAGGATTACATTGGTTTGGGAAAGTGTTTGTGGGGCCTATTGATAGCGTTCAGCTTTGCGATTTTATCAAATCAGAGAATACGAGAAAAAGCAATTCATTTATGCGAAGATCAATTGTGAGGGAAATTCGAATACAGAGATATAAGAATTGGAGCTTAAGTTAAGTTTAGAGAGTTGTGACTAGTAAAGTGAGCGAGTAGGTTCTTCTAAAGGTTACACCCATGTATGGTGTCATGCCTTTTGGGAAGGAGGGCAAGTAAGCCCGAGGTGTATTGGCCAGTTTGAGACTCTTTGTTGTATTGACCCTGTGTTTTACGAGTTAGATTCCCACCAGACCTGTTAGGTGTTCATTCGTTCTTTTATGGTTTTATGTTGAAGAAGTACCATTCTGATGGTTCCTGTATCATTCTTTGGGATTCAGTTCTGTGCTATGAAAATCCTTTCTATTAGAAGAAGCCCGATATGTATTACAGATATCCCCAGTTGTTGCGGGCTCAGGTATCTTTTCCCCGTTCTCTTCCTTGTCGCTCGAGGATGAGTGATAGTTTAATTGGTATCTGATGTAACGACCCATTTGGTCGTTATTGGTTTTTGATGCTTTTGACCCTTTCTCGAGCTTGTTTAGCTCACATTTGACCCGATGGGATCGCTATGATTTGTGTGATTTTGTGATGAGAAATTTGGGCAACAACAACAACAACATCAACAACCCAGTGAAATCCCACAATGTGGGGTCTGGGGAGGGTAGAGTGTACGCAGACCTTACTCCTACCAAGGTAGGACGACTGTTTCCGAAAGACCCTCGGCTCAATAGAAAGCATAAAAAGAGGTCAGATAAGGCCAAAAAATTCAAAGCGATATGAAAATGAAAATAACGAAAGCGTCTAAGCCATGAAGAAGCAGTTTGCAAAGGGACATGAACTTGATGAGAAATTTGGGCATAAAGCAAAAAAGAGTTGACTCAAAGTTGGCTTTTTGGCAAACGGACCTATTCGGAAATCTGTCGATTCCGAGAGGTCCGGATCATCTTTTAGAACTCTGGTGTATATTCGGTTCGGTTCTAATGCACTCAGGTGTATTTTGGGACTTGGGTTGAAAAGTTAGTTTTGAGGTATCGAGGATTGACTCGGTCATCGAGACCTCCGATGGGAATTTTGAGGCCACGAGTGTGTTTGTAGCGCATTTTTATGCATAATCGCATATCTAGTTTGTGAGCAGATGATTCCGGATGAATCTCGGGATTTTGGGAAGTTCTTGCCAAAAACAAGAAAATCTGGTGTCCAGTTGTGGTGCCCTTCTTTGAGATCGCGAAGAAGGGGGACGCGATCGCCCCAGCCAGGAAGGTAAGCCCTCTGAGTTAGAAAAACCCCTAGAATCGGAGAGTTGCTTCCATGTACTAATTTCCAAGTTATTGAGCTCGTTTAGAAGAAGATTATAAGAGGTTTTGATCATCTAAGTTCGAGGGTAAGTTCCTTAATCTTAATCTTTTTCATTTACCTTTTCTAAGTAAGAATTCATGATAGTAAATCCATAGAACTTGGAAGAATAAGAGACAGTTTTTTAGTTTCTTTCTTGAATAAGTTTTTAATTATAAAATCTTTATTTGTTGGTGGATTAAGCTTGATTAATCATGGAATTGATGATTAAAACTATTATTGCATGAGTCCTTCCTAATTAATGACTAATTTATGAAATTGGAATCTAGGTTTATACCCAAATTTGGGGAGTTTTGCCTAGAATCCGAATTTAAGTGATTTGTTAGTTCTTCTAGCTTATAATTGATGGGAATTGATCACCTAGAGCATTAATTTCATGTTGATACCTATAGATTCCTAATTTCCTCTTTCTAGTTCATAAACCCCATTTCGTAGGTTGGGATTTGGGTATTGATAGAAGTAAGGTTTGACTAATGATTCTTTTTTATTCTAATTTCCTAATCCGGATATGACTAGAATTTCATTATGTCACGGCACAAAGGAAGGGAAAGACTAAGGTTTGACTGTTGGAGATTTGTTGTTCGGCTTTCCTGGTAGGTTACAGTTTACATTATGGTGAGACTTCGATTAGCGAAACGTATGTTTAGATGATATTTTTAGAGAATGCATGTAAACCTTTGGGTATGAAGTTGTGTTGGATATTGTTTTACATTGGGCCTTGTTGTATGATTTGGGGGCTAGCCACCCTATTGCGTTGTTGACTTATCTTGTTCGATTTACTTGTTTGCTCGTTGCCACGATGAGACATCGGATATTGGTGATTAGTGATAAATCATGACTATGATATTGCAGTACTTGAATTGATTTGATATTGAGATGAGAATGGTAATTCCATCGTGGCTTATTGTGTAGCCTTATTATTGATATAACTTGTGTGCCATATGTGGTACTGTTTGGGATTGATTTGGTTGTTGACATAATATTGCATCGTATTCATACTCATTTCCATGATACATTGGTAATGTATTGTTATGGTACTGAGGATGGAAAATGAGAAGGAAAGAGTGATTTCTTTAGCTATTTTCAATCAATTGTGAAGATAGGAAAGCTAGGCGCCCACACGACTTAGTTAAATTAGGTCGTGACACTTCTAAAACCTAATTCTAAGAGCTTCGGGAGGTGAATATTAATGAGACTTGTGTAATAGTCCTTGAGGGTAAGTTCTAAACCTTTATCTTGCTTATCTACCTTCATTCCTTGAGTTTCCATGGTGGTTTAAGGTCCTAGAGTGTTGGGTGTTTAGACTTAGACTCCTAATCATGAAACCCTTAGTATAAATTGTTTATTTTTTATTAACTTATTGTTTTCATTATCTAAAAGTGTAGATTAACACATTCTAGGATGAAATTGTTCAATAGTTGAATCTATTTATGAGAATTTATGTTTCACCCAAATTTGGGGGTTTTGACTAATTTAAGAAATCGAAGGGTCTAAAGTGATTAGAACCCCATGAATTTGAGGATTACGATTGTTGGGACTAAGGGTAGGGTAATTTCGCCCTTAATTTTCAGTTTTACCCATGCGATTCGTTCGGGGTATTTTGGGTATTCCTCCCCAAATCGATTCTTCTTCCAATTATATGGTCTATTACTTACTTAGCGTTACTATTGCTAGAATTTGAGGGTTTGAGGCTTTATGTAAAAGAAAAGCTCAAGTGGAGTAGCTCGCGTTCCAGTTCTGCATTCGAGGTAGGTTACGGCTTACTTGTCGCTATTACTTTATGTATTAAACCATGAGGTATATTTGTTGTGTTATTGGAAGGAAGGGGTTGAAATATATACTCATTGTGTTGATTGAGATAGCTTGTATATTTCATGCTGCTTTTGAGTTGATTCATCTAAGTCTTGTTATCACTTATGGCATTATGACTTTGTACTTCCTTGGCATTGACATTATTGATTGATCATGCTTACCACTTATGGCATTATGACTTTGTACTTCCTTGGCATTGACATTATTGATTGATCATGCTTACATTGTAGTGGTGCTTCATATTGGGTTCCAAACTTGAACCATATCTTGAGACTCAGCTTGGGTGCGGACACACACACACACACACACACACACACACACACACACACACACACACACATATATATATATATATATATATATATATATTTAGGATGTGACCTAGTTATGGGCTCGTGATCCGAGGTCAATTCCGGAGCGAGTGGTACATGAACACCATAGGTCCCCCGCGGGTCATGATTATCGTGCGAACAAGGCCTTTAGCATGTGTGTACGGTTGAGATACTTATCATTGGTTGCATTGTATTGGACATTATCTTATTCATGTGATTCGTTGTTGTTGTTGTTGCGCCTATCTGTCAATCTTGTTGGTTTTATGAATGTGTGCATGATACTAATCTTAGTCGGCCTATGATATCTACTGGTACATAGTGTTTGTACTGATACTACCTTGCTACACCTTTTTTGAGTGCATATTGCGTTCCGTAGTCATCTTCTAGACCTTGCATCTAGCCTGAGGCTACCTCTGACCAGATCCGAGGGTGAGCTCTTATCCATGCCATGCCGCCTGAAGATCTCTTTTTATTTGATGTTTACTCCATTTCCAGACATTATTGTTATATTTAGACAGTTTTGTATTTCTTAGACATTATTTATGTTTAGAGTCCTTGTACGATGAATTTTGGATTTTAGGGTTTAGAGCATTATATGCTATCTATGGCATGACTTAGGCATATTATTATTGATTCGGTTGTTCTTTAAGTAGTAATTGGTTAAAGGGATAGTTCGCCCACTAGGGGGATTAGTGTGGGTGTTATCACGACGGGTTAGATCGTGAAAAAGTTAGTATCAAAGCCCTAGGCTGGTCGATCTCAATGTGCAAGGATATGTCTAGTAGAGTCTTGCGGATCGTTACGCAGACTTCTGTACTTATCTTCGAGAGGCTATGGGACACTAGGAAAACTCAAACTTTTTCTTTCCTTCGTGCTATTTGATTCCAATTGGTATCTGGATGATTCAAATTGGTATCTGACTTTTCATTCTATTCTCTCATAGATGGTGAGGACTCTTGCTAGGGTAGCAGTTGATGAGGCACCCGAGTTGGCCGCCGGGTTCGCAGCTCGGGGGTAAAGGCCAGGTCAGAGGCCTTGGACGTGGTAGAGGCCAAAGAGCAGCACCAGCCAAGGCAGGGCTCCTGCGGCTAGTCAGGTTTGTGCTAGATAAGTTTCCCCTGTGCCTCCGGTAGTTCCGAATAAAGGGGAAGAGTTTGCAGCGGCACCAGCTCAGCCAGATATTATAGCTACTTTAGTGTTATCAGGTGTTATGATTCGTGTGTTGAACCTGTTGAATGGATTGACCGAGGCAGGTCTATTACCAGCTACTCTAGATGGCAGGGTGTGAGACTAGTTGACTAGATTCTTGATAGATTCCGTTCTCCAGAAACAAAGCACGCTGCAGCTATGGCTCAATGTTTAGATGAGGCTTTAGGACTAGAGGTTTTCCCTAGATGGCAGGCCCAGTGATGACCAGTGAGGAGCATGATCTATTTTGGAGGTTCACCAAGATGTAGCCTCCCGTCTTCTATGGCATAGAGTTTGAGAATGCTTATGAGTTTATTATTGATTGTCATGAGAGGCTCCACTAGTTGGGGGTGATTGAGAGCTATGGTGTACAGTTTGTGACCTTCCATCTCTTGGGTGATGCCAAGTTATGGCGGAGAGTTTATGTGGAGTGAAACCAGCTGGGTTTCCTCCGTTGACTTAGACTCAGTTTTATTCAGTCTTTTTAGAGAAATAAGTTCTGCGAACTTTAAGGGCTAGGAGGCGTGTTTAGTCACATCGAGTAGGGGGGTTCTTCAGTTGGTGCTTATGAGGCCCGTTTTCACTCATTGTCCTGTTATGCTTTACAGTTGTTGCTTACTGAGGCTGAGAGAGTTCGTAGGTTTGTGAAAGGGTTGAATACTGCTTAATAGTTGTTAGCTCTTCAGCTTGTATCTACAGGAACTTCTTTCCAATATGTGGTGTATCATGTCACCATACTTGAGGGTGTGAGATAGGAGAGATATGGCAAGTATCTAAATAAGAAGGTCCGCAAGGGTCGTAGTTTCAGTGGTACGTTCTTTCGAGGGCAGGGTTAGCATGGACAGAGTTCCTAAGTTTATTTGGGTCGTCCTATCCGGTCGGCTATGCAGGTTTTTATTGGAGGGCCATCAGGGGATGTTCATTACTCTTTGAGCCAGCCAGGGGGTTCACATTCCAGATTTTCTGACCATGGTGGTTATTCTGCTTCTTCTGCTTCTGTTCAGCGACCTATGTTAGACCGTGGATGTTTCGAGTATGGTGAGCAGGGGCATTTCAATAGGAATCATCCCCGACTCAGACAGAGTGGCCAGAGTGCTCAGTATCAGACTCCCAGGGCTGCAATTTCATCAGCTAAAAGAGTAGGATCTTATAGTAGGGATCGTGCTCAGACTAGGCATAGTGGCCACACATCTGGTATAGTTGGCACCCCCCCAGCAGAGGCGGATCTTATTCAGGCAGAGTTGGACATCAGCCCGGTAGGGGCTGGGCTCAGTCAGGCCAGGGTGATCGTAGAGGTTCACATGCTAGTAATGGAGGGGTCATTGTTATGCCTTTCCTAGTAGATCAGTGTCTGAGGGTTCTGATACAGTCATTACAGGTAACATCTCAGTCTGTCACCAATCGGCTACTGTGTTGTTCGACCCGGGTTCTATATTCTCTTATGTGTCCACATACTTCTTTAGGGGTCTTGATATAATTTTTAATTTGCTTGACGCTCTTATTCATGTATCTAGTCTGGTTGGAGACTCGGTAGTGGTAGATAGAGTTTACCGATCTTGTACGATCACTTTTATGGGTTATGGTACGAGGGTAGACCTGGTGATTTTTGATATGGTAGATTTTGATGTTATTCGGGGTATGAGTTGGTTGTCTCCTCACCATGCGATCCTGGACTGTCATGCCAAGACAGTCACTTTAGCTATGCCGGGTATGTCTAGACTTGAATGGAAAGGTACTCCTAGTCCCTCCCTAAAGTAGATCATTTTCTTTCTTCGCGCCAAAAAGTTAGTTGATAGAGATTGTTTGGCTTATATGGCGTATATTCGCGACACCAGCGTCGATGTTCCATAGCTTGAGTAGGTCCTCGTGGTATGTAAGTTCGCGGAAGTGCTTCCCAAGGACTTGCCGGGTATACCACCCGACCGTGATATTGATTTATGTATTGACTTGGAGCAGAGAACTCGCCCTATTTCTATTTTTCCGTATCGAATGACGCCAGCCGAGTTGAGAGGGTTGAAAGAACAGCTTCAGGACTTTCTTAGCAAGGGATTCATTAGACCGAGAGTCTCCCCTTGCGGCGTTCCTGTGTTTTTTGTGAAGAAGAAGGATAGGACTATGCAGATGTGCATTGATTACCGCCAGTTGAACAAAGTCACCATTCGAAAAAAGTACCCCATTCCTCGTATTGATGATCTATTTGACTAGCTTCAGAGGGCTTCTACGTTTTCCAAGATTGATTTGAGGTCGGGTTATCACCAGTGGAAGATCCGAGCCGAAAATATTCCAAAGGAAGCCTTTCGGACTCGGTATGGGTACTATGAGTTTCTTGTCATGTCATTTGGGCTTACCAATGCCCCCATCTGTTTTCATGGACTTGATGAATGGCATTTTTAAGCTATACTTGGATTCCTTTGTGATTGTGTTCATTAATGATATATTGGTTTACTCAAGGAGTAGGGAGGATCACGAGAAACACTTGAGGATTGTTCTTGCTTTGTTGAGAGACAGGGAGTTGTATGCCAAGGTCTCCAAGTGTGAGTTTTGGCTTGAGTTTGTATCTTTCTTAGGTCATGTAGTATCAAAGGACGGGATTATGGTTGATCCGAAGATGATTGAGGCCGTGAGAGATTGGGCTAAGCCTACTTGAGTGACAGAGATTTGTAGCTTCGTGGGTTTGGCCAGTTACTAGCGTTGGTTTGTGAAAGTGTTTGCTTTTATTGCTTCGCATTTGACCTGTTTGACTCAGAAAGAAGTACCTTTTCAGTTGACTTCAATTCCGATTCTAGCATTGCCCGTGGAGAGTGAGGATTTTATTGTATATTGTGATGCTTCTCGTTCTGGGTTGGATGCCATGCTGATGCAGGAAAAGAATTGTTTATGCTTAAAGGCAGCTGAAGATTCATGAGAAGAACCACCCTACTCATGATTTAGAGCTGGCCAAGGTGGTATTTTCTTTGAAGATTGGAGACACTATCTCTATGGTGTCCATTGTGAGGTATTCACCGACCATTGCAGCCTTCAGCATGTGTTTACTTGGAAGAATCTCAATTCTAGGCAGCAGAGGTGGAATCCAGGCAAGGATGTGGTGGCGAATGCCTAAGTAGGAAGTCAGTGAGTAGAGGGAGTTTGGCTCGATTGATTGCTTTGGAGTGTCCTTTAGCCATAGAGGTTTAGACTCCGGCTAACAGTTTTATGAGGCTTGACAATTAAAATTTGAGTAGAGTGTTGGTTTGTGTTGAGGAAAGATCGTCGCTTCTGGATCAGATTAAGGCAAAGCAGTTTGAGGATGCAAGGTTGTACAAAGATTCGTAATAAGGTCTTGAGTGGTGAGGCCAAGGAGGCCATGATTGATAGTGAAGGAGTCTTGAGGATCAAGGGACGTGTTTCCGTTCCTCGTGTTGAGGATTTGATTAGGATGATTTTTGAGGAGTCCCACAGTTCTAGATATTCTATTCATCCTTGTGCTACCAAGATGTATTATGATTTCAGACAGCACTACTGGTGGGGTCGGATGAAGAGAGATATTGTCGATTTTCTTGCTAAGTGTGGGAATTGTCAGCAAGTCAAGTATGAGCAATAACGACCTGGTGGTGTTCTTCAGAGGATACCCATTCCCGAGTGGAAGTGGGAGAGGATTGCCATGGATTTCGTTGTGGGCCTTCTGAAGACCTTAGGAAAGTTTTATTCAATTTGGATTATTGTTGATCGGTTGACTAAATTTGCTCATTTCATCCCTGTTAGGGTTACCTACATCACAGAGAAGCTGGCCCAGATCTATATCCATGAGGTTGTTCGTTTGCATGGGGTCCTTATTTCCATCATCTCTAATAGAGGCCATTAGTTTACACGACGTTTCTGGAGGACTTTACAGGCCAAGTTGGGTACTCGATAGGATCTCAATAAAGCTTTTCACCCTTATACGGATAGTCAGTCTGAGCGGAGGATTTAGGTCCTTGAGGATATACTCCGAGCTTGTGTGATCGACTTTGGTGGTCATTGGGACCAGTTCTTTCCTTTGGCAAAGTTTGCGTACAACAACATTTACTATTCGAGCATTGATATGGCTCCGTTTAAGGCTCTTTATGGGAGGAGATGTCGATCTCCTGTTGGTTGGTTTGATGCCTTTGAGGTGAGGCCGTATGGTACCAATCTTTTGATAGAGTCGTTGGATAAGGTTAAGGTGATTCAAGATAAGCTTTAACGGCTCAGAGTAGATAGAAGGAGTATACGGACCAAAAGGTCTGAGATCTTGAGTTCATGGTGGTGAACAGGTTCTGTTCAAGGTCTCACCTATAAAAGGTGTGATGAGGTTTGGGAAGAAGGGCAAACTCAGTCCTAGGTTGATTGGTCCATTTGAGATTCTTCACCGTGTAGGGGAGGTATCCTATGAGTTGGCTTTACCTCCAGGTTTGTCGGGTGTTCACCCTGTCTTTCATGCGTCTATGCTGAAGAAATATCATTTGGATAGTTCTTACATCATTCGTTGGGATTTGGTCTTACTTGATGAGAACTTGTGTTATGAGTAGGAGCCTATTGTAATTTTAGATAGAGAGGTTCGAAAATTGAGGTCAAAGAAAATAGCTTCAGTGAAGGTCCCGTAGAAGCATCGCTAGTCGAGGAGGCTGCTTGAGAGACTGAGTCTGATATACATAGTAGATATCCCTAGCTTTTCACCCAGTCAGGTACTTTCCCACTTGTTTCCTTCCTTGTCCATTCGAGGATGAATGGTTGTTTAATTAATATCTGATATACGACCCGTTAGGTCGTTATGTGTCTTTTAACCATTTGACCCCTGTTGACTAATTCCCAAGACTATAAAGAGGTTCTAGTGAAAACTGAAGGATTTAGAATCCTTAAGTGAAAGTATTTGACCAATAGTTTACTTTTGGGTAAACAAACCTTTTTTGAACTTCTATCGATTTTGTGAGGTCCAGATGGTCGATTATGACTTGGTGGGGTGCATAATTTGGTTCTCGAGGCATTTAGTTGCGTTTTGGTACTTGATTGGAAACTTGGTTTTACCCGTTTGGGGGTTAACTTGGTAAATTAGGCCTCCGTTGGAAATTTTGAGGCAACGGGTGAGTTCATAGCGCGATTTTATATGTGTGTGCATATGTTTGTGTACAGGAGGCCTCAGATTTATGTCGGGATTTTGGGAAAGACTTGTGAAAAACTAGATTTTTATTGGTTCTGGTGTGACCGCCATGGCGGGCTTAGTGCCATCATAGCGGTACCACCATGGCAGTGTTTTGACCGCCATAGTGGTGGCATAGACTTTCTTGATTCCGCTATAGTGAAAGTCCCGACAACTGCAGCGGGTTCGCCACGGCAACCCTGGTGACCGCTGCAGCGGATCGACGGGACAAGAAACTCCTTTTATATTCCTAAGTTCGAACCATTAGTCCAACACTTCTAAAACCTAATTCTAAAAGATTAGGGAGGTGAATATTGAAGAGACTTAGTGGAATCTGTAAGGATCCAAACCGATGAGCTGTGATGAGATTCTGACCTCTAGTAACCAAACACCCCTATACTCATATATGAACCTTTTGGAACATCAAGGGCCCATAAAACGACTTAAACTAATCTCATAAATAGGCGACATCATGAACTCTGAACAATATGTATATATACATAAACGTGCTGAAAGAACAGTGCAAGCCAGCAAGGCTGCTACAGATACTATACACAAAAGAATGGAAGCCGATAAGGCTACATCATCTAACTAATACATACAAGTATCTACAGACCTCTACTGGAATAAAAGCTGTAGAAAGGATGGGACAGGGCCCCGTCATACCCATTTATATACATCTCAAAAGATGGCATACCAATATAGACTGCAACTCCGGATCAAATGGAGCGCACTGATCACTGCTGGATAAGAGTCCTACTGAGCTGGACCACCTGCCTATCTACCTATACCTGCGGGCATGAACGTAGCTCCCCGAGCAACGAGGAGTCAGTACGGATAATGTACTGAGTATGTAAAGCATATGAGCAACATATAAGTAGGAGTATGTTAATTAGACTATTTACCTCGCTTACTCATCATTTTAAATATGAATAGAGCGTAACAAATTATGGGCAACGTTTCCCTTGTAAGCTTAACAAGCCTTCAACTTCCTGTTCAATCCAACATCAACCACAACAACAATAACAACACTTATATATAAAAATATACTCAAATCTATTCCCAATCATCTCTTAAAATAGCCCCAAATCACAATCTTAACGTTCATCAACTTACCACTTCCACAAATACCCTATCTTCACTTAAAACCACTAAACTCCTTGATAATTAGCTTAAATACAAGGGTAGAAATCATTTACATACCTTGAGGGGCCTAAGATTCTAAGGATCAACTTCAACTCCAATTTTCTAAGCTTTCCAACATGAAGAAGCCCTAGAAACAACCTTCTCCTTGACAAGCACTGGTTCACGGGGCTCGGATCTTACCCAATCTCCACTAATAATGATGGAAAATGTTGGGAGAGAAATACTAGGGTTTCTCTAATTTGGAATAGAGGAAAATGAGAAATAAAGTCGTGGATTATATATTTATACTTGGAAATTAAAAAGTAACAGCGGTGCGGTTCGACGACCTGTTGACGTGTCGATGGTCCGTCGACGTACTCCGTCGTCGACCTGCGCCTACAGATTCAGGGTTGCAAAAGACCGGCCTGTCGACATGTCGACGGCCCCGCCGACGATGACTGGTGTCTGTAGACTTCTCCGGTTCAGTTCACATCGCATCGATTTGATCCGTTCGACTTCTAATCCTGTAAATTGCCAGGAATACCTGCTGGTGCCTTTGTACACGGGGTAAGACACTTTCTATCTCCAAAACTCAGACACAGGTCTCTATTCCAAAGGCATACCCGACTAGAAAACCATAGGTTCTAATACGACGAGAACGAGAAGCGTAACATTCTCCCCCCTTAGGAACATTCGTCCTCGAATGTTCAAACAGTCATGGGTTATAAAACATTTGGCAGAGTTTTCCCTGTAAATATACAACCCAACCTTCACACAGCAACCTAAAATACTACCACACACAGCCACATACTGTAACATACAATACTATGGCCTCACACGACCAATCACGGTAATTGAAAATGAAATAATACCTGAGGGAGATGTCTCAGACTGAACCTCCTGTACTGCTGGGAACAAATGCGGGTACTTCATATTCATTGCTTCTTCCGCTTCCTAAGTCACTTCCTTAACATTCTTATTCCTCCACAAAACTTTAACGGAAGCTACATCCTTGGTTCGCAACCGACGGACCTGTCTGTCCAATATAGCCACTGGAAGCTCTTCATGTGATAACTGCTTGGTCACCTGGATATCATCTACTGGTACAACTCTTGAAGGATCTCCGATGCATTTATGAAGCATAGACACATGAAACACTGGATGTACAGACTCTAACTTAGAAGGCAATTCTAGCTCATATGCCACCTTACCCACAGTACGAATGATCTTATATGGCCCAATATATCAAGGGCTCAACTTACCCTTCTTACCAAACCTCATCACTCCTTTTATAGGCGAAACCTTTAGGAAAACCCAATCGCCTACTTCAAACTCTAACTTGCGCCGCCGATTATCCGCTTAGGATTTCTGTTGACTCTGAGCTATTAGCAACCTTTTCTGAATGAATTTCACCTTGTCAACTGCTTGCTGAATTAAGTCTGGGCCTACCAACTGATTTTCCCCGACATCAAACCATCCCATGGGCGATCTACATCTCCGCCCATATAAGGCCTCATAAGGAACCATCTGGATACTGGAATGGTAACTATTGTTATATGCAAACTTGATAAGAGGAAAATGATCATCCTAACTGCCTTGAAAATCAAGTACACAAGCTCTCAACATATCTTCAAGTGTTTGTATAGTACGCTCCGCCTGCCCATCCATCTACGGATGAAATGCAGTACTGAGACTCACCTGAGTCCCCAATCCATGCTGAAAAGACTTCCAGAATTTAGTTGTGAACTGTGCTCCCCTATCTGAAATAATGGCTGTAAGAACACCATCATCCTTGAGATAAGGCTTCGCATAATCCTCGACTGCATAAGTAGTTCTGACAGGCAAAAAGTGGGTTGACTTTGTGAGCCTATCAACTACAACCCATATGGAATCATACTTCCGCGGAGTATGGGGCAAACCTGTAATGAAATCCATATTAACTACCTCCCACTTCCATGACGGAATCTCCATAGCCTGCAATAGACCTCCGGGCTTCTGGTGCTCTATATTGACCTATTGACAATTTGGACACTGAGCAACAAATTCTGCTATATCTCTTTTCATACCATCCCACCAATAAACTTCCTTCAGATCACGGTACATCTTTGTTGAGCCTGGATGAATAGAATAGCGAGAGTATGCCTCTCCCATAACCTGCTGACGGAGTCCTGCAACATTAGGAACACATAATCTACCTCGATACCTGAGTACTCCATCACCTGTAATCACAAAGGGTCTCTTTTCTTTCTGAGGTGTTGTATCTCGGTAATGAAATAGGATAGGGTCTTCATACTGATGTTCTTTTATTTTTGCTACCAAGGATGACACTACTGGGTCTTGAATAGTAACCTCTGCATCACTTGAATCTATCAATTGAACTCCGAGGCTAGCTAATCGATGCACTTCACGGACCATTTCTCTTCTCCCTGGCAGCACATGTGACAAGCTACCCATAGATTTATGACTGAGAGCATCGGCTACTACGTTAGCTTTCCCGGGATGATACAAAATATCCACATCATAGTCTTTCAACCACTCTAACCATCGCCTCTAACGCAAGTTCAAGTCCTTCTGCCTAAAGATGTACTGGAGACTATTATGATCAGTATAGATATCAACATGTACACCGTATAAGTGGTGCCTCCATATTTTCAAAGCGTGAATCACTGCCACTAGCTCAAGATCATAGGTTGGTTAATTCTTCTCATGCTTCTTTAGCTGTCTAGAAGCATAAGAGACAACCTTACGGTGCTGCATTAACACACAGCCCAATCCAATACCTGAGGCATCACAATATACCATATAGACATCTGCTCCTTCTGGAAGAGTCAAAACAGGTGCTGAAGTCAACTTATCCTTCAACGTCTGAAAACTCTGCTCACAAGCATCTGTCCATTGGAACTTAGCTGATTTCTGAGTCAACTTAGTCAATAGGGCTGAAAGAGAAGAAAATCCTTCTACGAACCTTCTATAATACCCTGCCAGGCTCAAGAAACTGTGTATCTTCGTTGGGGTCGTGGGATTTAGCCAATTCTTCATAGCCTCGATCTTTTGGGCATTCACTCTAATGCCTTCCTCTGAAATAATGTGACCCAGAAAAGCCACAGAGTTCAGCCAGAACTCACACTTATAAAACTTGGCATATAGCTCTCTTTTTCGAAGAACACCAAGCACTGTTCGTAGATGTTATGCATGTTCAGCCTCCGATGGTGAATAGACCAGAATATCATCTATGAATACAACCACGAACCGATCTAGGAAGGGTTTGAATACATGATTTATCAAATTCATGAATACGGCTGGGCCATTAGTTAGCCCGAACGACATAACATGGAACTCATAGTGGCCATATCTAGTCCTGAATGTCGTCCTCGGAATGTCCTCTTCCTTCACCCTAACCTGGTGGTATCCTGATCTCAAGTCTATCTTCGAGAAATATTTAGCGCCTTGCAACTGGTCAAATAAATCATCGATCCTCGGGAGCGGGTACTTGTTCCTTACAGTCACATTATTCAATTTCCTATAATCAATACACATCCGCAAAAAGCCATCCTTCTTTCTTACAAATAACACCAGTGCTCCCCATGGCGATGTACTAGGCCTGATAAAGTTCTTTTCGAGTAAATCCCGTAATTGCTCCTTCAATTCTTTCAACTCCGCAGGTGCAATCCTATATGGAGAAATAGATATCGGCTGAGTATCTGGCAATAAATCAATAGTGAAATACATCTCTCTCTGGGGGAATACCTGGAAGCTCATCTGGAAACACTTCTGGGAACTCATTAACCACATGGACAAATCAAAGAGTCCGCGGCTCTGCTTGCACATTTTGAACTCGAACTAGGTGAAAAATATACCCTTTTCTGATCATCTTCTCTGCCTAAAGGTAAGAAATAAACCTACCCTTCGGGGAAACGGCATTACCCTTCCACTCAAAAACTGTCTCATCGGGAAACTGAAATTGAACTATCTTTGTTCTGTAATCAACACTAGCATAACAAGAAGCCAGCTAATCTATCCCTATAATAACATCAAAATCAATCATATCTAACTCAATCAGGTCCGCTAGGGTATGACGATTACAAACTATAACAACACAGCCCTGGTATACTCGTCTGGCTACAATCGGATCCCCAACTGGGGTAGACACCTCAAACGGCCTAATTGACTCAGGCTCTATCCCAAACTTGCCAACAACAAATGGTGTAACTTATGATAAGGTGGAACCTGGATCAATCAGTGCATAAACATCATGGGAGGAAACTGATCATATACTTATAACAATATCAGGAGACGTGTCCTATCTACCAGCCAATGCATAAACACGGTGTTGAGGCCCACTTGAGCTAGATGATCCACTCCTCCCCCTACCAGGACCTGCTGGTGTATGAGAAACTTGGCTTGAAGGGTGTACTGATGAAGAAGAACCAGCTATGGATCACATAGGCTGAACAATGCCAGAATCAACCCTGGTCGGACACTCTCTCATCTTGTGGCCTGACTGACCACAAGCGTAGCAAACATCCAACCCAAATCGACACTGACCAGCGTGTAGCTTACTACACTGAGCACACTGTGGCAAGCGTGGCCTCATCTGACCTGACTCTAGCTAGTATTGAGAGCCTGGTGCTCTGGAACTCTGTCCGGCTCCGAAATAAGAAGACCGATCAAATCTAGGGCCTGAAAATTGCGGAGGTGCACTCCCTGCCGACTGATAAGAATATCTGGAATGCTGCTGTCTCTGTCCTCCCCTAAACTCACCAATCATATCAAAAGATTCAGACCTCTTACCACGGCCCCGGTCACGCTCACATTCTGCCCTCCGCTGGCGCTTACGATCCTCCAAATTCTATGCATACTCCTGCATACGAGAGATATCTATACCTGGCTGTAATGCAGCAATCATACACTTATCTATCAAATATGGCCCTAGACCAGCTACAAAGCGATGAACTCTATCCTCCATCTCAACCACCATGGCTGGGGCATATCTAGCTAAGGAATCGAAGTGTACACAATACTACTGAACACTCATATTGCCCTGCTCAATACGTAGGAACCTATCTGCTCGAGCCCGTCGGACCTCTGGAGGTAAATAATGGTGAATAAAAGTATCTGAGAACTCTCGCCACACAGCTGGAGGGGCGTTCTCTTCCCTAGATAACTCTCATGCCTGATACCACTGTACCGCAATATCCCGGAGTCTCTATGAAGCCAACTCCACCGACTCAACCTCATCGACATGCATAACCCTTAAAGTCCTCTGCATACCATCAATAAAATCATGGGGGTCCATGTCTGCTTCAGTACCGAAAACTCTGGAGGACCTAACCCAAGGAAGGTCTTAACCCTCGAACTACCAGCCCCGTCTGCCTGGTCAACACCAACTCTCTGTCATTGAGCCTGGGCGGCTACAAATCTGGTCAATAACTGTACAACATCCCGCATATCCTGGCCCGGTGCATTTGGCTAAGGAACTGGGGCAGGTGCTGGAGGCGGGGTATGCGATATCTCAGACGGCCCCTCACTCTGAATCTCATCCTGAGCTCTTGTAGCCTACTGAGTACGGCTAGTGACCTCATCTGCCGCTCTCTTGCCCTTCTGGGCAACTGTAGCTTTCTTGCTGGGCATTGCTGAAATTAGAACAATTTAGTAGAAAACGAACTCGTAGCACATGGCTCTATCGCACGATCTAAGACGGAGAAAGAATGACAATTTTCTAATTGTCCTGTAGCCTCATGTTTATAAGTGTGGTGCACAACACGCCCATAAACAAAAATCTACTAGATACTGTTTGTAGACAATCCTAGGATGGAAATACTCTGATACCGCTTCTGTCACTACCCAAACCGATGAGTCGTGACAAGTGTCTGACCTCTAGCGACCAAACACCCCTATACTCATATCTGAACCTTTCTGAACGTCAAGGGCCCATAAAAAGACTTAAACTGATTTCATAAATAGGCGACATCATGAACTCTGAAAAATCTGTATATATACATAAACGTGCTGAAAGAACAGTGCAAGCCAGCTAGGCTGCTATATATACTGTACACAAAAGAATAGAAACCGACAAGGCTACATCATCTAACAATACATATAACTATCTACATACCTCTACTGTAATAAAAGTTGTAGAAAGGACGGGAAAGGGCCTCGTCATACCTATCTATATACATCTCAAAAGATGGCATACCAATATAGACTGCAACTCTGGAACAAATGGAGTGCACTGATCACTGCTGGATAAAAGTCCTACTGAGATGGACCATCTGCTTGTCAACCTGTACCTGCAGGCATGAACGCAGCCCCCCGAACAACGGAGAGTCAGTACGGATAATTTACTGAGTATGTAAAGCATAAGAGCAACATATAAGTAGGAGTCATGAATGAAATCCGAAACTTATAAGCTGAAATGACTATCTGCATGAATCTGTATAAACTAGTATCTGTATACATCTACATAAATCTGTATAAATGACAATGCCTCTGTGGGCGCATAGTATGTATACTCTCAATGGTAATCATGCTTATATATAGGTCATAGTGCTAAGGAACGTTCAGCCCGATCCATATCGCATATCCCATCATCAATATCATCGTCACAGTGCACCAGCTGATTAGGTGGTAATGCGTATATAACTCCTTCTCGCTTCTCCCGCATACCCCATATACATATCATATACGCGTATGTAACGCCTTCTGGTCACGTGTCAATATGCATATGAATATATGTAAATGAATGTAATGCATGAATAACTGTGTACATAAAACTGGACCCATGAACAGAAGGAACAATCATAATCGGGGTATAGAGGCATCAAAGACTGAAGTACTCCTAATGCTTCTAAGAGTAGAGTAATATGGAGGCTCGTTTGCTTGCTTGTTGGTTCATATCATAGGATCATGCCAAAAGAAATAAGGGATAACCTTAACATACTTCGAACTATATTCAATCGTCCAACTCCTAATCCTCTAGCTCGTAAGTCTACAATCAAGATAATGTAGGCCTTAATTAGACTATTTACCTCGCTTACTAATCATTTTAAATACGAATAGAGCTTAACAAATTATGGGCAACATTTCCCTTATAAGCTTAACAACCCTTCGACTTCCTGTTCAATCCAGCATCAACCACAACAACAATAACAACACTTATATATATATATATATAAATATACTCAAATATATTCCCTATCATCTCTTAAAATAGCCCCAAATCACAATCTTAACGTTCATCAACTTACCGCTTCCACAATACCCTATCTTCACTTAAAACCACTAAAATCCTTGATAATTAGCTTAAATACAAGGGTAGAAATCATTTACAAACCTTGAGGGGCCTAAGATTCTAAGGATCAGCTTCAACTCCAACTTCCTAACCTTCTTCTTGATAAGCACGAGTTCATGGGGCTCGGATCTTACCAAATCTCCACTAATAATGATGGAAAATGTTGGGAGAGAAATAATAGGGTTTATCTGATTTGGAATGGAGAAAAATGAGAAATAAAGTCATGGATCATATATTTATACTTGGAAGTTAAAAAGTTACAGCGGTGCGGTTCGCCACACAGCTGGAGGGGCGTTCTCTTCCCTAGATAACTCCCATGCCTGATACCATTGTACCGCAATATCCCGGAGTCTATATGAAGCCAACTCCACCGACTCAACCTCATCGACATGCATAACCCTTAAAGTCCTCTGCATACCATCAATAAAATCTTGGGGGTCCATGTCTGCTTCAGTACCGAAAACTCTGGAGGACCTAACCCAAGGAAGGTCTTAACCCTCGAACTACCAGCCCCGTCTGCCTGGTCAACACCAACTCCCTGCCATTGAGCCTGGGCGGCTACAAATCTGGTCAATAACTGTACAACATCCCGCATATCCTGGACCGGTGCATTTGGCTAAGGAACAGGGGCAGGTGCTGGAGGCGGGGTATGCGATATCTCAGACGGCCCCTCACTCTGAATCTCATCCTGGGCTCTCGTAGCCTACTGAGTACGGCTAGTGACCTCATGTGCCGCTCTCTTGCACTACTGGGCAACTGTAGCTTTCTTGCTGGGCATTGCTGAAATTAGAACAATTTAGTAGAAAACGAACTCGTAGCACATGGCTCTATCGCACGATCTAAGAAGGAGAAAGAATGACAATTTTCTAATTGTCCTGTAGCCTCATGTTTATAAGTGTGGTTCACAACACGCCCATAAACAAAAATCTACTAGATACGATTTGTAGACAACCCTAGGATGGAAATGCTCTGATACCGCTTCTGTCACGACCCAAACCGATGAGTCGTGACGAGTGTCTGACCTCTAGCGACCAAAAACCCCTATACTCATATCTTAACCTTTCTGAACGTCAAGGGCCCAAAAAACGACTAAAACTGATTTCATAAATAGGCGACATCATGAACTCTGAAAAATCTGTATATATACATAAACGTGTTGACAGAACAGTGCAAACCAGCTAGAATGCTATATATACTGTACACAAAAGAATAGAAGCCGACAAGGCTACATCATCTAACAATACATATAACTGTCTACAGACCTCTACTGGAATAAAAGTTGTAGAAAGGACGGGACAGGGCCTCGTCATACCTATCTATATACAACTCAAAAGATGGCATACCAATATAGACTGCAACTCCGGAACAAATGGAGTGCACTGATCACTGCTGGATAAAAGTCCTACTGAGATGGACCATCTGCTTGTCAACCTGTACCTGCGGGCATGAACGCAGCCCCCCGAACAACGGAGAGTCAGTACGGATAATATACTGAGTATGTAAAGCATAAGAGCAACATATAAGTAGGAGTCATGAATGAAATCCGAAACTTATAAGCTGAAATGACTATCTGCATGAATCTGTATAAACTAGTATCTGTATACATCTACATAAATCTGTATAAATAACAATGCCTCTGTGGGCGCATAGTATGTATACTCTCAATGGTAATCATGCTTATATATAGGTCATAGTGCTGAGGAACGTTCAGCCCGATCCATATCGCATATCCCATCATCAATATCATCATCACAGTGCACCAGCTGATCAGGTGGTAATGCGTATATAACTCCTTCTCGCTTCTCCCTCATACCCCATATACATATCATATACGCGTATATAACGCCTTCTGGTCACGTGTCAATATGCATATGAATATATGTAAATGAATGTAATGCATGAATAACTGTGTACATAAAACTGGACCTATGAACAGAAGGAACAATCATAATCGGGGTATAGAGGCATCAAAGACTGAAGTACTCCTAATGCTTCTAAGAGTAGAGTAATATGGAGGCTCGTTTGCTTGCTTGTTGGTTCATATCATAGGATCATGCCAAAAGAAATAAGGGATAACCTTAACATACTTCGAACTATATTCAATCGTCCAACTCCTAATCCTCCAGCTCGTAAGTCTACAATCAAGATAATGTAGGCCTTAATTAGACTATTTACCTCCCTTACTAATCATTTTAAATACGAATAGAGCTTAACAAATTATGGGCAACATTTCCCTTATAAGCTTAACAACCCTTCGACTTCTTGTTCAATCCAACATCAACCACAACAACAATAACAACACTTATATATATATATATATATATATATAAATATACTCAAATATATTCCCAATCATCTCTTAAAATAGCCCCAAATCACAATCTTAACGTTCATCAACTTACCGCTTCCACAATACCCTATCTTCACTTAAAACCACTAAAATCCTTGATAATTAGCTTAAATACAAGCGTAGAAATCATTTACAAACCTTGAGGGGCCTAAGATTCTAAGGATCAGCTTCAACTCCAACTTCCTAACCTTCTTCTTGATAAGCACGAGTTCATGGGGCTCGGATCTTACCAAATCTCCACTAATAATGATGGAAAATGTTGGGAGAGAAATAATAGGGTTTATCTGATTTGGAATGGAGAAAAATGAGAAATAAAGTCATGGATCATATATTTATACTTGGAAGTTAAAAAGTTACAGCGGTGCGGTTCGCCACACAGCTGGAGGGGCGTTCTCTTCCCTAGATAACTCCCATGCCTGATACCATTGTACCGCAATATCCCAGAGTCTATATGAAGCCAACTCCACCGACTCAACCTCATCGACATGCATAACCCTTAAAGTCCTCTGCATACCATCAATAAAATCCTGGGGGTCCATGTCTGCTTCAGTACCGAAAACTCTGGAGGACCTAACCCAAGGAAGGTCTTAACCCTCGAACTACCAGCCCCGTCTGCCTGGTCAACACCAACTCCCTGTCATTGAGCCTGGGCGGCTACAAATCTGGTCAATAACTGTACAACATCCCGCATATCCTGGCCCGGTGCATTTGGCTAAGGAACAGGGGCAGGTGCTGGAGGCGGGGTATGCGATATCTCAGACGGCCCCTCACTCTGAATCTCATCCTGGGCTCTCGTAGCCTACTGAGTACGGCTAGTGACCTCATGTGCCGCTCTCTTGCCCTACTGGGCAACTGTAGCTTTCTTGCTGGGCATTGCTGAAATTAGAACAATTTAGTAGAAAACGAACTCGTAGCACATGGCTCTATCACACGATCTAAGAAGGAGAAAGAATGACAATTTTCTAATTGTCCTGTAGCCTCATGTTTATAAGTGTGGTGCACAACACGCCCATAAACAAAAATCTACTAGATACGATTTGTAGACAACCCTAGGATGGAAATGCTCTGATACCGCTTCTGTCACGACCCAAACCGATGAGTCGTGACGAGTGTCTGACCTCTAGCGACCAAAAACCCCTATACTCATATCTTAACCTTTCTGAACGTCAAGGGCCCAAAAAACGACTAAAACTGATTTCATAAATAGGCGACATCATGAACTCTGAAAAATCTGTATATATACATAAACGTGTTGACAGAACAGTGCAAGCCAGCTAGAATGCTATATATACTGTACACAAAAGAATAGAAGCCGACAAGGCTACATCATCTAACAATACATATAACTGTCTACAGACCTCTACTGGAATAAAAGTTGTAGAAAGGACGGGACAGGGCCTCGTCATACCTATCTATATACAACTCAAAAGATGGCATACCAATATAGACTGCAACTCCGGAACAAATGGAGTGCACTGATCACTGCTGGATAAAAGTCCTACTGAGATGGACCATCTGCTTGTCAACCTGTACCTGCGGGCATGAACGCAGCCCCCCAAACAACGGAGAGTCAGTACGGATAATTTACTGAGTATGTAAAGCATAGGAGCAACATATAAGTAGGAGTCATGAATGAAATCCTAAACTTATAAGCTGAAATGACTATCTGCATGAATCTGTATAAACTAGTATCTGTATACATCTACATAAATCTGTATAAATGACAATTCCTCTGTGGGCGCATAGTATGTATACTCTCAATGGTAATCATGCTTATATATAGGTCATAGTGCTGAGGAACGTTCAGCCCGATCCATATCGCATATCCCATCATCAATATCATCGTCACAGTGCACCAGCTGATCAGGTGGTAATGCGTATATAACTCCTTCTCGCTTATCCCTCATACCCCATATACATATCATATACGCGTATATAACGCCTTCTGGTCACGTGTCAATATGCATATGAATATATGTAAATGAATGTAATGCATGAATAACTGTGTACATAAAACTGGACCCATGAACAGAAGGAACAATCATAATCGGGGTATAGAGGCATCAAAGACTGAAGTACTCCTAATGCTTCTAAGAGTAGAGTAATATGGAGGCTCGTTTGCTTGCTTGTTGGTTCATATCATAGGATCATGCCAAAAGTAATAAGGGATAACCTTAACATACCTCGAACTATATCCAATCGTCCAACTCCTAATCCTCTAGCTCGTAAGTCTACAATCAAGATAATGTAGGCCTTAATTAGACTATTTACCTCGCTTACTAATCATTTTAAATACGAATAGAGCTTAACAAATTATGGGCAACATTTCCCTTATAAGCTTAACAACCCTTCGACTTCCTGTTCAATCCAACATCAACCACAACAACAATAACAACACTTATATATAAAAATATACTCAAATATATTCCCAATCATCTTTTAAAATAGCCCTAAATCACAATCTTAACGTTCATCAACTTACTGCTTCCACAAATACCCTATCTTCACTTAAATCCACTAAAATACTTGATAATTAGCTTAAATACAAGGGTATAAATCATTTACAAACCTTGAGGGGCCTAAGATTTTAAGGATCAGCTTCAACTCCAACTTCCTAAGCTTTCCAACTTGAAGAAACCCTAGAAAAAACCTTCTTCTTGATAAGCACGAGTTCATGGGGCTCGGATCTTACCAAATCTCCACTAATAATGATGGAAAATGTTTGGAGAGAAATAATAGGGTTTATATAATATGGAATGGATAAAAATGAGAAATAAAGTCATGGATCATATATTTATACTTGGAAGTTAAAAAGTTACAGCGGTGCGGGTCGATGACCCCTCGACGTGCTCCGTCGACCTGCGCTTGCAGATTCAGGGCTGCAGAAGCCCATCGACCCCACATTAATGATGGCCCGTCGACATGTCGACGGCCCCGTCAACGATGACTAGTGTCTGCAGACTTCTCCAGTTCAGTTCAGTTCAGATCGCGCCGATTCGATCCATTCAACTTCTAATCCTGTTAATTGCCAGGAATACCTGCTGGTATCTTTGTACATAGGGTAAGACACTTTCTATCTCCAAAATTCGGACACAAGTCTCTATTCCAAAGGTATACCCGACTAGGAAACCATAGGTTCTAATACGATGAGAACGTGGCGTAACAGAATCATCCTTTAGGGTAAGTTCTAAACCTTTATCTTGTTTATCTACCTTCCTTCCTTGAGTTTCCATGGTGGTTTAAGGTCTTGCAGTGTTGGATGTTAAGACTTATACTTCTAATCATGAAACCCTTAGTATAAATTATTTATTGTTGATTAACTTACTGTTTTCATCATCTAGAAGTATAGGAATTGTTCTATAGTTCAAGAATTTATTTATGAGACTTAGGGTTTCACCCAAATTTATGGGTTTTGACTAATTTAGGAAACTGAAAGGTCTAAAGTGATTAGCAACCCATGAATTTGACGATTATGATTGTTGGGACTAAGGGTAGGGTAATTTCACCCTTAATTTTCGATTTTACTCATATGATTCGTTCAGGGTATTTTAGGTATTCTTCCCCAAATCTATTCTTCTTGCAATTAGATGGTCTATAGCTTACTTAGCATTGCTATTGCTAGACTTTGAGAATTCCGAGGCTTTACATAAAAGGAAAGCTCATGTGGAGTAGCTCTCGTTCCAGTTCTGCATTCGAGACAGGTTACGGCTTATTTGGGTTAGACTTTGATTAGTAGATTATTGATATAGTAGAATTGACCAGGGAAAGCATGATTAGGCTCTCAGGCATGACATCTGGTTGGATATTACCTAGGTTGGTATGACTTCTGATTATGTAGGCTTGTCTCCGTTACTTTATGTATTGAACCATGAGGTGTATTATTGTGTTATTGGAAGGAAGGGGTTGATATATATACTCTTCGTGTTGATTGAGATAGCTTGTATGTTTTATGCTATTGTTGAGTTGATTTATCTGAGTCTTATTATAACTTATGGCATTGTGATTTGTACTTCCTTGGCATTGATATTATTGATGGATCATGCTTACATTAGAGTGGTGCTTCATATTGGGTTCTAGACTTGAGCTATATCTTGAGACTCAACAAGGCACATTTGATAGGGGATGAGGATGTGACCTAGTTATGGGCTCGTGATCCGAGGTCAGTTCATGAGCGAGTGGTACATGGACACCATGGGTTCCCCGCATATCATGATTATCATGCGAACAAGGCCTTTAACATATGTGTACGGTTGAGATACTTATCATTGGTTGCATTGGATTAGACATCATCTTATTCCTGTGATTCGTTGTTGATTGGTGGTGGTTGTTGTTGTGTTGTGTCTATCTTGCTGGTTTTACGAATGTATCCATGATACTAATCTTGGTTGGCCTATGATATCTACCGACACATAGTGTTTGTACTGATGCTACCTTGTTGCACCCTTTTTTAGTGCAGATTGAGTTCAGGAGTCGTATTCTCGACCTCGCATCTAGCCTATGGCTACCTCCTGACCAGATCCGAGAGTGAGCTCCTATCCATGTCATGCCTCATGAAGATCTCTTCTTATTTGATGTCTATCCCATTTCCAGATATTATTGTTATATTTAGACCACTTTTGTATTTCTTAGACATTATTTATGGTTAGAGCCCTTGTACAATGACTTTCGGATTTTGGGGTTATAATATGTAGTATTCTGCACTTATTTACTATCAATGAAATGACTTAGGCATATCATTATTTATTCGGTTGCTCTTTAAGTCATAATTGGTTAAATGAATAATTAATTGATTAAGGGGATGGTTTTTCCACCGGGGGGGGGGGGGGGGGGGGGGGTTAGTGTGGGTGCAATCACGACGGGATGGGTCATGACAATTTTGGACTTCAAAAGAGCAATGTGGCAAGTTATATTTGCCACAAGTATAATTCTGGATTAAAATTACACCCATCCACTTATTAAAAGGGATAATAACCCTATATGAATATTTAGAAAAAATAATTACTCGAAATAGCCCATGTTTGTAATATTATCGGAAATGACCCAATTTGTACCCTCACATCAAAAGCCTGTACATGTGATTCCATCAGGCTGGGGGTACCTTGGATATAATTGAAGTGATAATAAAATTGAAAAAATGTTGTATATTGTTGTATACAATTGAATTTTCTTGGATGTAAACACCTCTTATACATTATTATACACTTTTATACAAGGTTGATACATTATCTACTCCATATGTATAAAGTTGTATATCGTGAAAAAGTGGCTATGCGGGGTGTAGTTTTTAAATATAGCTATGCAAATGTAATTTTGTATTCTGAATTGTTCATTATTGAAATTTCCCCTATTAAAAACTCAACCCACTCGATCGATTACCTATTAATTTTAACTTAAACTCACAACCCCCTTTCCTTCTTCCTCAATAGAAGAGCTTGTTACTTTTGCATTTTATTTGTGTTCATTTCTTATTTAAGAGTTTCAAAAGAAACATATTTAAAAACATATTTTTTCTCTCTTTTGATCAAAGGCGTGAATAAATATTTTCAACAAAAATAATTTATCCTCCTTTTAAAATTTGATAAAAAATTAACACATAAAAACTTTTTTTTGTGATTTTAGTTTGTATTAATATATTTAGTAACAGATATTACCTTCGAAGCGGTGCAAGTGTAGAATTTCTATAATGTAGGAGTGTAAGTGTTTAATTTTGAAATGCAAAAATAGTCAATCCCACTTTACCCCCTAACATTTAAGGGTTGGGAAACGATACCCCCTATACATATTGAATGGGAACGTCAACCCCCTTATCAAATATTTTCTGGTGAGAATTTTCAGTTTTTGAGTAAAGATCTCGTTTTTCCTTTCTAAAATTGAAACACAAAAATATTTAACTCTTGTTATTGTTCCATTCACCTACTTCGTTGAAAATGATGTACTTCTTTCACGATATTAATAAATTTCAAGTTATGGGGCATTCATATTATCAATAATTTTTCTTCCCTAATTTTAATTGGTTGGATATGATTGGTGTTTGAGGTCTTAGAGTTTTTGGAAAAAAATTGTATGAATTAAATTTTAAAAAATTGTTGGGTTTTTTCTTCAACAGCTTCAAATTCAGTTTTCCAGAATTTTCAAAAACCCAAAAACTTGAGTTATGCATTTGTTTGCATAAATAGGAAAAACTTTTGGGTGCTTTTTTCTCTTAACCAAACCGCATTAAAATAAAGATTTTTCGTTTTTGCAAAAATTGAAGAACTTTTCTTCAATGAAATTTGGTTGATAAATGACTACAGGAATAGGAAAATATTAGCGATAACTTGAAGTGTTTTAGTTGTTGGGAAGGACCTCAAAAGGGTTAGAGCATTTAGACCTAAGTCGCGGTAGGTGCACATAGAGAATTCATACCCAAAGGTAATGTTAGAGGACGAAATTAGGTAGACTGTTGATGTGCAATTAAAATTCAAAAGTTTAATGCGCATGTAGATAAAACGAATACCACGTAGATTGAAATTTATTAATATCCTAAAATAAGTACATTATTTTCAACGGGATAGGTGAATGAGACAATAATAAGAGTTATGTATTTTATTTTATTTTTAATTTTAGAAAGGAAAAAAAAAGATCTTTACTCAAAAAATGAAAATTCTCACCGAAAAATATTTGATAAGGGGGTTATTGTTCTCATTCAATATATGAAGGGGGTATCGTTTCCCAACCCTTAAATGTTATGAGGGTAAAATGGAATTGACCCATACAAAAAGTATATCCAAAAATTAATCATATTACTGTGGTGTTCAGTGGTTATCCTATTTTTGTTATAGGAGTTGCATAATTGAACTGTCATTCTCTTCGTCCCAATTTATGTGACATATTTTCTCTTTTAATCTGTTTAAAAAATAATGTCAGCTTCATATAATTAAAAACAACTTAACTTTAAAATTCTCTTTTACCCTTACGAAATGATTAATAGCCACATAAATATTTAAAATTTATTTAAAACCACACATTTCAAAAGCCGTTCTTTCTTTTCTTAAATATTGTGCTTAGTGAAACAGTGCTACCTAAATTAAGACTACATCTTAGTCAAATCCTCTCAATTGTTAATTTTCCAATGTCAGTCTATAGTGGATTGGTACTTGGTCGTGTCCATAGAGGTAGGACCAGCTCTACCTCAATAATTTTTCATCCAATATGTGTTGTTCATCATTGAACATTCCATAGGGTTTTTTTTTCTTCTTCAAGGGAAATCAAAGGGAGAAGAGTAACCTGGCTATAATGAAGTTTACTTTTAAGGGGTCAACAAGCATGGTGGGACTTTGCGTGATTATTACTCCTTAATTGGTAATTTGGTATTCATATTTTAATTTACATGGAACCATTACTTCTTAACGAGTAGAGATCTTTATTTGACCAATGACTACTTGTCATTGATAGTATTTTTTATATATTTCTTAATATGTGAATTTTGTCTTAAATGCTTAAAAATTTGTTATCCGAATTCAAATGAAAATAAATAAATAAATAAATAAATAAAGAATTTGATCCTCTATTCTGAATTCCATCACATAAAATAGTAACAGATGGAGCTACGTACTACTAAAGGGTAAGGGTGTATTATTATGTTTTCTTTTCCCAGGTTTGAAGTCATAGCTCCAAATATGGTAACAGAATAACAGAATTATTCTTCTTAACGGCAAAACATAATTGACTGATCTGTCGATCATCTATTGGATGAGAGTGCACGACACTGAAATCTTTGGTATTGATGTAACAGTGTGAAATCAGATGCACAATTACAATATCCGTGACACATTTATTAAGGACCAAATCAAAGACAACCACAAAAACACAGTACGAACTTTACTTAGATGAATGTCCCTATAAAGATCAGAGACAACACAACTCTTATTCCCATTCTATACCATACGTCCTTCACTTCACCTTTGAGCAATCAGCTTTAGGACTAATCTTAAAAGGAATATTTTTGACCCCACATTTGCCAGGGAGTGCAGCAGCATTCTTGAAGTTGATACCACTAACACTCGAGGAAGCAATTTTCAAGCACGAGCAAACGCTCTGGCGATCCTTCGTGGTCTTAGCAACACCGTAGAGGGATTTAATCCCTCTACAGCAAGTCGGCGGCACCTTGCCGCCGTTCACTACAAAGCTAAGGCACGGAATTAGACCGTTGAGCACCGTGCTACATGTGATTGCCGCGTCTGCGCGAGCGGCAATCACTATGTAAAGGAGCAGCAAAGAAAGGGGCTTAACAAGCTTTCTCGAGATAGCCATGATTACTACTGAATAAAATTTTATGTCTCAAAAGGAAATTAATGAAATTCTTGGTATCCATTGTTGAAAGATGATGGGCGAGTATATATAGGAGTGAAGATTGATCGGATACGGGATACCAGAATTATATTTTTAGTATGTATAACTTTTAATTCTTTATTTAATATTAGTAGAGTTTAACTTCTGTGTACATTGACTATGAACTTTCTTTTACATCATCATATTATGATTAGTTCAAACACAGATAGTGATGAGTTATCTTGACCTTTTTTTTTTTTTTTTTTTTTTTTTTTTAACCTCTCCCCCCAGGAGCTCCCTCCTTGCTCCCTTGGTGACTCGAACTCGCAACTTTCGGGTTGAAAGTGGAGGGTGCTTACCATCTGAGCAACCCTCTCTTGTCATCTTGACCGTTTCAAAAATATGGACATGAGTTATTTTTTCCTTTTTTTCAAAAGAGAATTAAGCATTGTTTATTTATTATTCATTAATTTATAAGGATGAGTTATTCAAATTTGATGATGAGTTTGACTAGTTTTTTAAAGTGAATCTTTTTCACTCACTAAACTTTAAAAAAAAAAAAAAAACCAAGTAAAATGTATGTTCAAACACAATTTTAACTTTCAAATACTATTTTTTTCAAATATAACTCAGTTTATGTCCAAATGCCTACTAATAGTGTAAATTTTTTGTATACAATCGATAATGCGCTTGACCATTTTCTCCATCATGTTTTTTGCAGTAGTACATTTTGAATATAACTAAGCATTATAGCACTGATGCAGTTTTTTAAGTAGTTAATACTTGCTTCCTTCCACTACTTAGTGCTGCATATTTTATATGGTGGCACTATGCTTTCACCTAATCCAACTCAGGTTGGAGGTCAACATGTCAATCATTTAACAAACTCGAAAGTAGTCTTTAATTGCAAAGATTGTTTTCTCCTCCCCAGCTCTTTTCATTCTCTCTTTTCTTTAATTATTTTTAGATTGCGACAATTACCACCGATAAACAAATAGAGTGTTCAAATTTGGCTTCAAGTATTCAGGACATATAAAATAGTACTTGAATAGTTTATTTTAGCTTGGGAAAAATCTATGGTTATTTAGATACTATGTTTTCTTTTCGTTTTTTTTTTTTTTGGCAAAAATCTTAATTCTACTCGTGGACCTTGTTTCATTAAATAATAAAGGAAGAATTACAAATATTAATGGGAATTAAAAAGAAGGATACGCTAGTCATAGATTTTTAAATTCAGTACTTCATGGATGGCTCACGCTGAAATTTTAGCCCTTCTCAAAGGACTAGAATAACTTTCACTAAGAATTTTTACGCACTAATATTGGATTCAGAGTCTCGGGTATTAACCAATCTAATCTCTATACGTTCAAAATGTGAATCTTCTTCACATTTTCTGAATGATTGCCGGTTCCTACTCGAGACAATGAGTCATCGTCCAATACAACATTTATCGCGACGCCAATAGGGCACACCGCCTAACTAGCTATAGGAGTACTTGGGCCTTATATGGTTTAGATGGTGATGAGGATGTTCTTTTTCTTGTTAAATAAGGGGTAACTTACATAAATAGCTACACTTTACAAGCTTCTTACGTGATATAGCTACAAGTTTGTATATTACCATTTGTAGCTAATTTAGGGAAATTCTTGTGTATGTAAGTGTATTTGAATACACCGTTCAGTTGTATCCAACCTCATTTGATATCACGTGAATTTGAATGTATTTGAATACATGCAACCTTATTTTCTTTGAATATATATACATGTGTAATCAAAATGATTGTATTCCAGTTTATTTAAATATATGAAGGAGCTGTGTATTTCAGTGTATTTATATATTGATGTATCCTTTTGTTTTGGTTGTATTTGGATGTATTCGAGCTCTGATTAGCAAGGTCGCCGCCGGACGTCGCAAGGTTGAATGTATTTCAACAAAATTTCAGATACACTGTATTAACTCAAAAAAAATTATATATACACACACATATATATATATATATATAGATCATTCAAATAACAAATACAGTCAAATATATTTTGTATGCCCCCAAAATGCAATCAGCCAAATACATATAACTTATATTTACACTTAAAAAAATGACGAATACACTCAAATCTGAGATACAAGAAGGAGAAGAAGCCATGGATTCCGGCATCTCCGTCTAGATCCTGTGACGAGCAGGTGACTCATCATCGGCAGCTACATTGTGCGTGTGTGATTATTTCAGATTTGGAACTTCGTTATCGGCATCTCTGACCTTCCTCCTCCACCTTTTTCGCTGCCTGTATTCCATTACCAGCAGTTGATAGCAACTGAATAGCCTGCTGGAAATAATGAACAAAAAATCGAATTTGTAACTGGAAACAACTTCAATTGCCTTGGCACTGGAAACAACTCCATTACCGGCGGTTCAGAATGGATTTGTCATATTTGGCAGTCACAAACATTGTAGATTCTCCAAAAACAATAAACGAAAAATCGGAGAAACGCTTTAGCTAGGGTTCAATTGGAGAAAAGCATTGTATTTCGCGGGAGAACCTTGATACAAGCCCATAACTGTATGTATTTGGTATAGTTGTGATATGTAAATTGAAAATTCATTGTAGTTACGAAAAGTAATTAAATTAAATAGTAGTTACTAACCATAAATACCTCTTAGAGTTAGTTATGTCATGTAAATTTTCCTTAAATAAACCCCCTTTATTTGTGTATTTATCTTATAGGCACTGAATCTTTCATATCAGTCTATATTCTTGTAATGAGTCCTAATTTAAAGGTCCCTGTCTTTAACAAAAATAAAATAAAATTATATGACTTGCTTTAATCTTAATTATTAGCATAATTAATTTTCAGACATGGAAGATTCAATAGAGTCTCATTGCTTGCTTTTAGCTCTGCCACTGGGTTAATATGTCAAGGGTCACCAACTCAGCATGACATCCCTAGGAAAACATTAGTTGTAATAAAGAAGCTTAATAGATCGATACTTTAATAACACCCCACATATAACTGTGGTATACCCAACATACCTGCTACGTATATCACAACGTTTCCGAAAAATACATTACATGTAATTTTTCTTAAAAAACATTTTCTTACAAACATAACAATTACTTAAATGCTTATTCCATAAATAAGTTCGTAGAAAATTGTTGTTCTTAAATTGAACTCTTTCCCAAAGAAAAAAATAAAAACTATAATTGGCAATCCTCAATTTTCTTACAAGGTTTCAAAAGATTATTCATAATTAGAAGTCATAGCAATAATGATTTTTTCCGATAGGATATCACATAACTTGCTTTTGATTTGTCAAATAACGTAATTGTGGAAATTATGGCAAGTACCGTATTTTCAACTGTTGGTGGAAATCAACATAAGTAATATGCTATGAGTACTAAAGTTGGTGGCTTCCATAAAATATTTGCTTAGCAATAGCAACTAGCGAATGGAAGGTGTTAGAATATAAGAGTCCACCAAACAGTATAAAGAACTAGGTTCTTTATCTGTTCCCTTGAATACGACAAAAAATAAATAACACAAGATATTTACGTGAAAAACTCCTTGCTCAAGGGATTAAAAACCACGATCCACTGCCGTAGTATTTGCTCAGACTTCACTATAACGATCAACTTTAGATTGCAACCTAGGAATTAAACTCTTAATCCCTCCCTCTTACAATAACTCTGTTGCAAGACCTTTACAATAACTCTATTGCAAAGATAACACCTTGACTAACTCTAGCCAAGTGTAAACACTCAGAATGCATGGTTGATAATTTGTCCTACTATTATACTTCTTGAAAGTCTTGTAGGAATACAACATGAACAAAGACTCAACAAACCTAAGGACTTAAGACTTCTTCAGTGATTGGGAACTGTTCCTTCTGTTTATTGCAGTTTTGTTCTTGAGAGCACTTAGAGATGCAGCGACTTCACCTGAGAGGAGAGTGATTTTCAGATTTGCAAGTGATAGGGTTTCAACTGTAACATGTTGTTTATCTAGGAGAGCATGCATGTGAGATGATATGAAAGAGACATTTCATCTTGTTTGGGCCACTAGCATACTGTAGTTGTGTTGCTGCACTGTTGCCAGTCGGTACAGTGTAGCAACTTTACAGCTATAGAGTTGACCTTGCAACGGCTAGAGAACTTGATCTCATCTGGTCCCTCTAAAAGCATATCTGGTTCTCGGATCAGTTTGTCAAATCATCAAAACATGAAATAGCATAACTTATCAGAAGGGAATGAAAGTAAAAGGAGAGAATAAAGATGGAAAGTAAGCGAAAAGGGACCAGAAACTTTGAAGGGTTCAACAAAATTATTTTCCTCTCTGTGCATTTGCTTTTACGAGAATGAAATGAAATTCCAAATTGACTTGAGACCAAGACTCCTTACAACTCACCAATCCAAGCAAGGGAAGAGGAAAAAAAGGACCTATTTTTCCTTAAACAACTCATGCATATCCTCTCCCACACAAGAGTGAGAATTGATCATGATCGATCCACGTCCTAGCGTAGTGCCCGGCTTGCTTAGCAAGCAAAGCTAGTTTACTTTTTTATTTTGAAAGCTCAAGTGTTGCTCCACTTGATATTTGTCTGGACAATGCTAATAACGTCGACATGCTATTGAAAAATAATTTAAAAGACAGAATTTATGCAAGCGACTTTTATGAAAAATAAGGAATGAGTAGCCAAGTACGTATTTAGAAAAATATATTTCAGATAATGATTTTATTACACGATTGCAAATGTTAAGTTGGACGAAAATCATCCCATCTCGATATTGCTCGGGGAAATTAAACTCAAGGCTAAAAGCCAAGATTTAGTAAACTTAAAATTTTGTCCATGAGGCAAGTGAAGAAAAAAATTCAAGACCAGCACCTTAAATCATCCCTGTAAATCACTCATATTGCTCCCTATCGAGAGTGAGCGAATTAGACTTGTGGACAGGAGAGTGGCCTTGGTCTTAATGCGTGAAAATTGGGGTAGAAACTAGATAGTCAAGTCAATGATGAAGGTTCAAGACTTCGAGTAAAGTAAGTCTTTCATAATGACTAGTCGTCGACAACACTGCTAATTTTATTTATTAGTATGTGATAATTCAAAACTTGACATAAAGTTTTAACTACAAACTTAAACTTTAAGAAAGACATCCACCTCCTGTTTGGGGTGTATATAATTTGGTCTTTAAATTCGATAATTGCAATTCATTGCAGAATTTGATTTAAGTTTTACGAAATTAAATATCGGATATGATATTTGGTATTTAAAAGGATATGGAGATGTCAATATCACATCGAAATACAAACTAACTTACATAATATACATTTTATATTATAACATATGTTATATTTTGCATTGGCATAAAAAATTCGGCTCGTCTGTATTTACGTTGAAACTGATGATACTAACTTATTAAATCAAATGGAGATACCAAAAATAGATACTAATTAACATTCTCATGTCATTGCTTGATAGATCCAGATGAAATATTATGATGATGAAGAATTAAATTAAAAGTTTAAATTATGTCTAATTCCATTTTTTAGATTTCTATATTTATTTAAGAACTGATAGTAGTCTAGTGCAAAAACTCATACATGACTGCGCATACCTTTCGTCTAACTCACACACCCTAGAAAACTAAAAGTTCCAGATTTTTTTACTTTTTATTTATTTAAGTTTTGTCCAACATTCTTTTTTATCTCTAAAAGACAACAAAATTACCGTTCTCTATCCAAAAAACAAACCGATGTTACCAACCTGAATAAGCAAAATGAAAGGAGAAAAATTCAACCATACCAAATTTAACCAGGTATCATATCAATATAGCATTTGGAGCACCACCAACCTAACTTAAGATAAAAATGACCGAAGTTTGAGATTGTCAGGCCTAACTTCAAACATATATTACTGAAGTTGAAATACTACAAAGCCTAATTTCAGACCGCATGTCTTTCAAGTACTAAACTTGCAAAAAAAAAAAAATGAAGTTGGCTACAGCTTAAATGGGGCTCCTAAAATCGGTTAACTATGCACCTCCAAATGATGTACATATCTCATGGGCTGGCTATGCCCTTAAAGAGTTGCTGCATCACATCTCCAAGAAAATGGGCCTCCATAGTCCGCGCATGACTGGAAGTCCATTGAGACTACACATCGAAGAAATATTTAAAAATCAATAGAAAAGTTATAAACTTGACATAATGAAAACAACTTTTAGTGATGGAAAAGACAAAAATTATACGCTTCCCAGGCCATGACAAGCAGTGTTGTGATTGACAGTGCTATTGTTTTTTTCTCCCGTTAAAATTTTTACCCTTTGGACCTAACATAATGGGATGCTGGCATTGATGTTACTAATACTTCCTTTGTGGATTTGAACTTGTAATTCTTTTCAGTATTTTATTTTAGTAAGTTCTGAAAAGTCCGAAATTTTCTCTATTTCTTTCATCATTGTTTGAAGAAGAATTTGATAAAAATCAATCTTCATCTTTTAATAAGGCGATAACCTTTCTCATTTTCAGATGCGACTATAAGCAAAATCTAACTGAATTTATCTTCTTTTTTTATTGGTTAACAAAATCTAGCTAATGCCCGGTCCCATAAACTCGACTATGTACAATATATGAGCACTAAGAGATCTTCAATTTGTATGTCAATTTTCAAGCATGCTTGTCTCTCGTCCTTAGTCAAACATAAAAATGCAACTGTAAAAAATTAAAATCTAGAAACAGTACTCAATTAAGGGATAGATCTAAATTGGATGCCTCCAAATGCAACGTTTGCCTATCATCCATTGGTTTCGAACTGTGTTTATACGTGGTTATACAAAATATATATATTACTTATACATCATATAGTACATGAATAATGTATAAAGGTGTTCATGTAACATATATTTAATGTATAATAGTGTATAAGGATATATGTAATAGTGTATAAGAATGTATATGTAAAGTTACAAAGGAAGTTGAGCAACTTATATATAGTTATACAGAACAGATACACTATATATATACCGTAATTTGAGTTGGTTTCGTGTTTTATACATGATTCTACAAAGAATATACATTATATATAGCTATACAAAAGAGATACATTATCTATACACTGATGATACAGTGGACTACATTAGTTGCAAACTAGATGAGTGGCATATACATGAGTTATTTCCCCTTTACTTTTTGCTCTTCAAATAAGTTGGTCATAAAATTTTGCCTTCAAATTCGAATTTATGCTTAGCTGGACATAAATATTTAAGGGCATAACTTATGGGTATATTATGATGTGAAAATTATAAATTTGTACCCCGTGAAAAAAATTATCTAATTTGAGGGAACAAAATTAGAGACCAGCCAAAATTAAGGCCAAAAGTGCAAATGAACCCCTATCTATTCCTTCGCTTTCTCCTCCAGGTATCCCTCTCCCCTTTGCAGGAGAAGTAGCAGTTTGTGTTTGTGTTTGTATTTGTGTGTGTGTGAGAGAGAGAGAGGGCCTTAGTAAAATAGTGACCTAGAAAGTAAGCTTCCTCCCTCCACCCCCTTCATTCTGTTGACAACCCTTACATGAGCACCCCTTCATTCTGTTGACAACCCTTACATGAGCAGCCGAAGATGTACTACCAAAGGGAGGTTCAATGCATCAACTGCCTTTGGGCAACCAACCAAGGCAGTTGATGCATTGAACCTCCCTTTGGGGTCCGTGCCAAGTCCAAGTTCAGCTTTCTTCACCTCCTCACTTTTTAAAAAAAAAAAATTATGGTATTGATTGATTTTGGTGAAAACAAGGTACTTCCTCACTGTGTGTGTTTCAGATGCTAGCTATCAACGAGGTATGTTGTTTGGATTTATGCTACATTCCTGTCCTGCGTTTGTGATTACTGAATGATTGCCATATTTATCTAAGTATTTACTCTCCCGGTCCCAATTTATGTGACACCCTGTTCATTTTAGTCTGTACAAAAAAAAAAGTCACATTTCTATAATTAGAAACAATTTAATTTTAAAATTTCTTACCCGTAATGACATGATTTATAGCCACACAAATGTCTAAGTTTGTTTTAGACCACAAATTTCAAAAGTCTTCCTCTTTTTCTTAAACTTTATGGTAAGTCAAACCGTGCCACATACATTGGGACGGAGAGAGTATGCATTTTGGTTTTTTATAGGTAAACCGAGTTATTATTGCTATATGTTATATTTTATTGGTTCTTTTTGTTTTTGGCACGGTTATAGATTTTATATTGAAACTTTTGGTTTTATTAAAAGAACCTAAACCTAAATGTTAATATGCTTCAATTATGTGACTATTATATCTTTTGATCATCTATACTCGTAGTTACACCACGGAAGTTAATTGCAAGTTTAGTTAGGGTTTGTATCTGAATTTTGTCTAGGTGATCTCTACATTGATGTGTATGTAAGACATTGTGTTTATGACCTTTTGAGGCAAGTCTCTTTGTATTACATGAGAATGGTTTTCCCCTATCTCAACTGAAAGGTGTATAGAGGAAAAGGGTTAGATTATCTAATTATGGTTGTTCTATGATTGATACTCTAGTCTATTGAAAATAAAATTTATTTAACTAAATAGAAACTATTCCTTCCATTCTAGAAAGGATGACACGATTTTATTGTAGGGAGTCGAATAATTTTTTCTATATTATGATCTTTCAAGTATTTATTACTTACACTATTCTTGGGGAATGACTACAATTACTATGGATCCATGCAAACTTAGCAAAAGATATGAAAAAATGGAAGAAAAATATCTATATAGGCGATACACATTAGTTGAGAATATGTTTTAGATCTTATTGTATGTCTTATGCATTTTAGGAGTGGTTTAACCTTCCAGAGATTTATACCTTAGAAAATATACAGAACTCCTAATACAGTTTATTTGTATTTGCATAATATTGGCATGAGATAATTTAAATGGGATACCGTGGTCAATGAAGATTTGTATAGACGATCCCAACTTGTTTGAGATTAAAGCATAGTTGCTATTGTTGTTGTTGTTCCATCTCATGCCACAAACCAAATCCCGTAGGTGGTGACTGGCACCTGATAACATGCCCCCATAAGGTGAAACTATATCTGGTACCATTCATAGTACAACATCATCATGCTAAGGATACTAAGCTGCTCGAGTAACCATTTATAATAAAATTACATGCATAAACATTTTTCAAAATATACTTGTAACTAATCGTATTCCTCGTAGAAGTGGGATACAGTTCTTTTATGTGATTGATTCAAACATTGTGTGTGGTTATAGATCTTTGAGAAGAATCCAACATAGATCAAGAATTATGGTATATGGCTACGTTACCAAAGTAGAACTGGTTATCACAACATGTACAAAGAGTAACGTGATACTACTTTGAACGGTGCTGTGGAGTAGATGTTCACTGAAATGGCCTTCTCATCACAGGGTCCGTCACCACTACATTCAGATTATCAAGACAGCCACAATTCTATCCAAGCTTTGCAAGAGGAAGAGCACCAAACAGCTCCATGACTCCTAAATCAAGTTCCGGTTGGTGTTCAAGAAGGTCAGGACACCTTCCAGAAAGCTCAAGACGACGTACAAGGCAACCAGACCCAACTTGTTCATGTAAAACAGTTTGGACTTTGGTGATGATTGAGAGGCTACTTAGAATTTCTGTGATATTGTTGTGCTAGCTCAAACAGGGTGGCACCCCTTGAAAAGTGGAGAAAATCAACCTGTTCAGTGATATGTTGATTGAGAAGCCACTTAGATTTTTCTGCAATTTTGTTAGACCAGCTAGAATATTTTGACACTCCTTGTGAGAAAACTTTTGTATTTTTCTTGTTCTTTTTAGATCTAGAATCCGGAAAGCAATCTCTTCCTTAGTTTGAAAACATTGTTTGCTTCAATATTTCTGTCCAGTGATGTTGTCATTGAGTTGCTTTCATCTGTTTGTTCTCTGGATATTTTGATAGTTTCAGGTTGTCTATGAATGCTGGATAGCTGGTATTCAACCAAAGTGCAAAATGCGAGGTCTCTCTCAAGGTCCCCCTTATATGTCATTTCTTCATTTGGTTACCCGAATTCAGCAAAAACATTCTAAAGCTATTGCAAGGAAGAGATTTGTGAATTTGTGGTTCAGTATATTGAGGGGATAAGCACCAAGAAGTTGAGAAGTTTAGTGGACCTTAGATAGAAACAAAGCTTAGAATTTGTAAAGCAGCGGTTGTTCAAGGGAGTGACAATGCAAATTTACAAATTTAGAGGAATCTAAGTTGATGTAGCCCCAAACAAACGGGTACTTGAGATAATAAATAACAGTAGTGGTAAATTATTTTGCAATTAGTTTATTGTTTTTTCCTAAAGAGCGCCCTAGCCTATATAACTTTTCTCATTTTGCTTAATCAGAATTTTATGGAGTACAATTTATCTAGTTCAACGAATGGAAGGTGGATGAGAAAGGAGAGAAATTCGTTGAGTTGTTTTCAGTTTAAGTATTCAAAGTACTGTAATTTAGCAAAGGTGGTCGGGAATAAAAAGATAAAACATCTTCAAGAAAAGTAAACTGTAGTGAGGGCGTTGAACTTTTTAAGGAGTGACATGTAATGATCGGAATAGTAAGATTCAAATGGCTAGAACATTGGTTTACTTGATTGTAAGGTTCTTAAACCTCAATAAGATTAATAACATACATTATGTGGTACCTTGGAATTTGGAAATGTTATTTGCTCTTTCTTTCCAGAGCAAGTCGACTTGATTACAGTATTACTATGTGTTCTCCCTCAATCTACTTGCCAATCACCTTCACAGGTCAGCATCAAACAAATTAAACGAGGTTATGCTCCATTTCAGTAATCAATTAATCCTCACATGTTCGATCATTGATACTTTATTAAACATTTAAATCTTCTCTTTAATCTTAATGTATTTATTTAACATATATTTTCTACTTGAGGCTGAAGAAGCAAATAATTCACCAATTATTAGATTTGATCAATTTAGGACTAGAAATTAATATGAGATAGAGTGACATAAAGAGAGCATATCGATCAGGAAGTGGTACTATATATATTCACCAAATACATAAAACTCCAGTACATGCATGCCACTTCAACCAAATTATTCAATCATAAACATAAAGTAGTGCTCTTCAAGACTAGAGAGCACATCTTACATTAAGTGATATCAATAGAATTTACTGGACTGTAGAGCAGTCAATGTTGGGGCTAATCTTGTAAGGAACAGTGACACCACATCTGCTATATAAGAAGTGTTTTCAGCTTTGTTAGTATCAATACTGCTGCCAAGACTTGCTGCCCCTGATTTCAGGCAGGTACATAACCCCTGTCGGTCGGGGGTGGTGCTAGCGGCTGTGTAGAGGGACTTAATCCCGCTACAGCAGCCAGCTGGCGACTGTTTGCGGTATCCCATGAGGTAGCTGAGGCATGGCACTAGCTTAGAGTACACTGTGTTGCATGAGATTGCAGCTTCTGAGTGGGGTACTGATGAAAATGAAACTACCACCATGCTACGAAACAAAATGCTGAAATTTTTTGCATTTGTGAGAAAGCCATTGTATTGAAGAAATTAAATTGTTGCTTACACTGGATTGGATTTGGTATGCTTATGCAATGTTCTCAGAGACTTGAATTTATAGACAAAGTTTTAGTGGAGTAGGTGAGTCCATTTAATTTTGTGAATGAAATACTATATTGTAAAGTTGGGATGTGCTAGTTTAAATTAAGTAAATGTTTTATTGGGTAAATTCCACTACTCCATAGCTTTCTAGTTCTAGGTAAAAGAATTAGACGCCTATTGTTCTTTTTCCCTTTCAAATTTACCTTCATCGCAATAACTGATGTATACAATTTTTAGAAAAATTCTTGCCAATCTAGAGAAAGTTTGAGGAGAGATATAGAGTATTAATTTAGTCAAATAACCTTATAATTAATGTTATTAAATAATTTTGTTAATGGGTCTATCAAAACCACAAAACAACAAATAAAAAGTACCAGAGGAAGCGCACTGGGCCTTTGGACATCAAATATTCTTTAAAATTTCAAATGCAATATTTTGGCAGTTGCAAATATTGGTTAGGCCATCAATTTTCAAGTACTAAACTTCAGTATTTTAAATGTTGAAATATTAGCTTGAGAAACATTTCAGGTGAAATAATGATATTCTTAAATCTCTAACTTTTACAAAAAGGAAAAAGAAAATCCAAGTAAGTCATGACAAACTTTTTTGGACAAGAATTTGTTTGGCACATTTTTTGAGCTACACTTCTTGAGTTGTGTAAAGGTTTGAGTAGCTGAAACGTTGATGGTGCCTCACTTTCTACGCATGCATTAGAGTTAATTTCCTAAATGATCACCCAAGTTTGGGGAACTACCTTTAATATCATCTTTGTTTCTTTTAGGACAATAAAGTCACTCAACTATCACTATTTTCCTCAAAATATACTAAACACCTCAAAATCCTCTTGTTTTCCTAGTTGGCATGCCATATCATTAAAACACTTTTTTTTTTAATAATAGACTTATTTAACTCATTAAACCCATTTAACCAAACTCATGTTTTATACCAATCAAATATGATCCGGTCAAAAAGGGGTAAAGGAATCAAACAATACTTTTTATTAAGTCACTTTTTCAAATCTAAAATGCTTTTATCTCAATTCAAATGTATTATCTTTTAATTTAAATTAAGATTTAGTTAGTTTTATCTTTCTATTCAAATTCAAATATTCTTAAATATCATACTTTTCTCCACATTAAAGACGTATTCTTTCCACATTGAAATACAATTACACAGATAACACATATTATTGTCGTACAAGTTTAACTTTTAAAAAACCAAGTGAATCTTATATTTTAAGAAATAAAGTTGGTGTAAATTTTTCCTTTATATTTTGAGTTATTTGTCTTCAAATATATAGTGGGTAATTTTTTGGTATTTCCATTATCCCCTCGTGATGGCTACAAATCCTCTTTTATTGACATCTATAAATCTTTTTTGAGTTATGCAGTAGTTTGTTGGAAAAAAAGGACCTTATGTTAGGGAATAACGAACTCAATAATATGGCGATAAAGAAATTATAATAAGCACGATCTGACATACCTAAAATATCAATAGACGATTTTTACAAGTCTCGAATTGAGGTTTCTTGGTTAGTTGTACTTTGTAACAATTGAATTAGCTGCTTATGCATACTAATAATTAAATTTGTAACAATTGAATTAACTGAAGAAGTTTTTTCATTCTCAAAAGAATAATGTTATGCGAAATGGTGATAGGAGTCGACAAGTCGTATGTAAGGCCAATGTTTGCTAGTCAAGTGTTGCAGACTTGCAGAGGAAGATTTAATACTTCTATATGGTTGGTGTTGTTTTAGCATAGCGATCCCTGATATTTTGTCTTGACTTTTAGTCTTGTTGAACCTTGGTCTTATCGTCTCAGAGGGTGATTTTTTAAAACTAACTTATAAGTTAAAAGTTAAGTTGGTGATAATCAATTTTTTACTTTTGATTTATTTTTATATTTTTTTTTATCTAAAAGTAAGTGCTTTTAATCATTTTTTATCTTTGTCAAACACTATAAAATTTAAAACAGAACTTAAAAATCAGTGTTTTAAAAGGCAGTTCTGGGACTCGCCTCGGGGCTCGCCCCGGGGCGGGGCACTAGCAAAATGCCCCAGGGCTCACGTGCGGGGCTTAATTCCTGCGAGGCTTACGCCCTAAGCGCCCGATTGTATGCCCTAAACACGCCTAACGCCCAACGCTCGGGGCTCGCCTAACAATTCTTACACAATTATATGTTAAATTCCTTAATTAAAACCGTTGACCCTCATAATTCTTTAACAAATGATTGATACTTAATAATTTTTCATTTACCGAAATAAGAAGATTGGGTATAACTCAAATAACAAGTCGTAGTATTGCATATTTACTATATGAGAACATCGTGAGGGTGAATATCACTTAATATTTCTTTTAAGAATACATAACCGAATTGTAAATTTTCACTTGTCATTGGTCATTTGTCCTATGTATCAAAATTATCATATTTTATTATTTCTCTATTTGAAAGTAATTTTATTTTTATTCATGAAGGAGTTACGTTTCAATTATAATACTGATAAAGTTGTTTATAGGGAGATACAATGAATAGTATGTTAGTAATATTGTTTTAACAAATTGTGATTTTTTCATTGTTTGAAAGTTAAGATGTTAGAGTTGATTTGCATTTCATAATAGCTTTTATTTCATTGTATTGTTTATACTTGTAAGGTTATATATATATATATATATATATATACACTTTTCTTTTATTTTTTATGTAATTTTACCTATTTAAAAATATTTATTATAATTATATTATTTTATGAAATACAAAAAATTAAATACTCATGGGGCTTACGCCCCGTACCTCGGGGCTTACGCCTCACCGAGGCATATGTAAAACGCCCCGCCTTACGACCCTGCCTTTTTAAACACTGTTAAAAACCAATAAGCAAGACAATCCAAACATCCTCTTATTTCGAACTGCAAGGTTTCTCTTGCCTTCTCTGACAATCCATGGGCCCATCAATGCTATATTAGCACCATTGTTTTAAAAGACAGTGTCAGGACTAGCTCCGGGGCTCGCCTCGGGGCAGGGCAGTGGCAAAACGCCCTGGGGCTAACGTGCGGGGCTTAGTTCCTGTGAGGCTTACGCCCTAAGCGCCCAACCGTACGCCCTAAACACGCCTAACGCCCAACGCCCAGGGCTCGCCTAACAGTTCTTACACAAATTATATTTTAAATTCCTTAATTAAAATCATTCACCCTCATAATTGTTTAACAAAATAATGATACTTAATAGTTTTTCATCTATAGAAATAAAAGATTGGGTGTAACTCATATAACAAGTCGTAGTATTGGATATTTACTATTTGAGAACGTCGTGAGGGTGAATATCACTTAATTTTAAAAAAAAACACATAGCGGAATTGTACATTTTCACTTGTCATTGGTCATAAGTCCTATGTATCAGAATTATCATATAATTTTATTTTTTGTTCATGAAGAAGTTATGTTTTAATTGTAATCTTGATAAATTTTATTGATTATTTGCTTATAGGGAGATGAAATGAATAGTATGATAGTAATAGTGTTTTAAGAAACTATGTTTTTTTCCGTGTTTGAAAGTTAAAATGTTAGAATTGATTTGCATTTCATAATAGCTTTTATTTCATTGTATTGTTTATACTTGTAAAATTATGTTATATATAATTACAAGTTATAAGCGGTGTATAATGGATTGCTTTGATCATTTTTTTGTGTGTGTGCGCGCACACACACACACACACATATATATATCAGTTTTCTTTTATTTTTTTTATGTAATTTTACTTATTTAAAAATATTTATTGTAATTATATTATTTTAAGAAATACTAAAAATTAAATACCCATGGGGCTTACGCCCCGTGCCTCGAGGCTTACGCCTCGTCGAGGCGTATGTAAAACGCCCCGCCTTACACCCCTTTTAAAACACTGATTAGCACCATCAGTTTAGATCAGTTCTCTTAGTTGCGTTCTGTTTCATGTTAATGCTGCTTCCGCTGTGTTTTTATGTTCTTGGGACCTTCTTTTGTTTTCTTCAAAGCACACTTAGAGCCTGTTTGGATGGACTTGTGCCTATAAGCTGCAAGCTAAAAATAAATAAATTGGGGTAGTCTAACTTATTTCTTTTGGCTTATAAGCTGTTTTCAGCTTATAAACTGTTTTAGATAAGCTAAGTCAAATTGGTCTAATTATTTTTTTGAGCTTATTTTAAGCACAAAATGACTTTAAGTTGACCAGTCAAACATTCAAAAAAACTGAAAATAGCTTATAAGCAACTTATAAGCCAATCCAAACGGGTTCTTAGTAGGCGTTTGGCTATAGAAATAAAAAACTGTTTCACATTTTTTGGAGTTTTGGAGTTGGAGTTGAAGTTTGGTCACAATTTTTGAAATTGTATTTTTTTTTTATTGAAATGTATTTGTTTTGGTTGTGAAAAAAGTAAAAACTTGAAAAATAATTTTTTCTTGTTTTTCAAATTCTAAATATAAATTGAAGTTGTATTTGGAATTTTCATGGCCAAATGCTGATTCCGGAAAAAAGTGAAAAAAAGTTCGTGAAAAAAGTGAATAATTCTTTTGGCTAAACGGGTCCTTAAACTTAGCAAAAGAACTCCAAGTACCTACTACATACCGGTAGTGGGTATGTATTCATAGTCGATTCCCATGTAACATAACTGTGCTCCTCTGAAATTGGAGGATGTTGGACGCGGTTAAAAGCAGATGTTTGTTTTGCACTAAAGGAGAAAGGTTTTCTGTGGTGACCCTTAATTTCTTGGAAAGAGGGGTTTAATTTGCTGCAATTGGTTTTGATGGCAGGAAGAAGATATAGGGACATTGAGTTACGGAAAAGAGAGAGGCAGAGATGGGGTTTAGTAGGTCTGTTTTGAAATTTAGTATGTCCGGCAATTCTTGGCAAGAACGCGATAGACATACTCTTGGCTGTGTTTCCAAAAAATTGAAACTGCAAGTTAAAATTATATTTATGCTTCTGTTCTACTGAACAATGCCAGTCTTTCTTTGTCTTGGCAATCTCACAGCAGAAGAATGAGACCGCTGAATGCGATGCTACATTTTTATTTATAATCATGATGTCCGGATCAGCTTGCGCGCATTTCGGCTAATTTCATATGGTACCTTATTACCTTCTACTAGCATATGTATAAGCTAACTCTGTCAACTGAAACTTCGACGGATTAGAAGAAATCACCAAATGCTTTGCCTCCGCTAGGAATTGAACTTGAGACGTCATGATTCTCAATCCCCTTCATTAACTATTAGGCCACGCCTTTGGATGTTGTCATTCTACATTTCTTTTAGCATTTGGTTTCTATAAACAGTGGTCAAGTATCTATTTTCTTTTGATAAAGTAAACACTTTTATTTGATACTAAAACATCCAGCACTAGGAGAGTACACCCTCCTAAAATACAATATGGGTCAAACCTGCGATGTCCTAATAAATTCGACCATTCTCGATAGTTTCCCCAGCATACATATCAACCTAATTGAACCATGAGGCTAAATTACATGAACATTTGTATTTCAATATATGAATAGGCAGAACTTTAATCTCAAAACATCTTTAGTTTCTATCTCTCCAAATTGTTAAAAAAACACAGCCCGAGATGGATCTCGTAATCCTCTTTAGCTCCTTGTTGCCCTTATAAAACAGTCGTCTGCTTGAAAAACCCTTGATGGTTGCAGGCATGATCATTTTTATCCCAAAGTTGTTGAAGAAAAGATGGCCGAGTTGGATGAGCAGATGATCTCCCAAATTCCTGCAGGCTTTCTCTGTCCAGCTCGTCACACGGGGCTTGCCTAGTGTGGTTTACCTCTCCTGTGTGGTATGCGGGCTATTACACTAGATCTGGATTTACCTTGTGCGCAATCGAAGGGTAGCGACTGCGGGTTTCCTCGACCAAAAAACAAAAAAAGATGGAAAAAGTTTTCCAGTTACTTCACAGTGTAAAGCAGTTGTGTAAAATCAGAGTATGCACCCTATGCCATCAATAGTTAAGTATATACGTCTAGTGCTGTAACTCGGTCTGCACTCTGAAATTTGAGACACAAGTGAATTAGGGCATCCTCTGGTATCTGAATTTGTCTTTGTTTGAAAAGCAGCTTTTGTGTTCATTTTCTGCTTTTTCTAGGGCATTGGTTTAGTAATCTCTGTTCTGCTGCAAGAGCAGTGCTGTTTCCCTATTTATCAGCGGTTCTTAGTCTGTCCTCAAAGTTTATCCCATTTGAAGTCCTAAAAACTATTCCCTCCGTCCCAAAAAGATTATCTTAATTTCCTCTTATTAGTTTATTCCAAAAAGATTGACACATTTCTATATTTAGAAACAATATAACTTTATGAGATGATTTACAACCACAAAAATATCTAAGGCTTGTTTTGGACCACATATTTCAAAAGTGTTCCTTTATTTCTTAAATTTCGTGTCAAGTCAAACTAAGACAATCTTTTTGGGACGGAGGGAGTACGTGTTTGCCTTATCTTTATTTCAACAGTTGCCTGGATTTGTATCTTCTTTCCCAAGTTGTGTTTCTTCCGAGGACTCTTTCTATGGCTTTATGTAACGTGGTTTGATAAACTTCCTCTTAGAAGTGGGATACAGTTCTTTTATGTGATTGATTCAAACATTATGTATGGTTATATATCTTTGAGAAGAATCCAAAAAAGATCAAGAATTACAGTATATGGCTACGTTACCAAAGTAGAACTGGTTATCTCAACATGTACAAAGAGTAACGTGATACTACTTTGAACGGTGCTGTGGAGCAGATGGACACTGAAATGGCTTCTCGTCACAGTGTCCGTCACCACTGTATCCAGATTATCAAGACAGCTACGATTCCATCCAAGCTTTGCAAGAGGGAGAGCACCAAACAGTTCCATGACTCCTAAATCAAGTTCCAGTTGGTATTCAAGAAGGTCAGGACACCTTCCAGAAAGCTCACGACGACATACAAGGCAACCAGACCCAACTTGTTCATGTAAAACAGTTTGGACTTTGGTGATGATTGAGAGGCTACTTAGAATTTCTGTGATATTGCTGTGCTAGCTCAAACAGTGTGGCACCCCTTGAAAAGTGGAGAAAAGCAACCTGTTCATGTAACGTGTTCGGTGATATGTTGATTGAAAGCAACCTGTTCATGTAACGTATTCAGTGATATGTTGATTGAAAGCAACTTAGATTTTTCTGCAATTTTGTTGAACTAGCTAGAACATTTGGACACTCCTTGTGAAAGTGGAAATAGTAAACCTTTGTATTTTTCGTGTTCTTTTTAGATGTAGAATCCGGACAGCAGTCTCTTCCTGCATTTGAAAACATTGTTAGCTTCAATATTTGCTGTCCGGTGATGTTGCCATTGAATTGGTTTTGTCTGTTTGTTGTCTGGGTTTCGTGATAGATCAAAGTGTCAGATTGTCTTTGGATGCTGGTATTTAACCAAATGCGAGGTCTCTCTCTAGGTAAAATTCCTTAAATCCCTTATTTGTCATTTCTACTGTAAACCTTGGTTACTCTAATTTCAGCACAACATTCTAAAGCAGGGGTTGTTTAAGAGGAGGGGACAATAAATACAGAGGGAGTATGTTGATGTAGCCACAAATCGACTGGTATCTATACATCTCTCTCTCTATATAAAGCTAGACATAGGCCCGGTGATGTGGCATGCCTAAAAAGCTAGCATTAGTATTTATCTATTTTCTTAGAATTTTGCTTTTTACCCTATTATTTAAGTGCTCTAAAATAAAATAGAAAAATCCCAAAAGACACGTCTACTGGATTCACTTTCAGTTTGTACTTTAAATTTTCGTTACACTTCCCTCTCCCTGTTAAACCTATATCACCACATATTACGCCTCTTTGTTGGAGGAAAAAAACGTTACGCCTGGCTTCTCCCAAAAAAAATGTTTTTTCTTGACCCTCTAATCATCTTTTCCCTCCCACTTTTTTTTTTAAATGAGTGCCACTAAGTGAAACTTAGTGGTTGATATTTTATTAAATAAATAAATAAGTACATAACAAATAAAAGGAAAAAGAAAATAAAGAAACCAAACATCTGAAAAGCCAAAGGGCAAAATTGAAAAAAGTAAAGTTGCCTAATTCCTTCTAACCAGAACCAAACGGATTTCCTAAACTCTCTGATGTCTCGAAACTTTCAATCTACCAGGAGGTCGTCGGATATGGAAGTGATGGCGGTTATCTAAAAATCATCAACATCTCGATTATTTCAGACCCAGCATCACTTCAAACCGTCAGAATAACACGAACTCATCTCTAATCTGAGCTATATCCAGGTACCAAATTCATCTTTTCTGGCAAACTTTCACTTTATTCGCACCTACTAAGCTCTCACCTGGTGCAGTGAAAATCTAGCCGAGGAGTAACCAACTCCGAAGAAGATGAAGCTCGTCCCAAAACAGAGACCCGATTTGAGATTCATTCATGCTTGCTAGCTGAAGGAAAAGTGTAAACACGGTGACAACTTCATTTTCTCTGTAAATAGCCTATTATAGTATAAAACCTGTAGATCTGGGGTGTTAGTCCTTTGTGACTGAGAAATCAGTTGTTGGTACCGTCGTTGATGACGTAGAGATATATTTTTCAATCATTACTAGAGTTTCAGTGGAATGAGCCTAAACTAATACCACCACTGAAGCCTTTGTAATAATTGAATCCATTATCTCTTACGTGTCTGCTTGATTGTTGTTATTCCCTGCTTGATAATTGTTATTCCTTGCTGCTCTAACTCTGAGATTAGGGATTTGTTGTTTCTCCACATTTACGATTTTCCTAGCTGCACTAGGCAGTTAAGAAAAGCTATTAAAACTTGTTGTACCTGCAAAATCAAAAGCTAAGTTAGTTAAAAAATCAGCCAGCTTATTTCCTTCTCTAAACACATGTTGCACTGTCACATTGTTTTCCTCCATCATAAATCTTATTCTGTAAACTAATGTGGCAATACACCATGGTGCTTTCCATTCTTTGTTCAACACATTCCTTATCAGCATAGAATCAGTTTCAACAACCACTGGTAGAATCCTCTTAGTTACACAAAAATGTAAACCTTCCATTACTGCCCTTGCTTCAGCAATTACATTGGTCGTCATCTCTATTTCCTTGCATTGTGCAAACACCAAGTCTCCTTTCCAATTCCTTACACAGAAACCATATGAACTGGGACCAGGGTTCCCTCTTGATGCCCCATCAGTATTGCATTTATAACATCTCTCACTAGGAAAAGTCCAGTATATAATTCTAGTAGAAACCAGAGACTTGTAACCTCCTAAGAACCTCACCAAATCTGGCCAAAGAAAAGGAATGTTCTTTAACCATGGATACTGTTATATCCCGTGTTTTTGCGTATTTGAAAATTTTAAAATAATGATGACTTGTAAGAGATAAGGTCATAATTAAATTTTATTCAACATATGAGTTGTTCATGAAAGAAAAATATTAGTGAGGAAGTGTTGAGGAAGGCTAGGGGCAAAATTGAAATTTCGGAAATTAATTCCGTGAATTACAAGACGAGGTTCATAGCAAATTAGGCTAAAAAATTACAAGAAAAACTTAGGCCCAAACTAAGGGGGTGGCCGGCCAACATGCCTTGGCCCAAGCCCAAGTCACATGATAAGCATGTGACAATTAAATATAAGAGTCCCTTGTTCATCATTTGGAGAAGCTTCAAGAAAATAAAAACAACAAAAGAGAGAGCAAGGGCTTAAGCCATTCGGCCGAACCCCATTTCAAAAAAAAATATTTCCTAGCCTCCAATTTTGATTCAGAAATCTTGTTCTTCTTGAATTCTTGTTAAGTTCAAGACGCTCTCCGACGTGGTATAATTAGTTAAGCAAGAGAGCTACGTTTGAGGCGAGTTGAAATTTGAAGGAAAAGGTAAGAATTCTATGTTTTTATGTTATGGAATGGATATATATGTTATAGTGATTATAGTTGCATGAAGATTATGGAATTGTGTTGTGTGTGGGCACGGCCGTGTGTGGTATAGTGGGGGAGGGGGTAGTGAATTGTATTTTATTTAGCTTGTTAGTTGCGTTGTTGTGGTAGGTACGACGTAAATGAATGTTTAACGAGTTGAGTTGGTATTGAAATTGGTTGTGGGTTGTTATGGGAAATTATATGATTTTTATGTAGTTTTTATATAATTGTGAAAGTAAGATTCTAGAATTTGAATTGTTGTTATTGTTATTGAATTTGGAAGAAGACAATGTGATTTAGTAGTTTTGTCGCAATTGTAGAAGTTCCGGATGGAATATGGAATTGGCGGAATTGTTTAAATCTTTGAGTATTGATTAGAGTGTTATCGGATTATGTTTGAATAAACTTGAGTTAGTAAATGAATATGAGAATGTTGATATTAGCTTGATATTGTGAAGTTGAAATGGAAGTTGTTGAACTATGTAGAAAGGAAGAATAGTTGTGTTATAATATATTCTGTGATGATTATTGATGCTCTTGGTATTGTGGTGTTGTTGTGTTGATATTTTTGGCCGAGCAAATTCTCGGGAATGTTGAATTTATAGGGGAGGTGCTGCCGAAATTTCGGTAGACAAATATGAATTTAAGTTGAATTCTTAGAAGCTATAACTCATAATTGGTAACTATAACCAATTGCATGTTTTGGGCGAAACGGAGATTGAGTTTGGGCCAGCGTAAGAAGCGCGAAAGGTATGTAAAGCTATCCCTTTCATTCTTTTGGCATGTCCTAGATATACTAGGTTGAGATTTAAGCCTCGGGGGTTATTCTGCTCATAGAAATTCGAATCTGAGTTTGGTTGCTATTCATTCAATATAATTGAACTATAATCCTTATGTCTTGTTGGAATACTGCTCAAATATCCATAACTTGTACATACGTTATAGAATCACTTCGAAACCCTCGTGGATGACTCCATAGAGTCCAATGTTTGAAATTTATGTCCGCCACCTCGACTTGACCCGAGGTGGGCCCGCTAGTCCCGAGACTTCCTTCGTTTGTCTTACTTAAGCTATTTTTGGTATGATATAAAAAGAGGACTTTTGTCTATGAATTTAAGGCTCCGTCGATTCGCTCCCTAAGTTGTTTGAAAGCTCCTTAATGGGAATGATACTAAACTTTTAGAGAATGGCTTATAAGGTATTTTTCGAAAGTCTCATAAATTTAAAAGCTCATATCTTTTGTATACTAACTCCGACAGACTCGATACTTACTTTAAGCTTTCTGATCTTAATATATATATGTATATGTATTTACTAGTCGAGTCTTGGAAGTTAATTGTGTATATGCATATGGTTTCCGCACTACTCTGCTCGTGCCAATTACTATGATATCGTTCGCCGGTTCCCGGGCCGGTTCTGTAATCGTGCGTATTATGATACATTCGGCAGTATGATGTGTTACGGTTCCCGAGACCTCGCCATAGGGCCGGGTACCGTTTATGGAGTTATGTTGTGATATGGCTTATGATACGTTCTGATGATATGATGTGTGTGATGATATGTTATGTTCGGGGTTGTACGGAGATTTGAAACCTTCTGGAGTATGGTGTGTGTGGCACCAGCGTCGGAGTGGTGACCACGTTCCTGAGCCTTATGCATGATTTTTTTTATTTGCATTATATATACGTATGTTCCCAGCACAGATTTGATATACTGATTCGGTATTCTATGCTTTACATACTCAGTACATCTTTCGTACTGACCCCCTTTCTTCGGGGGCTGCGTTTCATGCCCGCAGGTACAGACATTGGTTATCCGCCAGTGTAGGCCCCACATTCTGCTGTTTCAGAGTGCTCCCTTTGATCCGGAGCCCACATTTTGGTATATATGTCTTTTTCTTTGTATATCCTTTTGTACATTTGACTATTTGGGGTACGGCGGGGTCCTGTCCCATCATATGTTTCCGTTTTGATTTGTAGAGGCCTGTAGTCATACATGTGGGTCGTGGGTCCTATGTGTGTTCGTTTTGGTTATGGCTTGTGTCTTATTGCGGTCCTGTTTATTATGGCGGCCAAAATGGCCCATGTGTTTGCATATGTACATATGATCGGCGATGTGTATTCCGCCGCCCCTTTTTGTTCGAATATGATATTTTGGTACGCGTGACCGCTTAAGATAATAATTATTTTCAGATCTGTTACAATGATGAATTTGAAATTTGAACTAAGCTGTAATATGATGATTGTATGTGTAAGTTTGTTTGGGTGCCCAAGTAGGGTACCAGTCGCGGCCCACTGGGCTGGGTCGTGACAAAAGTGGTATCAGAGCGGTTTGTCCTCGGAATGTCTACAGGCCGTGTCTCGTAGAGTCTTGTTTATCGGTGTGTTGTGCACCACATCTATAAACAGGAGGCTACAGGGCATTTAGGGTGTTACCTTTCTTTGAATCTTAGATCGTGCGCTAGAGCTGTGCTATTAGGATGATTCTGTTCTGATCCGTTGTTGTGTTTTTCAGTGATGCCTCCGAAGAAGGCAACGGCCGCCCAGAAGGGCAAGGCGGTGGGAGGAGAGACTAGTCAGGTTCAGCGAGTTACCCGGGCTCGTGCTCAGGATTTGTCCGATGTTGTGCCCCAGTCAGAGGGTTCTGCTACACCACCGGAGGAGCCTGGGGAAGGTCCATCATTAGCTCCAGATGCCCCAGCGCCCGAGCCTCCAGCTCCTCAGCCAGGGGCAGAGGATAGGACATTGAGGGAGGCCATACAGTTGTTGACGACTTTGGTGGCGGGACAGGCTCGCAGACGCGGGCTGAGAGGTGATGATGATGATGACAGGCGTGATAGCCTGAGGGTTCATGATTTTCTGACATGTAGTCCCCTAGAGTTTTTCGGGTCTAAGCCCGAGGAGGACCCCCACGACTTCATTTGGGGAATGAGACGCTCATTGGGACTGGTCAGGGCTTCAGAGACCGAGTCCGTTGAGTTAGCCTCGCACAGATTACGAGATGTTGCAGCTAATTGGTATGAGTCCTGGGAGCTGTCCAGAGGTGAGGGTGCTCCCCCAGCTACTTGGGACGAGTTTGTGGCCGCTTTTCTCCGTCACTTTTTGCCTCCGGAGTTACGGCGGGCGCAGGTTGATAGATTTTTGCAGCTGCGGTAGAGAAGTCGGAGTGTTCGTGAGTATAATTTGGAGTTCGATTCTCTGGCTCGATATGCACCTGCTATAGTAGCGGAGATGGCTGACCGGATGCACCGGTACGTGATAGGGTTGGACCGCTACTTGGTTGACAGCTGCATGGCGATGGCCTCACAGACTGATATGGATATCTCCCGGTTACAGGCTTATGCTCAGGGCATGGAGGAACGGCATCGGGGAGAGCAGCCCGGTAGGGATCGAGATAGGAGGCAGCCCACGAGGGCCAGATTTGCGGGATATTCTGGAGATTTCCGAGGCGGGCAGCCTCAGTCGCAGCAGTCAGGTAGATATCTTCCTCCGTCAGGCTGGGGTACACAGTCCGCCGGCAGACGATTTGACAGTGCAGGACCATCTGGGGCCGGTCAGAGTTCCAGAGCATCAGGTTCGCAGACAGCTAGGGGTCCCAGCCAGTCCAGACCACCCAGGCCCCGTTGTTCTTATTGTGGGAAATCGCACCCAGGGGAGTGCTACCGAGCTACGGGGGCTTGTTTTTCCTGCGGCCGTCAGGGCCATGTTATGCGTGATTGTCCGATGGCGAGTGGTTCTGGTAGTACAGTTCAGCCGACGGGATCAGTCGCGGTTCATCTTCTACTCCCTCAGCTATGCGCCCTGCGGGGCGAGGTATGCCGGCACAGGCGGGCCGCGGTCGAGGCCGTGGCGGTGTTTCAGATTCTAGCGGTCCTTCGAACCGCATATATGCATTGGCTAGCTGCCAGGATCAGGAGGCTTCGCCAAATGTTGTTACAGGTACATTACTGGTTTCTCCCGATCTGTATATGCATTGATTGATCCTGGTTCTACTTTATCATATATCTCTCCGCTCGTTGCTAGTAAAATTGGAATAACACCCGAACCTATAGAGCCATTTGAAGTAGCTACACCGATTGGGGACTTTATTATAGCGAGGCATGTGTATAAAGATTGTTCTGTTATCATATATGATCGTTGCACTAAAGCTGACTTGGTAGAGTTAGAGATGCTGGAATTTGATGTCATTATGGGTATGGACTGGTTAGCTTCCTGTTATGCTAATGTTGATTGCCAAAGAAAGGTAGTTCGCTTCCAGTTCCCAGGGGAACCAGTCATAGAGTGGTCAGGGAGTACAGCGTCGCCGAGGGGTAAGTTTATGTCGTACCTCAAGGCTAAGAAGATGATTCAGAAAGGCTATATCTATCATTTGGTCCGTGTGCACGATACTGAAGCCGAGACACCTACTCTTCAGTCAGTTCCGGTTGTCAATGAATTCCAGACGTATTCCCAGATGAGCTTCCAAGCCTTCCGCCTGAACGGGAGATAGACTTCACTATAGATTTGTTGCCAGATACGCAGCCCATATCTATTCCTCCGTACAGAATGGCACCGGCAGAACTAAAAGAATTGAAGGAGCAGCTGAAAGATCTATTAGACAAAGGCTTCATCAGACCCAGTACATCGCCCTAGGGAGCGCCGGTATTATTTGTCAGAAAGAAAGATGGATCACTGCGAATGTGTATTGATTATCGACAGCTGAATAAGGTGACTATAAAGAATAAATATCCCCTTCCCCGGATTGACGATTTATTTGATCAGTTGCAGGGTGCCAAATATTTTTCGAAGATAGATTTACGTTCGGGCTACCATCAGGTACGGGTACGGGAGGCAGATATTCCAAAGACTGCTTTCAGGACCCGGTACAGGCATTATGAATTCAGAGTGATGTCTTTTGGGCTTACTAATGCTCCAGCGGTATTCATAGATTTGATGAATCGGGTATTCTGGCCGTTTCTTGATATGTTCGTGATTGTATTTATTGATGATATTTTGGTTTATTCACGATCAGCAGAGGAGCATTCAGATCATCTGAGAACAGTACTTGGCACACTTCGGAAACAGAAATTATATGCTAAATTTTCAAAATGTGAATTCTGGTTAACCTCTGTGGCTTTCTTGGGGCATATTATTGGAGCAGATGGTATTCGGGTCGATACGCAGAAGATTGAAGTTGTACAGAATTGGCCTAGGCCTACTACACCTACAGAGGTACGCAATTTTCTAAGGTTGGCCAGTTATTACAGAAGGTTTGTGGAGAATTTTGCTTCTATTGCGGCACCATTAACAAAGTTAACTCAGAAGGCAGCAAAATTTCAGTGGACTGATGCCTGTGAGCGCAGCTTCCAGATGCTGAAGGAAAAATTAATTACGGCTCCAGTTTTAGCTCTTCCAGAAGGGTCAGACGGGTACGTCGTTTATTGTGATGCTTCTGGTATTGGGATAGGTTGTGTGTTGATGCAGCACGGTCGAGTCATAGCCTATGCTTCCCGACAGCTCAGACCGCACGAGAAGAATTATCCTACTCATGATCTGGAATTAGCCGCGGTGATTCATGCTTTGAAGATATGGCGGCATTATTTATATGGGGTCCACGTTGATATTTATACGGACCACAAGAGCATCCAGTATATTTTTAAACAGAAGGAGCTGAATTTGCGGCAAAGAAGATGGCTTGAATTATTGAAAGATTATGACGTCGATATTCTGTATCATCCAAGGAAAGCCAATGTGGTAGCTGATGCACTGAGCCGCAAGTCCATAGGCAGTTTGATTGATGTGCAGCCTGACAAGAAAGAATTGGTTCGTGAAATTCATCAGTTAGCCAGCCTTGGAGTCCATTTTGGCAGATTCTGGAAATGCTGGGGTTTCTGTTCGAGAGATTGCTGAATCGTCAATTATGGAAGAAGTAAAGCGGCGTTAGTTTGAAGATCCTGTTCTGGTACAGTACAGAAATGTGGCCCTTGATAAAGAGAAGACTCAGTTCGAAATTTTGCCTGAAGGGGTATTATTATATGGAGGCAGATTATGTGTACCGGACGTTGCAGGGCTACGGCGACAAATTATGGGTGAAGCACATAATGCTCGGTATTCTGTTCATCCTGGTTCCACAGAGATGTATCATGATCTCAAGTGTTTATACTGGTGGGACGGTATGAAAAGAGATGTCGCAGAGTTCGTTGGCCAGTGCCCAAATTGTCAGCAAGTCAAGATCGAACACCAGAAGCCCGGTGGGTTGTTACAGGAAATGGAAATTCCAACTTGGAAATGGGAAATGATTAACATGGATTTCATTGTGGGTTTGCCGCGCACTCCACGCAGGTATGATTCTATTTGGGTTATTGTTGACAGATTGACGAAATCAGCCCATTTCCTTCCGGTCAGGACTACTTATTCGGCTGAGGACTATGCCAGATTGTATCTTAAAGAAATAGTAAGACTTCACGGGGTTCCTGTATCTATTATCACTGACAGACGTGCCCAGTTCACAGCGATTTCTGGAGATCATTCCAGGAAGGATTGGGAACTCAGGTGAGTCTTAGTACAACATTTCATCCTCAGTCCGATGGGCAGGCCGAGCGCACCATTCAGACATTGGAAGATATGTTGCGGGCTTGTGTTTTTGATTTCACAGGCAGCTGGGATGATCATTTGCCGCTTGTTGAATTTGCTTATAATAATAGTTATCATTCCAGCATACAGATGGCGCCGTACAAAGCCCTATATGGTAGGAAATGCAGATCTCTGATCGGTTGGTTCGACGTGGGTGAAACTAAATTAATTGGTCCAGATGTGATTCAGCAAGCAGTTGACAAAGTGAAACTGATTCGAGAGCGACCATTAGCGGCCCAGAGTCGACAGAAATCTTATGCTGATAAACGACGTCGACCATTGGAGTTCCAGATTGAAGACTGGGTATTTCTGAAGGTATCGCCTATGAAGGGTGTAATGAGATTCGGTAAAAAGGGTAAGCTTAGCCCGCGGTACATCGGGCCATATCAGATTATTCGAAAGATAGGCGAGGTCGCCTATGAGCTAGACTTACCATCCGATCTGGAAGCAGTACACCCGGTATTCCATGTATCCATGCTCCGAAAATGTATCGGTGATCCTGACAGAGTATTTCCAGTAAATGATATTCAGGTAACGGAGGACTTGTCTTATGAAGAGCAACCTGTAGTTGTCTTGGATCGTCAGGTGAGGAGATTGCGCACCAAGGAAGTGTCTTCTGTTAAAGTCCTGTGGCGGAACAACAACCGGGAAGAAATGACCTGGGAGGCGGAGGATGAGATGAAGAGGAAGTATCCTCACTTGTTTCCTACGCCCACAGGTACTCTAAATTTTTTTTAGTTTGTTATTGTGATTGACAAATAACTTATGTGTGTTATTTATAAAGAGAGACTCCCCCGCCATGTTCATAAGACCCTATAAGACTAATTTAACATTCGAGGACGAATGTTCTAAAGGGGGGAAGAATGTTATATCCCGTGTTTTTGCGTATTTGGAAAATTTAAAATAATGATGACTTGTAAGAGATAAGGTCATAATTAAATTTTATTCAACATATGGGTTGTTCATGAAAGAAAAATATTAGTGAGGAAGTGTTGAGGAAGGCTAGGGGCAAAATTGGAATTTCAGAAATTAATTCTGTGAATTACAAGACGAGGTTCATAGCAAATTAGGCTAAAAAATTACAAGAAAAACTTAGGCCCAAACTAAGGGGGTGGCCGGCCAACATGCCTTGGCCCAAGCCCAAGTCACATGATAAGCATGTGACAATTAAATATAAGAGTCCCTTGTTCATCATTTGGAGAAGCTTCAAGAAAATAAAAACAACAAAAGAGAGAGCAAGGGCTTAAGCCATTCGGCCGAACCCCATTTCAAAAAAAAAATATTCCTAGCCTCCAATCTTGATTCAAAAATCTTGTTCTTCTTGAATTCTTGTTAAGTTCAAGACGCTCTCCGACGTGGTATAATTAGTTAAGCAAGAGAGCTACGTTTTAGGCGAGTTGAAATTTGAAGGAAAAGGTAATAATTCTATGTTTTTATGTTATGGAATGGATATATATGTTACAGTGATTAGAGTTGCATGAAGATTATGGAATTGTGTTGTGTGTGGGCACGGCCGTGTGTGCGTGTGAAGTGGTGTATGGCCGTGTGTGGTATAGTGGGGGAGGGGGTAGTGAATTGTATTTTATTTAGCTTGTTAGTTGCGTCGTTGTGGTAAGTATGACGTAAATGAATGTTTAACGAGTTGAGTTGGCATTGAAATTTGTTGTGGGTTGTTATGGGAAATTATATGATTTTTATGTAGTTTTTATATAATTGTGAAAGTAAGATTCTAGAATGTGAATTGTTGTTATTGTTATTGAATTTGGAAGAAGACAATGCGATTTAGTAGTTTTGTCGCAATTGTAGAAGTTCCGGATGGAATATGGAATTGGCGGAATTGTTTAAATCTTTGAGTATTGATTAGAGTGTTATCGGATTATGTTTGAATAACCTTGAGTTAGTAAATGAATATGAGAATGTTGATATTAGCTTGATATTGTGAAGTTGAAATGGAAGTTGTTGAACTATGTAGAAAGGAAGAATAGTTGTGTTATAATATATTCTGTGATGATTATTGATGCTCTTGGTATTGTGGTGTTGTTGTGTTGATACTTTTGGCCGAGCAAATTCTCGGGAATGTTGAATTTATAGGGGAGGTGCTGCCGAAATTTCGGTAGACAAATATGAATTTAAGTTGAATTCTTAGAAGCTATAACACATAATTGGTAACTATGACCAATTGGAGGTTTTGGGCGAAACGGAGATTGAGTTTGGGCCAGCGTAAGAAGCGCGAAAGGTATGTAAAGCTATCCCTTTCATTCTTTTGGCATGTCCTAGATATACTAGGTTGAGATTTAAGCCTCGGGGGTTATTCTGCTCATAGAAATTCGAATCTGAGTTTGGTTGCTATTCATTCAATATAATTGAACTATAATCCTTATGTCTTGTTGGAATATTGCTCAAATATCCATAACTTGTACATACGTTATAGAATCACTTCGAAACCCTCGTGGATGACTCCATAGAGTCCAATGTTTGAAATTTATGTCCGCCACCTCGACTTGACCCGAGGTGGGCCCGCTAGTCCCGAGACTTCCTTCGTTTGTCTTACTTAAGCTATTTTTGGTATGATATAAAAAGAGGACTTTTGTCTATGAATTTAAGGCTCCGTCGATTCGCTCCCTAAGTTGTTTGAAAGCTCCTTAATGGGAATGATACTAAACTTTTAGAGAATGGCTTATAAGGTATTTTTCGAAAGTCTCATAAATTTAAAAGCTCATATCTTTTGTATACTAACTCCGACAGACTCGATACTTACTTTAAGCTTTCTGATCTTAATATATATATGTATATGTATTTACTAGTCGAGTCTTGAAAGTTCATTGTGTATATGCATATGGTTTCCGCACTACTCTGCTCGTGCCAATTACTATGATATCGTTCGCCGGTTCCCGAGCTGGTTCTGTAATCGTGCGTATTATGATACATTCGGCAGTATGATGTGTTACGGTTCCCGAGACCTCGCCATAGGGCCAGGTACCATTTATGGAGTTATGCTGTGATATGGCTTATGATACGTTCTGATGATATGATGTGTGTGATGATATGTTATGTTCGGGGTTGTACGGAGATTCGAAACCTTCTGGAGTATGCTGTGTGTGGCACCAACGTCGGAGTGGTGACCACGTTCCTGAGCCCTATGCATGATTTTTTTATTTGCATTATATATACGTATGTTCCCAGCACAGATTTGAAATACTGATTCGGTATTCTATGCTTTACAAACTCAGTACATCTTTCGTACTGACCCCCTTTCTTCGGGGGCTGCGTTTCATGCCCGCAGGTACAGACATTGGTGATCCGCCAGTGTAGGCCCCACATTCTGCTGTTTCAGAGTGCTCCCTTTGATCCAGAGCCCACATTTTGGTATATATGTCTTTTGCTTTGTATATGCTTCTGTACATTTGACTATTTGGGGTACGGTGGGGCCCTGTCCCGTCATATGTTTCCGTTTTGATTTGTAGAGGCATGTAGTCATACATGTGGGTCGTGGGTCCTATGTGTGTTCGTTTTGGTTATGGCTTGTGTCTTATTGCGGTCTTGTTTATTATGGCGGCCAAAATGGCCAATGTGTTTGCATATGTACATATGATCGGCGATGTGTATTCCGCCGCCCCTTTTTGTTCGAATATGATATTTTGGTACGCGTGACCGCTTAAGATAATAATTATTTTCAGATCTGTTACAATGATGAATTTGAAATTTGAACTAAGCTGTAATATGACGATTGTATGTGTAAGTTTGTTTGGGTGCCCAAGTAGGGTACCAGTCGCGGCCCACGGGGCTGGGTCGTGACAGATACCTAGCTTTAGCTAAATAAAACAAATTATCATTTACTTCATGCACCACCCTCTTCAAACTCACATTACCTCCATGTCTGATTGCATTTCTTCTTTTCCATAATTCCCAAGTTATCATAGTGGGAACTGCCTGAAGAATTGGCTTAAGCTTGTTCCCACAATCTACTTCCCACCAGGTTCTGATAACTTGGTGTATTTGGATAAGATTTACGTGCAATACTACAACATTCATCAAAAAGTTCCATACTTCCTTTGCAAAATTGCTTGTCACGAAAAGATGATGAATTGTTTCTTCTTCCTGAGAATTAGAGCAACAATAACATCTAGAGGCCACATGTATTCTCATTCTTTTCAATTGATCATGTTACACTCCATAATAATCCGTGCTACTTGTATTAAAACAAGAAAGAATGAGTTAAGAAGGTTCAAGGAAAGTTAATTGAGTTAGTAAGAATATCGTTATATATATATTGTTTCCTTAAGTATCCCAAGGTGACACGGTTACCTAAAGAATTTGAAATCGCGCTATGAGTATGTATATGAAGTAATGCAAGTGACCTTTTAAAGTATTTGAGATTATTAGTAATGATATAGAGGATGGACAAAAGATTTGAATATACTTTTGCGATTGGAGTTTCGTTAAAGCTTTGTGAGTTCTCTAGTTATGTTTAAGGTTATTGTGATTCTCCGAACCCTTTCGAGACGTGTATATGGATTTTTATGGATGTATACGAGTGTATATGTATGTATAATAGGTTACATGAGGTTGGAAGAGGATTAGAAGTTAAACGAAATGAATCGGAACAACTTCAATAAAATCTCGGACCAGATTTTTAGCCCATATTGTTGGAGGCATATCTCCTTGTATATGAGGAGTTTTAAGGTGTTTCAAAAGCCTAAAATTAAGTTCATCGAGTCTAGTTTGCAACGCAACAAACCTCTCGTCAAAATAATATCGGGATAAGGAGATATGGACGATGCAAGTTGGATTATTAAGTGGGGATTAAGACTTAAATGTTCACAAATTTTGCACTAGTGGCCGTGTGGGGTCCACTAGCACATAACAAAAATCATATTTTTAGCCATGCTTAGTTGGGGGAACGTGTATGACTATATTGGGCAGCAAAATGGTCTCCTTGTTGACCAAAAGTTGCATGCCAACTCATTTCCCAACTAGACAAAGTGAACTTAGAGAGAGAGGCTCTCATCTTCACCAAGTGAAGGAGAGAGAGAGCCACGGCCAGCCATGGCAGTTCCACCACCATTGCACGGCCAGCCCTTATATTTTTCTCTTACCAATAAGTCCCTAAAGTGTTATACATATTCACCATTAAGTTTCAAGTGAAGGAGAAACCATAAACATGCCATACAAGCTCCTATAGCTCACGACCAGATTTGGGTTCTTCAAGTAGATTCAAAAATAAATATTTTCTTCAAGTGTTTCAACCCTTATCAAGGTGTATAGCAACGTGGAGTATCCATTGGAGCAACAAGAACAAGTATTAGTTCATTTCACAAGATTCTAGCAAAGTTAAGAAGCCAACTTGATCAGGTAAGAGTTGATCATTTTCTATGTGTTTGATGATGAAGTTGAACCGTGTGGACTGTTTTAGGACGAATTTTGAGGTGTTGTGAATATGTAAATGTACATTGCATGTATGAAATTATGAATGTTGGTGTTGAAATATGGTTATAGCCGAAGGGGCTGTTTTAGAGGTGAAGTTGTGTTGATATGAACATGTTGTTGTTTTGTTGAAGTATGGCCGTGTAGTGGACTGTTTTTGTGGAAAATAGTGAACTGATTTTACTTGGTATTTTGATGGTTGTTGTCATGGATTTTATGATGGGAATGAATTGAATATGTTGTAGTATGGATAAATGAATGAAAAGCATGAAGTTGTTGTGGTTGTGTTGAAGCCGTGTAGGGGGCTGTTTTAGGAGAAGTTATGGACTGTTTTGTGCCATATTTTGATTGTTGTTGTTATGGACATTGTGGTGTATTGTATGCATGTTGAATATGTGAATTAAGGTGCTAAAGAAATGAATTATGTTGAAGCATACAAGCAGTCCAAAACAGTGGATTGTTTTAGTGCTAGAGGTGAAATTGTATGTGTTGAGTGTTGATTCTTGTTATGAACGTTTAGTGGAGGTGAAGCATAATGATTCAAGTTGAAATTGAGATGAATTGTGGGCTGTTGTAAGAATGGAAATGATGCTAAAACAGTTCCAAAAATCATGAATGTAATGTCATTAAACATGTTGTTGTCGTTGTAAGGTTTTAGTGTCGACAATGTAGCTATTTGCGTACGAATTTGGTGATATATTTATCGTGTGACTGCTGGTCGTATTTTACTAAAATTATATGAAATGAAGACATGAAATAATGTGTAATAATCATATGTGGTTTGCTTGGTATGTTCGTAAACGTTCGCAAGAATTCCGGGCACCTTTATGTTGTTGGTTAGGGACTGTTTTGGGCGTGTTGTTGGTTAGGGACTGTTTTGGACGTGTCGTGGTTAGGAACTGGTTTGGACATGTTGTCTTCTTTAAATTGGAAAGACTAATGATAGTTAAGAATATATATTGTATTTACGTTGTTTGGGTTGTTGTAAAGTTGCTGCACGAAAATGTTAAGGCTACGGATTATTAGGAGTAACTTGAGAATGTAGTAGCCGTATGTGAATCGATATGGAATGTTGTATTTGGAATGTTATGTGGGCTGTCCTGATTGGTATTGAGCATATGATTATTGATGTTGGATCGGTTGTATGTAGTTGGTTTGAATGCGAACGAAACGTCGTCTAAATGTTTAAAAGGGATTGTTAACGTTAAAGTACGTATTGAATTCCCTCGTAGACTAATTGTAGCTCTTGATATCTTGATATAGGATAAGTGTTTTTGGGCAGCAAGTACAAGTTATAATACGACTAAACGCTAAAGGTATGTAAAGCCTATTCCTTCTTTCTTTTGGCATGTCCTAGACGTAAGTATGAAATGGTATGAACCTTGGGGTAAATTCTATTCTCTAGTTCCATGCATGACTTATGATTCTATTTTTCCTTAAGGCTATTGTCATGTGCCTACTATATGATTGACTAATGAATGATGTATAGAAGTTCCTACTCTTAAAAGAATGGCATGAATAGAAGCATACTTGACTTTCAAAAACTACATCATGGAAATTGATACATGTACATGAAAGCTGAAACGTTCCTTGCTATGGCTTGTAATGAGAGTTGAAAAGAATTAAATATGATTATTATCCTAATACTTTAGAGCTGGTTAGTTGCTTATCTATTGAGTCTCAAAAGATGAATTGCATATATGTGGTTGCTTATTATTCTGCTCGTGCTTACCGCTATATCCTTCACTGAGTCCTGGGCCAGGACACGTTTTCGTGCGCATGTTTACTATATTAATCACCGAGTCCCTCACTAAAGGGCCGGGACACGTTATATATATATGATGATATGATGATGTGATTATATGATGATATGATGATATGGAGATGGTGGCCAGGAGGGCATATTCCTTATTACCGAGTCCCTCAGGAAAGGGCCGGGACACGTCTATGTTTATGTTTATGATGCTATGATTATAATTACCGAGTCCCTCATTAAAGGGCCGGGACACGTTATATATGTTATATACAGAATGATTATGCAGCTTTGATTACAAAACACTTTATTGACATTGATATGAGAACGAGACAGATGAAATATGTTCAAAGGCAAGTTTTATGAAATTCTGTTTGTTGCATTGAGTCCTATACACCTTGTCTCAGTATGAGTCTATTACTATGTTTCATGCTTTACATGCTCAGTACATATTCCGTACTGACCCCCTTTCTTCGGGGGGCTGCGTTCATGCCCGCAGGTACAGACGCTCATTTTGGAGATCCGCCAGCTTAGTATACCTATTCAGCTATTTTGGACTGCTCCTTTGTTCCGGAGCCTAGCTTGTGGTATAACTCCCTTTTGTTGTATCTATAAGTGTTTATTCGGGGTACGGCGGGGCCCTGTCCCGTCATATGATACTGTCATTACTCTTAGAGGTCTGTGGACATCTGTGTGGGTCTGTATATAGTTGTTGTTGCGTTGTATGAACATGACTTATGTTTGGGGCGTACCCATTCGTGATGGCAGCCTTGTCGGCTTGCATATGTATGTATGTTTGGAATGTTGCGTGTAGTGGCAGCCTTGTCGGCTTGCGTATATATATATATATATATATATATATATATATATATATATATGTTGTTGTTGAAAAGTTTTAACTCCTCAGAAGACATGTGCATATGACATACAGAATTGTGACAGCTTTAGAATAACGTCCTGTCTTTTCTAAACAAACAAGTTCATGACATGCTAGTTATAAATGATTACAGTTAACAGGCAATATGAGTGTCCAAATCGGGCACTAGTCACGGCCTACGCGGTTGGGTCATGACAGATCATCTGTTGGAAGTTTAAATTTCCATAATCTCCACAGGAAAAATGATAACGTAAAAGGAATCCGAGTAATCCACAAATTTTTGTAATCATGTTGCTCTGTATCTCTATGCCTAAGCATATTCCAAGCACTATTTACTGTGAATTTTTTTGTGGTAGTTGGCATCCACCATGGCCTATCCCAGTATCCCTGTAACTGTTCAATATGGATATCTGATTTAATGAAATCCACAATATCAACTGGAAAAGTTTCTTATAACACTTCTTCCTTCCATCTTCCTTCTTGAATTAATTCTTCCACTTCCTCCAAGTCTTCATTAATTGGACAATCAGATGGAATCACATAATGTAATGCCCCCAATTTCGTCCAATTCTCATACCATACATTTGTTGATCCTTCTTTAAGTGTACATGTAATCTCTTTTTCTTTTTTTACTCAATTCGCAAGTATACTTTCATGGACCCGTAATTCAACTGTTCATGCTTTGACAGAACACTTTCTTTCGGATAGTAGATGACATGTATTAATATGTAAATATTTGTCAATTTGCATTGATATTACAACTACTGATCGAGATCGTTGGATTTAGGCCATTTTTCTTGAAGCTTTGTCATAAGAGATTCTTTCCAGGTTGTTTTAATATTTAGTATTATTCTTTGACTTCTAAATCTTTGTTATGTGAGTTTTCTCTCTGCATTCACGACCTATGAGGAAAAATGTTATAGTTTCTAACTTCGCTCTAACGCTTAGGGCGCTTTTAGATAATCTAATTGGTGGTTTAGGAATAGCTTTTTTCTACTTAGGGGAAGCCTTTGAACTTCAACATAATTATAGCGAAAATCAATGACCAGTTTGATAAAATGCAGTATATTAAACATTTTAGATGGGATTTTCGGCTGTATCTTGAAGCCTCCATCTCTAATGTGATGCCTGAGATGACTGGCTGTCCTTAAAAGGAGCAAAAGATAGGGCAAAACTATTAGTAGTAGGATTGGCTTGGGTAAACTACATAATAGGAATGTTATGTTTTTACGATGTAAATATTCTGCGAAAATAGTATTAGGAGAATTTCATCCTTTATTGTTGTTGTGAACTGTCATCATCAGAGATCAATTTTAATTAAAAAAAAGAGAGGCGGATCTAGAATTTAAATTTAATGCGCACAATTTTTAAGATTTTCATATTCTAATTGTCACGACCCAACCCCGTGGGCCGCGACCAGTGCCCGAGCTGGGCACCTATACGTACCCGATACCCAAATTAGCATATTAACAGAATAATAATATAATAATAATATCAGTGGACGCTACAGAATTTAACAGAAAAGCAGACTTGGCACACATAGGCCGATAAGGCCATCATAGAACAAAATATCCCAAACATATGTACAGAACCCACACAGATATATCCACAGACCTCTACAGAACATATCATAATCATAAGACGGGACAGGGCCCCGTCATACCCAGAATAATGTACATATCCAGATAGCAGTGACAGACTGTACCAAAAGATGGGCTCTGAAGAAGAGAGCGCCCCAAAATAGCAGAGATGGGATCCTAAACAGATGGATCAGCGAACCTGTCGTCTGTACCTGCGCGGCATGAAAACGCAGCCCCCGAAGAAAGGGGGTCAGTACGAAATATGTACTGAATATGTAAAGCGGAATCACAGAAGTCAAATCATAATGATTACAGAAAATGAGTACAAAATCCAGAGTGTCAAATGCATATTTCCAAAACAGACAGAATGTGTACAGAAACATATGTCATATCATATCCGGTCCCTGCCACGGGACTCGGCAGACAGAACGTGGCCACCCTCCCGACACTGGTGCCACCATACAGAGGAATCAGAAAAAGGGGCGTGGCCCCGCATCATAAAATGTCATATCAAAATGGCCATAACAGATCAGATCAGAATAGGCGGACATGGCACATCATACTCCACAGACCCATGTACGCGTATACCTACCCCTTCACATCGGGACGCGGCGAACAATGCAGAGAATCACGCTTGACAACATATCCTGGCCCGGGCTCAGTGTGGGAAACATTGGGACATCCACGAATGGAGTAGTGAGAGACTAATGCAATTTAAAAATATCATAAAATGTTTTCAAAGACTCGATGAAGCGTATCAAAGCCAAACAAATCCATGGAGTCAGACGGAATCATAATAAATGTATTTCGGATATCATAATAAATTACAGAAATATAACTTTCCTGAAGTCATTCCGAGTATCAAAATAATTTATAATATTTAGTAGAATATTTAAAATAATATTCGTTAAGCGATTAGTAGGGTAATCGAAGCATTTCTTTCAAAAATCGCTTAAAAAGGAAGCTTTAACACATTAAGGGCAAAACCGGAAATAGTGGGCCCGCCTCGGGACAAACAAGGCGGCGGGCTCAAATTATGCCCTCTAAGCTTATGGTATCACCTAAAAAGGTTCTACAGATATTCCATGAATTTTTAAGTGATTGAGAGCAAAATTGCATAATTCCAAGAAATAGCGTATCAAAATGGTTCAATTCTACTAAAGGAAAAACTGAAATTTTCTCTTGCGGATTCCGAGGGCCATCAAGAGGTCCTTCGAGGCCCGGATCCGACCCTAACACACTAAGGGCATGCCAAGGGAAGAATTGGGGTTGCTTTACATACCTTTCACGCTCCTTACGCCTTTCCAAACTCACTTCCCGTTTCGTCGAAAAACTGCAATTGGTCAAGTTTACCAATTGTAAGTTATAAATACCATAATTTCAACTTAATGCATATTTGTCTACCGAAATTTCGGCAGCACTTCCCCTATACATATAGCACCCCGAGAATTCAACTCGGCTATAGATTATCAACAACAACCCAAACGACAACATCAATATCAACAATGAACATTAAAAACACAAATATCCTTCAACTAGTCATTTTTCTCACAAGTTGACATAATCTTCAATTCAACCCAAACTTTCAACTAATATCAATAATTTCACATTCATCAACAATCAAGATCATCACCATATAGTTCTAGAAACATTTCATATCGTTTTCCTCAAGTTATACACTCGATATACATGATATACAATTTTCCGCCAAAGTCATAACTTATGCAAAACATCAAATCTTTGGCATACAATTTCATAACAAGTTTCCAACTTCCAAATTCAAATCCCAAACTCTCCAAATTCTACAAATGGTCACAATTACCAAATATTAATTATACGCTCTTAGGAATTGAATCTTAAGTTAACATCTTTCTACAGAAATTTGGGCAGCATCTCCCCTGTTTATATGCCTAGCCCGAATTCTCAATTCAACAACCAGCACAACAATAACAATACCAGAATCAATAGTATTATTTCCCACATCAAATTATTCCATAAAACATCCCATAGGGTGTTTGTACCATATTTCCACCAACCAAATTAATTTACAGCAGTTAAACAACTCCTTTTCCGTAAATCAACCAAGATTAATGTTAACAATGAAAGATTCATACCTATATCGCGATAATATTTCTGTATCTTCACTTCTTCACCCTGACCTTGAGCCACAACACATTACTACACAATTTTGTAGTTGCAACTGTGCGCTGTCTGGACCGGAATTTGAAAATTATATTTTGATTTGCGTGAAAATTGATGGGTGGAAGTTGGTGGAAGTTTTCAGAGATTTTGGGGAGGCTTAGAGGGTGTTTTGTTGTTGATTGGGGGCTAAAGCCCCGTTATATAACCTTTTAGAATCTGCCAGAACTGTCTAGAAAAGTGTTCAGAGCGATCGCGCCACCTTCTGGCGCGTTCGCGCTGTGTTACAGATTTTCTTCTGCGCGTTCGCGCCCCTCCCAGGCGCGATCGCGCAGACCTTTTTTTCTGCCTGGACCTTCGTTCAGTAAAACGGTCATAACGTTTGATGCCGATATCGTATGAGGGCCCACGACCTATGGATGGAAAGCTAATTCAATTATCTACAACTTTTATTTCTGGGCGTTTTCCCAAATTCCAAATTTATAATACCGTTTTTGCCCCTAGAAGTCAGATCATCCGAAAATGCTTCCTTAAATTGTCCCTTTTGGAGGGCTTCCACTTTGATTTGGCCCAAGGGTCCTTCTTGACTTGTGTTTAACTTCACATATGTGATTCATATAATTTGTCACATTTCCCAAAAAAAAAATCTTGACGTGTGGGCCCCACCTCAACTTACAATTAATCCGACGTTCAAAAAAATACGGGATGTAACATCCTCCCCCCCCTTTAGAACATTCGTCCTCGAATGTTCAACTAGCCTTATGGGGTATTATAATACGTCGAAGAGGTCTCTTTCTTTCCTTCAAAATTTCCCAATCGTTACTATTACTATCCTCCTTTTACGTACTCGTTTTCTTTCTATTTCCGAACATCGTTGTGCTAGAACGTCCCGGCCTTAGCTAGCGACGGAATTGGTGTCAGTTTACTTGAAATATCTGTACCATGTCTTTCGCTTTGTCTCTCAAATTCTGTTCAGTTAATATCTTTCATACCTCGCGACACTGGCTGCTGAGGTCCACCTGTCGGTCGGTACAGTCATGAATGGGGTGTCATATGCACACATACACATTTACTACCATTTCTCTCACAAAACAGTTCCCAAACGCCTATTCAAACTTACTCTCGGTCCCAAGCTGCATTGCGCTATCTTCTTCCTCACCAGCTTATCTTGTCTTAGTCTACCCGATTTCTTGAGGGTTTCTAATCACTCCGCATATCCTAATCTCCTTTAGGTTATCCCAAATTTTCCATTCGTCCCTTATTCCTATACTTGTGAAAATTTTGTTTACTTCTCAGGGGGTCACCCATCCCAGAATTGCCCTGGCCCTAGCACGCTTAACCTCGAAACTTTAGTTCAATTAGACACGTTAACGCTGATATAATAGCACCCACTTCCTCACACGACCCTTTTTACGCAATCTAGGGCAAACTGGGGTCTTAACAATTTCCGAACAATTTTCGTAGCGGGTCCCACTCCGCTCTAGAGAGGGTCTTTCATTTTTCTAATTATGCATTTATTATATTAGCCCTCTAAATCTTCAAGACTCACCTTTTATTATATGCACGGCTACCCCAACGGTTTTTGTCAATTCGGGTGTTTTCTCAATCCTATTAGTAACTAGGACGGGCAAATGTACCACAAAATAGAGCCTAGACCGATCATTACACATATATTTCGAGAAAGGAATAATAATATACCTATATCCGCATTTGGTGGCGTCTCCGAATCCTGTCGACTAGTCAGGGAATAGATGCGGTTCGAAGGACCGCCAGAACTAGAAGCTCCGCCACGGCCTCTACCGCGGCCTGCTAGTGCTGATGTACCTTGTCCCGGGGGGTGCATAGCTACAGATGAAGATGATGAACCAACAGCTAATCCGGTAGGCTGCGCTGCACCACCCAAATTACCCTTATACGGGCAATCTCTCACAGAATGGCCCTGACGGCCACAAGAAAAACATGCACCGGTGACTCTGTAGCATTCTCCAGGATGATATCTGCCACAATAAGAACACAGAGGCCTGGGTGGCCTCATCTGACCGGAACCCCCATCTGTCCGCGAACCTGAAGCCCTGGAGCTCTGGCCTGCTCCTGAATACCCTGGGCTATCGAATCTTCGACCTGTAAACTGCGGAGGTGTGCTCTGTGCCGGCTGGGAAGGATGTCTGCTAGACTGCTGCTGTTCCTGAGGCTGCCTACTCCAAGACTCCCCAGAATACCCAGCTGATCTGGCCCTCTTGGGTTGTCTCCGATCCTGGCTCCTGTCGGGCTGATGTCCTCTACGCCGGTCCTCCATACCCTGGGCATGTGCCTGTATACGGGCAATATCCATACTGGGCTGAGCAGCCAACACCAAACAACTGTCGACCAAATAATCGTCCAGCCCCATAATGTACCTGTGCATCCTGTCAGTCATAGTAGCTACCACAGCAGGTGCATATCGGGCCAACGAATCAAACTCCAGACTGTAATCTCGAACGCTGCGCCCCCTCTGTCTCAGCAATAAAAATCTGTCGGCCCTAGCCCGTCGTAGCTCCGGAGGTAGGAAGTGTCCAAGAAAAGCCTCAGAAAACTCATCCCAGACTGCTGGGGGAGCACCAACGCCTCTGGCTAACTCCCAAGACTCGTACCAATTAGCCGCTACATCATACAACCGGTACGAAGCCAACGCGACTGACTCTGTCTCGGAAGCATTAATCAAATGTAAGGTGCGCCACATCTTCCTGATAAACTCCTCGGGATCCTCCTCGGGCTTTGTCCCGAAGAACTCTGGAGGACTACAAGTCAAAAACTCACGGGCTCTCGAACTATCACGCCTGACTGCCCGGTCACCTCCCAGTCCATGCCCCTGAACCTGCCCTGCCACAAGTCTCGTCAGCAACTGGACTGCCTCTCTCATAGACTGATCCTCAGTGCCTGGTCGTGGAGCTGGAGGCTCAGGTACTGGAACTGCGGGAGCTGGCGGTGGAGCCGCCCCCCGATCTGCGGCTGCGACCGCCCCAATCTCCTCCACGAGTGGCGGTGTAGAAGAACCCTCTGTCTGGGGCAAAGTCTCCGGAGCAATATATGCCTGGGCCCTGGTAGTGCTCTGGACCCGGCTAGTCTCTCCTACGGCCACTGACTTGGCCTTTTGGGCCGCTGTCGCCTTTTTTGGAGGCATATCTGCAAATGTAACCATTCGTTAGGGAGGAGTCATCCTGATAACACAGCTCTAACGCACGATCTAAGACAGAAAGAAGGGTAGTATCCTAAATGCCCTGTAGCCTCCTGTTTATAGGCGTGGTGCACAACACACCGATAAACAAGACTCTACTAAACACGGTCTGTGGACATTCCGAGGACGAACCGCTCTGATACCACTTTTGTCACGACCCAACCGCGTGGGCCGCGACCAGTGCCCGAGCTGGGCACCTATACGTACCCGATACCCAAATTAGCATATTAACAGAATAATAATATAATAATAATATCAGTGGACGCTACAGAATTTAACAGAAAAGCAGACTTGGCACACATAGGCCGATAAGGCCATCATAGAACAAAATATCCCAAACATATGTACAGAACCCACACAGATATATCCACAGACCTCTACAGAACATATCATAATCATAAGACGGGACAGGGCCCCGTCATACCCAGAATAATGTACATATCCAGATAGCAGTGACAGACTGTACCAAAAGATGGGCTCTGAAGAAGAGAGCGCCCCAAAATAGCAGAGATGGGATCCTAAACAGATGGATCAGCGAACCTGTCGTCTGTACCTGCGCGGCATGAAAACGCAGCCCCCGAAGAAAGGGGGTCAGTACGAAATATGTACTGAATATGTAAAGCGGAATCACAGAAGTCAAATCATAATGATTACAGAAAATGAGTACAAAATCCAGAGTGTCAAATGCATATTTCCAAAACAGACAGAATGTGTACAGAAACATATGTCATATCATATCCGGTCCCTGCCACGGGACTCGGCAGACAGAACGTGGCCACCCTCCCGACACTGGTGCCACCATACAGAGGAATCAGAAAAAGGGGCGTGGCCCCGCATCATAAAATGTCATATCAAAATGGCCATAACAGATCAGATCAGAATAGGCGGACATGGCACATCATACTCCACAGACCCATGTACGCGTATACCTACCCCCTCACATCGGGACGCGGCGAACAATGCAGAGAATCACGCTTGACAACATATCCTGGCCCGGGCTCAGTGTGGGAAACATTGGGACATCCACGAATGGAGTAGTGAGAGACTAATGCAATTTAAAAATATCATAAAATGTTTTCAAAGACTCGATGAAGCGTATCAAAGCCAAACAAATCCATGGAGTCAGACGGAATCATAATAAATGTATTTCGGATATCATAATAAATTACAGAAATATAACTTTCCTGAAGTCATTCCGAGTATCAAAATAATTTATAATATTTAGTAGAATATTTAAAATAATATTCGTTAAGCGATTAGTAGGGTAATCGAAGCATTTCTTTCAAAAATCGCTTAAAAAGGAAGCTTTAACACATTAAGGGCAAAACCGGAAATAGTGGGCCCGCCTCGGGACAAACAAGGCGGCGGGCTCAAATTATGCCCTCTAAGCTTATGGTATCACCTAAAAAGGTTCTACAGATATTCCATGAATTTTTAAGTGATTGAGAGCAAAATTGCATAATTCCAAGAAATAGCGTATCAAAATGGTTCAATTCTACTAAAGGAAAAACTGAAATTTTCTCTTGCGGATTCCGAGGGCCATCAAGAGGTCCTTCGAGGCCCGGATCCGACCCTAACACACTAAGGGCATGCCAAGGGAAGAATTGGGGTTGCTTTACATACCTTTCACGCTCCTTACGCCTTTCCAAACTCACTTCCCGTTTCGTCGAAAAACTGCAATTGGTCAAGTTTACCAATTGTAAGTTATAAATACCATAATTTCAACTTAATGCATATTTGTCTACCGAAATTTCGGCAGCACTTCCCCTATACATATAGCACCCCGAGAATTCAACTCGGCTATAGATTATCAACAACAACCCAAACGACAACATCAATATCAACAATGAACATTAAAAACACAAATATCCTTCAACTAGTCATTTTTCTCACAAGTTGACATAATCTTCAATTCAACCCAAACTTTCAACTAATATCAATAATTTCACATTCATCAACAATCAAGATCATCACCATATAGTTCTAGAAACATTTCATATCGTTTTCCTCAAGTTATACACTCGATATACATGATATACAATTTTCCGCCAAAGTCATAACTTATGCAAAACATCAAATCTTTGGCATACAATTTCATAACAAGTTTCCAACTTCCAAATTCAAATCCCAAACTCTCCAAATTCTACAAATGGTCACAATTACCAAATATTAATTATACGCTCTTAGGAATTGAATCTTAAGTTAACATCTTTCTACAGAAATTTGGGCAGCATCTCCCCTGTTTATATGCCTAGCCCGAATTCTCAATTCAACAACCAGCACAACAATAACAATACCAGAATCAATAGTATTATTTCCCACATCAAATTATTCCATAAAACATCCCATAGGGTGTTTGTACCATATTTCCACCAACCAAATTAATTTACAGCAGTTAAACAACTCCTTTTCCGTAAATCAACCAAGATTAATGTTAACAATGAAAGATTCATACCTATATCGCGATAATATTTCTGTATCTTCACTTCTTCACCCTGACCTTGAGCCACAACACATTACTACACAATTTTGTAGTTGCAACTGTGCGCTGTCTGGACCGGAATTTGAAAATTATATTTTGATTTGCGTGAAAATTGATGGGTGGAAGTTGGTGGAAGTTTTCAGAGATTTTGGGGAGGCTTAGAGGGTGTTTTGTTGTTGATTGGGGGCTAAAGCCCCGTTATATAACCTTTTAGAATCTGCCAGAACTGTCTAGAAAAGTGTTCAGAGCGATCGCGCCACCTTCTGGCGCGTTCGCGCTGTGTTACAGATTTTCTTCTGCGCGTTCGCGCCCCTCCCAGGCGCGATCGCGCAGACCTTTTTTTCTGCCTGGACCTTCGTTCAGTAAAACGGTCATAACGTTTGATGCCGATATCGTATGAGGGCCCACGACCTATGGATGGAAAGCTAATTCAATTATCTACAACTTTTATTTCTGGGCGTTTTCCCAAATTCCAAATTTATAATACCGTTTTTGCCCCTAGAAGTCAGATCATCCGAAAATGCTTCCTTAAATTGTCCCTTTTGGAGGGCTTCCACTTTGATTTGGCCCAAGGGTCCTTCTTGACTTGTGTTTAATTTCACATATGTGATTCATATAATTTGTCACATGTCCCAGAAAAAAAATCTTGACGTGTGGGCCCCACCTCAACTTACAATTAATCCGACGTTCAAAAAAATACGGGATGTAATACTAATCATCAATATTTATGTGTATCTCATGATAAGTGTAAGGACCCAAACTGGAGGGCCATGACGGCACCTGACCGTACTAGTCAAGCACCATCTGACAGTAGGGCCATCATATGATACTCAATAGACTCATAAGGAAAACGTGTCTGTATTAAATAGTCTGAAAGACTTTTCTATATGGATATGTTGAACATACTATATGAGCCAACAAGGCTGTCATGATCATTTGTTTGGCAATATATTAACCAACAGGACTGAACATTATCTGACTGTACATAACTGTTTACAAGCCTCTACTGGAAAACATAACATAACATGGCCGAGACAAGCCCCCGCCATACCTATACATATATAATCATGCTGACCCCTGGCATCTCCGAAGCAAATGGAGTGCAACAATCTTAACCGCTGAGCTGACATCCTACTAGATGGATCACCAACCTGTATTTGTAGACCTGCGGGCATGAAACGCAGCCCCCCACGCAATAAGGGAGCCAGTACGAATAATGTACCGAGTATGTAAGGCATAAGAACATCAAGTACATAAGAAATATGAGAGACATCTGAAACATGAAAGCTAATCTGAATATTTGAATGCATCTGTGACTAACATCTGTAAATATCTGCATAACTTTGTATAACTGAAAGTGCCTCTGAGGGCGTATGATATGCATAGGTCATAATATAACTGTCAATGTTGTGGAACGTACAGCCCGATCCATATCCCATATGTTAGTGCTGAGGAACGTACGGCCCGATTCATATATCATATAATAGTGCCGAGGAACGTACGACCCGATCCATATATCATCATCGTCACTGTGTACCAGCTGATCAGGTGGTAATGCGTATATAACGCCTATACCTTTCCCCATACCCCATATACATATAACATACACGTATATAACGCCTTCTAGTCATGGGTCAATGTGCATATGTATAAATGCAATGCATAAATAAGATGAATACCTAGAACTCTCAGAGTGACATAAAGTCGTGCTACCTCCAATAAATATCTTTGAGATAACATCATCAACATACGTAATCTCAAGACTTGTGAACAGAAGGAATAATCATAAAAGAGGTACAGGAACATCAAAGATTAGAGTACTCTTAATGCTTCTAAGAGTAGAGTAATATGGAAGTCTATTCATACGTTCGTTCGTTCATATCATAAGGATCATGCCAAAATGAAAGAAAGGATAGCCTTAACATACATGGATAATCTCCTTCTCAATCCACAACCAAACTTAACATAATCCTCTTGCGTCTACAATAAGTGAAATGATATCTTCGTCAACATATAAGGTCATGACTATCGTATTTCGCTAATCTTATATCCGACGGAAAAAAACGGGCAACATTTCTCCTGTTTATACTACATCCCAAAAGACACCAAAGGTCATCAATAGCCCAACAACAAAAACAACAACCAACAATAGCAACAACTACAATATAATCCAATATAAACCTCTTCAATTACTTTAAGAATCATATCGAGTGGCAAGCTCGTTTAACGAATAACAACGCGCAATTCGAACCCAATTCTTCTTTGATAATTCAGTCCACACCCTTCATAACATTATACTTAGGTTTACTATATACTTTTTCGACCCAAAACATCCTAAAGATAATCTCTATGCAGTCCATATATTTTAACTCTTCAACCTTCACTTTCGTGTCCTAGTTTTACATGTTTTCCTTTTTCACTTACTTCAATTAAAACATTCTTAACAACAATAGCCACAATATAGTCAGGTTATATTCCATAATTTCCAGCAATTAGAAACCATATCTACATCTTCAAAACAGTCCAACAAACAACAACAACAAAACTACGAATTTTTTTTAAAAAATCGGGCAGTACTTTTCCTATATCTTTTGCTTCCCCTCCAATTTAAATCAACACCAAAACAACAAGAACAACATCAACAATAGAATATCCAAGTTATTCCATCAATTTCCATCCATAAATTACCACAAGAACACAACCCCAAACATAGTCCACAAGAAGACAACAACACCTCATGCTATTTCAAGCACTAGCTTGTAGTTTTCATTTAAACAACTCAACCAACACTTGAATAAACTTAAGCACAAGCAAAGAGATAATATACATACCTTATACAACTACTACTATTCAAAATCCAAGCATCCCTTAGTTCACCACAACCCTTAATGTCACCACAACACTGTTACGCCCTATTTTGAACTGGGTCCAAGATAGTTTGCAACTTCCCGGTTCTTCTAACTGGTTTTAAAAGGGTTAGAGTCGCCACCTAATTTTTAAGGAAAAATAGGAAACCTATATGTATTTGTGTGTCTACTCCATTTTTAGTCCACGAAACCTATAAGATTCTAGATAAGGGTTTTATTTACCCCGAGGGGAAGGTATTAAGCATCCCTCAGAGCCTGTCCAAAGACAGTCCTTAAACTTAGTTTAACTGAACACTAGAGGGGGATTATCTATCTGTTTATCGTTATTATTACCTGTTTTCAAAATGTTATGACTTCATAAAAAGCTACACTAAGTATATACAGTGTATAAAAAATATATTTATATCAAGTATCAAGTATTCATAAAGAATGTATAGAAAAAAAAAAAGAATATATAAAAGAGTATAAAGAGAATGTACCTCGTAAGTATAAAAATATATATGTTAGTACAAAAAGTGTATATATATGTTAGTGTAAAGAATGTGTAACTATATTAAGAATATAAAAAAAATGTAAGACTAAAAAAAGAAATATATCAAGGATATAAAGAATGGGTGTCTATGTAATGTGCGTCTATGTATATAAAAAGAATGTATGTTTATTAAACATATAAAGAACATATTTCAAGTATAAAAGAGTGTACGTCAATCCTAAAATGTATAAAGAATTGTATAACTAGCTTTATTAGTGCATAAAGAATGTAAAAATAATCTACGAATATTCATTGGTGTAAAGAGTTTATATAATAAAATTATTAAGAAAAGTAAATTTGATTTGACTTGTTTCTACCGTTTAATTAAAAAGAGTGTCCATTTAATGAATATCCTATCAAAAGAATAAGGAACAATAGAATAGTAAAACATTTTGGTAAAAAATAAGTATAAGGAATTGTGTATAAAGAAAATGAGTGAAAAAGATATAATGCCTTTTAAAAAATGAAAGATTTGTAAATGGACGGCCTAGTATTTACCTAGCGTCAAAAATGTGGATTTAACTTAACTAAAATATGTATTGGTGTATACGAAATAATATAAAATGTACATTGTATTAAAAGTGTATAAAGAATATAAAATAAAGGATGAACTAGTATTTTTGCCTAAATACCAAAAGTGTGAATTTAATTAACGAAGCATTTATACCAAGTCAATTTAATCTATTTATGAAAGTATTGACGACCTAAATCTTGCCTAAAGCGAATGACAAATTTTAAGTTAAACAAACACGACGACAAGTAAATACATATATCAGCATGTCATTCCAAAAATAAAGTTTCCACTATACTACGAGTTCATGTTTTGTACATTTATAAAGAATGCAAAAAGTAAATACAAACAGTGATTCAGGTTCCTTCCGAGTATCGTCTTCGAGATGTATTTTCCCGTACCTATATAAGCACTTGGTAAAAATGTTAGTAAGAAAATAAATAACTATCTAATGAATTAAAGAAAAGATAAATAAACTTAAAATAAAAAACCCGTCTTTTGTACATGGGAGGCCTTGGAAATCGACGGAAATTTCTTCATCGGCCATTTGGGTTTAGTATTCGCCCAAATGAATTTAACTAAATGCGATAAAAAAGTTAACGGTACCATTGACCGCCAAAAAATATTTTTTCGGGCACAAAGCCAATATTTATTTAGTAAAAGAAATGTAAAATCAGTCCGACTGCAACGTAACAGGGATGAATGTAGTACAAAACCAATAGCAAAATTAGCTATAGCTAGATTATAACAGCAGCAATAACTAAAAAAATGAACTCGCAGAATACACCCGACAAATGCAAAGACAGCACCAATGATTTTCCGAAACAGTTAAGGCAACACAAAAATTATTAAAAGAAAATAATAAACATAGCAATGGTTTAATAGTTTAATGTAACATAGCAGTGATAGCAAACGTAGTAAAAAACGGGCAGCCATGGTCGTCGGAGAACGATCTTCGGCGAAGCTCTGGGCAAAGTAGTAGCGAGAAAAAAAAATAAAGGGAGAAGGGAAAGGGACTGGCGGTGCTGTGGAGAGGAAAGGGAGACGAGGGGGATAAAAAGAAAAAGGGGGTGATGAGGGAGCATTGCGGGTGGAGTAGCAGTGGCTGACCGAAGGGGAAAAGGGAAAAGGGAGTGGGGCTGTGGTGGTTGAGGGAGGTGTCATGGTGGTGTGGCGAGAGAAGCAAAGGGAAGTGAGGTGGGGGAGCGGAGTGGGAGCTGTTGCTCCGGCGACCTGAGTTGTAGGGGTCGTGGTTGGCTGCTCCGGTTCACCGGAGCATGAAGCTCCTCACCGGAGCAGTGAAGAAGGCAAAAAAGGGGGGCTGTTTGGGGGGGGGGGGTCGTTTGGTTCACGGTATTGTGGAGATAGATCTGGTGGCAGTGAGGGTGGAGGTCGAAAGGGAAAAATGGGGAAGGGCGGCGTGGTGGCGGCGTTAATGGCCAGAGAGAGGGATGACGTGGTGGGAGAAGATGGAGACGAAGTGGAGGAGGTGTGGAGGCTTGTCGGCGTGTGGTGGTAGTTCGGTGCATCGCCGGAGCTCGGAGCTCCGGCGTGGTGGCGGCGGCGGCGGCTGGAAGAGAGGAGTGAGGGGAGAGAAAAAAAAAGTGTTTAGGTTTTTTTTTTATGAGAAAAAATCTGAAAATGTGCATAAGTGTTGTATGTGTTGTGTCAAAAAAAATATAACCCCCTCTATTCCTTTATAATACAAACTAACCCTTCTATTGTCCAAAAAATATAAAGCCATACCCCTTTGTCCCCTCAATGCTCATTTTAATCTTTGAGTTATTGTCCAATGGGGATTTCACCCTTTTAACCAATGAAATAAAAATCTATTAATCAATGGATCAAGAACCCAACCCATCACTTCAAATGTCATCCTTAAAAAAGTGACAAGACCTTGACTTGATCGAATTGTTGCTCTGTGTTTAAAAATTACTTGCTCCGATTTTCTCTGCACTGTCGGATTGTACTAAAATATAGTTAATTAATACATGTATAAAAATATAAATATTAATGTATAAGATATAAAAAATGTACTGCTATAAAATTAAGAAACAATTATTTACTGGACAAAAATGATTGTATTACGCTATACATGTGCAAAAATAATGATTTTTGAAAAATGTCAATAAATTGATAAAACTCCTAAAATGAGGACAATTATCAATAAATCATCAAAAAATGTAAAAATGTGTAAAAAGCTATTTCGTGCTCTTTAATGAATCAGGGCCCCCCAAAACGTTAATTTTAAGCACGTCGAACCAAAATTAGGTGTCAACAGCTTGTCCCTCTTCGTCCGAAGACGATGAAAGAGTTTTTGGACGAAGACGTTAATGTGTAGCCTATTTTGGCTCGACAAAGAATTGCTAAAAGGATATGTACGGAGAAAGAAGCCAAACGTTGATAGAGCCTTGACAATACTCTCAGTCCGTCGATAGGGTTGTGATAAAAAGAAGTATGATAAAAAGGGAAGGATTGTTCAGGGTCGAAAAACATCCGCGCACCCACGTCATCGCTTCCAAAATTGCCCTAGTGTCGAGCTACGAGACGCTGGGAGGGTGCAAGATTGTATACTTGCTGGGGAAAGAATGATTCTTGCCCCGATGTGACCGAACTCTGCATAGAGCTTCCTACATATCTCGTCAATCAGGAGAATTAGGTTAATGTAGTTCGAAAAATTATAACTAATGGATGTTGTGGCAAATTTTGATCGTCCGGTCAAAATTTTGCCCCAGTGTTGTTGGAGTGGTCCTAGCAAGTGTAGGACGAAGAACGGTCGTGCTCGAATTCGAGCTACCTACATATCCCTGAGATGGGAGTCAGACCGATTGTAGTTCGGGAAAACTTGTTAGGGAGGAAAATGATTCATTGCTAGAGGGGCGACCGAACTCAGAGCCATGGATTGAAATGGACTACAAAGTTGTATGTCGGGACCCTGATGAAAACATCGAGTTGTGTGCCGAAGCTTTGAATGGGGAGGAGTCCTGGATCGTGTGTGAGGACCTTAATGCATACTCCGATTAGTGTGCCGGAGCCTTGAAATAAAATGAAATCCCGTGTTGTGTGCCTAGATCCTGATGCATACTCTGGTTTGTGTGCCAGAGCTTTGAATGGAATACCTGCATTAGAAGGTGGGCGCCTGTAAAAAAAAAATTAAAATACCCGTATTTGAAGGTGGGCGCCTGACTAAAATTAAAATACCCGCATTAGAAGGTGGGCGCCTGGACTGAAATTTAAAAATACCCGCATTAGAAGGTGGGTGCCTGAATGAAATTAAAATACCCGCATTAGAAGGTGGGCGCCTGAACTGAAATTTAAAATACCCACATTAGAAGGTGGGCGCCTGACTAAAATTAAAATACCCGCATTAGAAGGTGGGCGCCTGACTGAAATTAAAATACCCGCATTAGAAGGTGGGCGCCTGGACTGAAATTTAAAATACCCGCATTAGAAGGTGGGCGCCTGTAAAAATGTACTTGAAATGAAATACCCGCATTAGGAGGTGGGCGCCTGACTGAAATTAAAATACCCGCATTGGAAGGTGGGCGCCTTGACTGAAATTAAAATACCCGCATTAGAAGGTGGGCGCCTGAACTGAAATTTAAAATACCCGCATTAGAAGGTGGGCGCCTGAACTGAAATTAAAATACCCGCATTAGAAGGTGGGTGCCTGAACTGAAATTTAAAAATACCCGCATTAGAAGGTGGGCGCCTGTATTGATTTAATTTTTTTTTTGGTTGCATTTTTTGTTGTTTTTGTTGTAAAGAATATTGGAAAGTGAAGAGAATCGTGTCCTGACTTCAGTTGGTACCAACAATTAGTTTTACGCATAAGAATTCTATCAATTTCATCCCAGCTAACCGAGATTGACTTCGGGATAATTCCTACAGCTTTAAGTGGCACCTCAGACATACCTAAGTATCGACAAGATTTGTTCGTCTTGCTTCAAGTAAAGGTTTTCAACTATACCTATCCTCATGTTTCAAGTGCTCTCACTAGAAAGAAAGTCCATTTTTCACACATATTCAGTATTCTTTTTAACATTGGGACGTCTAGAGAAGTACACTCATACTCAGAAAGATGTTCAATGCATGCAATTGTGATACCATAGGCTTGGCCGTCATGTAAGTATCCACTAATGTGAGAACTCTTGGCATAGGATCACGTAGGGCTTGTTATCGGGTTGTAATGTAGGCTTGAGAAAAAGGTAGGATATCATTTGGGTAAGGAGTGACTAATCCTTCCCTGAGCATTGCACTATGGTTGTGCTTTGGATTTGGTGCTTTGACGCTGGTCTGCTTCGTTTTGTTGTCCCTTTCTTTTGTACTTGTGCGACTTCTTTTGCAAGTTGGAGATTTTTTTTTTTTTTTTTTTTGGAGTTCAGGGTTGTATGCCCGAGACTCGATGGGGATTAAGATAATTGACCTGGGTTGTATGCCCGAAGTCTTGATGTTAATTCCGGGTTGTATGCTGGAATGTGAAAAATAAAGAGGAATGACGGGTTGTATGCCCGAGATCCTGAATGACTAATTTTTTTTTGTGGGCTCCTTCTTGCTTTGTAGGTCGTTCTTTGTCTTTATTTTTCTGGGACTTTTGTATCTTTTTGTCGTTGGCAACTTCAGCTTGGATCTTTATCCGCGGTTGCACGTTTTTAGTGCACTCAGGGAGATTGGGCCAAGATAGGGATGGTGCATGTAAGCACACAGAAATAGTATAGGCTTATAATGTGGTTGTCAAAGAAAAGGCTTTAGGCTCAAATGGGAAATGCTAGGGATAATGTCATTTGGTAGGCTAGAAAGGTTCAAACGGGTCAAAGAAGGCCTACGATCCTTTCCTATACCGAGTGTTACTCACAATTTCGTCTCAACAGACATTCAGGCCAAGTTCAAGATCACAATGCAATGCAATTGAACGTTATCTAAAGCTCACCACACAATGCACATGGAACAATGAGGTTAGTTTTGTTCTTGTCTTACAAGCATACAAGAGAATTTCTCAAGTGTCACTTAAAGTGTGAATGAGAGGTACCAAAAGAATCTATGGTTTACTACGAAGTCGGTCCTCTCCATCATATTGATTGTTACTTGTTTCTTTCCTATGCACATTCCTAACTGTGTTGGTACCAACCAAGTTAAAGATATGAATCTATTTTTTTTTTTTTTGTATTTTTTGAATAAGGGGTACCGAACCCAAGAAGGGTTGCCTACGTATCTCATCTTTGATGAGAATCAGGTGCGCGTAATTCGTTCAGAGAGGTAAGAATAATTTTTTTTTTCAAATAATTTTCGGACTTTTTTTTTTTTAATTATTTGAATAGGGAATACCGAACCCAAAAGGGCTGCCTACGTATCTCATCAAAGAAGTGAATCAGGTGTGCGTAGTTTTTGCAGATAAGATATAAGAAGAGGTGTCGATTGAAGGCGGAGTTTTTCAGGTACTCCGACAGACGGCAGAAGGGTGTGCCAATCGTAGGTACGAGGCTTTGAAAATTATCCAGGAGGGGATCAATCGTAGGCTCAGAGCTTTGAAAATATCTTGTCCTTCGCATGACATTTCCTATTGAGCTAAATCTTTATTCTTTGGAATTAAACTTCCCCTTGACTAAGGTTTCCGTTGCAGTTCTGCTTTGTTATTTCCCCATCATCATTCATTACTGACAATTCATTGCTATGTCCTTTGTAATGTCCCACTCTTAAGCCATTACTATATATATTTCAAAGATTGGAGATATCGTAGCCTTTAGTACCATCCTTCGTTACGTAGAAGTTCCATTATATCCTGGCTTAACCATTGGTGATTATACCCCTCATATGGTATTTCTTCCTTACTTTTCATGTAACATAACTGTTTCCCCGATGCACTTAGATAAAGCTCCAGTACATGCATGCCGCTTCAACCAACTTATTCAATCATAAACATAAAGTAGTGCTCTTCAAGACTAGAGAGCACATCTTACATTGAGTGATATAAATAGAATTTACTGGATTGTAGAGCAGTCAATGTTGGGGCTAATCTTGTAAAGAACAGTGACACCACATTTGCTAAGAAGTGTTTCAGCTTTGTTAGTATCAATACTGCTGCCAAGACTTGCTGCCCCTGATTTCAGGCAGGTACACACCCCCTGTCGGTCCAGGGGCGGACCCATGTGTAAAGTTTGGGTGCTCCGGCACCCATTAAACTTAATCACGGAGTGTATAATTGTATAGAAAATATAAAGGAAACAGATATAAATAGTTAATAGAGCACCCCCGAACTCAAAATTCCTGGGTCTAGCACCCCCGAACTCAAAATCCTGGGTCCGCCTCTGTGTCGGTCAGCGGTGGTGCTAGCGGCTGTGTAGAGGGACTTAATCCCGCTACAACAGCCAGTTGGCGATGCCTGTTTGCTACCTCCCATGAGGTAGCTGAGGCAGGGCACTAGCTTAGAGTATACTGTGTTGCATGAGATTGCAGCTTCTGCATGGGCTACTGATGAAAATGAAATTACTACCATGCATAGGAGGAAACAAAATGCTGAAATTTTTTGCATTTGCGAGAAAGCCATTGTATTGGAGAAATTAGTGATCTTCTTACACTGGATTGGATTTTGGGATGCTTATGCAATGTTCTCAAAAGATTGAATTTATAGACAAAGTTTTAGTGGAGTAGGTGAGTCCATTTAATTTTGAGCATAAAATATATTGTAAAGTTGGGGATGTGCTAGTTACGTTTAAAATAAGTAAATGTTTTGTTGGGTAAATTACCACTACTCCATAGCTTTCTAGTTCTAGGTAAAAAAAAAATTGCACGCCCATTGTTCTTTCTCCTTTTCAAATTTACCTTCATTGCAATAAATGATGTATACAATTTTTCAAAAAGTCTTACCACTCTTCAGAGAAAGTTTGAGGAGAAATATAGAATAATCTAGTCAGATAACCTTATAATTAATGTTATTAAATAATTCTGTTTATGGGTCTATCAAAATCATAAACAACAAATAAAAAGTACCAGAGGAAGCGCACTCGGCCTTTTGGACATCACATATTCTTTAAATTTTCAAATGCAATACTTTGGTAGTCGCAAATATTGGTTTGGCCATCAATTTTCAAGTACTAAACTTCAGTATTTTAAATGTTGAAATATTAGCTTGAGAAACATTTCAGGTGAAATAATGATATTCTTAAATCTCTAACTTTTACAAAAAGTGAAAAGAAAATCCAAGTGTCAAAACTTTTTTGGACAAGAATTTGTTTGGCACGTTTTTGAGCTAGAGTTCTTGAGCTGTGTAAACGTTTGAGTAGCTGAAACGTTTTTTTTTTTTTTTTTGGTAAATGAGTAGCTCAAACGTTGATACTGCCTCGCTTACTAGGCATGCATTATTTACATCCCTCCACTAATTTAGTGGATTGTATTAAGGTGTCACTCATATATTTAACCAAACAACTTCTACAATTCACCAAAAAGGATTGAGTTGGTTAATAATTATGGGAGCTACAATCAAAGCTTAGAGAAACACTTGTGCATTTTCGAGTTAAAATATTGGATAAAGAAAACAAGGTGGTGCATGATCATTGTTTGTATGTTGCAAATTAATATAATGAGGGAGGCCGGTAGGTGAAGCAATATTAAAATGGCTTTACGAACTTAAGCTTGACTCGTCGATGTAGTATTAAGTTGTTATCACAAAGAAGCAAAATCTTGGTCGGGTAATACGGGATAGAGTTCCCATAGAGCCACCGTAGAAATATTGAGGAGTCTTTTAGAAGGTTAATATTGTTTGACCAAGTTTTTAGGAAATTAAAAGTGCTTATTTTCTTTTAATTTTTTTTTTTAATTTTAGAGAGTTGAGGTGTTTGATCAAGATTTTTGGAAAAGATAAGTACTTTTGAATAGCAACAAAGTTGTTTTTCAGAAGCTAAATTTCTCCAGAAGCACTTTTGAAATCTTGACCAATTGCAAAAATTAGAAGAAATTGCACGACTTGCCCATCAAATGGGCTGGTCTTTAATTTTGGGGGCAAAACGTAGATGCTACTTTTTTTTTATATACGAATGGTGTCCGGGCTAACTTGTGGACACCTCGACTAATTCCATGAGGTACCTTGTTACCTCCTATCAACAGGGGCGGACCCACATAGTCCTATGTGAGTGCTCAAGCACCCATTACTTGCAACGCGGAATCCATAAATTTATATAGAAAACTGATAAAACCTTTACAAATATATAAGGAAACACCCATAGCAACAAATGGTGGGTGGTGCTTTGGTCGGAAGCACAATTGTTTAGTCCTTTTAGCCTCTCTGACGCGAGATCGATTCCCATATCTAGCATTTGTTGTACTCTTTTCAACATTTTCCTTTCCCTTCTTTCTTTTTTTCTCCTCTTTATTTGATTTCTTTTTTAACTTTCTTTTTCTTTTCTTACTTTCATTCGTAATACTAGAATCTACTGTCTTTTGAGTATATAGGTAACTTTTCCTCCCCTTTTGTTTTCTCTTATGAGTTACATTTCAAGACTGTTTTATATATAAAAAAGATGTTTATTATTTTTTACAGATAAATCAAATTATATAATTTATGCTCAATTTAATATTAATTTTGTACTTAATAGTTGTTTTGCAAGCAAAGTTGGTGTAATCAATGATGATATTCTTTATTTATTTTCAAAATAGGAAAACATCGAGAATAAATGTATATTGAATGACAGCTTCTTCTTTTTCTGATAAAACTGACAGTAATATTTATTATACATATAGTAAAAATATTTTTAATATTAGCTTAAAAAATATGTTTGCTCTTATACTTGCTAGTAGTAGTGATTGTGCGTTATCAGTTGGATATAAGCTTTAAATTTGATAGTTCATTTTTAATAATAAAAAAAAATAGTGATTGTTTTACTTTTATATATATATATATATATATATATAGATATACTTTATGACGAAAACGTATGATTTAGTTAAACCCGTTGATTATATGCGACAATACACCACGTGCTCTAAATATAGCGAGCACCCATTACTTTAGAATCCTGGATCCGCCACTGCCTACCAACATAGGTATCGACTAACTTTGTCCACTAAAGCTTAGTATCAAATGAAAGTGTTTACCTTATCACAAGAAAATGGATACTTAACCAATATTTATAGAAACCAAATGGTCAAAGAAATGTAGAATGGCAGCATCCAAAGGCGTGACCTAGTGTTCATTGAGAAACATGAGGTCTCAGGTTCAATTCCTAGAGGAGGCAAAGCACTAGGTGATTTCTAGCTTCCAATTATCTAGTGTTTTGCCTCCTCTAAGAATTGAACCTGAAACCTCATGATTCTCAATGAACACTAGGTCATGCCTTTGGATGCTGCCATTCTACATTTCTTTGACCATTTGGTTTCTATAAATATTGATTAAGTGTCCATTTTCTTGTGATAAGGTAAACACTTTCATTTGATACTAAAACATCCAGCAGTAGGAGAGTACACCCTCCAGACATACAATATGGGTCAAACCTGCGATGTCCTAATAGACCATTCTAGGTAGTTTCCCCAACATACATCATATCATATCTACATCTATTAAAAGCACGAATAATTTACGCTAAATATTGAATGGCGAAATTATCCTGTAAATGTTGATAAAAGTTTATTGTCACTCTTCAAATTTGGAGCTGCGTGACCGGCACTCGATGCCAAACTAGGCCCCGAGCGAACCACTCTAAATCTGAAACTCTGCTAAGGCCTACCTGTATACCGACAATATCAACCAGCCGGCGAGGCCGTAATAAGGATATATATAAACAAATGTTGTCTGTCTCGTCTGAACTGGGCACACACACACCCAACATGTCTGAACTGGGCACACACACACCCAACATATATACACAACTAAGCAAGCCGACGAGGCTGCTATGTAGGCTGAACAACGAAATTGAGAGCCAACATGGCTACATAATATCCCAACTACATACAACTGTCTACAGACCTCTAGGAAATACGAGCTGCAAAAAGGACAGGACAAGGCCTCGTCACATCCACATATACATGTCAAAATAGCATATCACCAAAGGGACTGCAGCTCCAGACCAAGTGGAGTGCACTGACTGCGGCTGGTTGGAAGGCCTACTGAGCTGAATCGTTTGTTCGACTACCTGAACCTGCGGGCATGAATGCAGCGCCCCCAGACAAAAGGGACGTCAATACGAATGTACTGAATATGTAAGGCAAGATAACAACTGAAATGAAATAACAAACTATACTTTGGATATTTCAAGAAAGCATTTGGAGGTGCTCTACCTGGGTTGTCTCTCATCTGAGGCAAGATAACATCACTCTATAGATATAACTTCGTGACTTGAAGGTCAGGCATAGATAACATAACTCCATAAATAAAACTCTGTGACTCATAGGCCAGGTATAATCAACTCTATGACCCGTAGGTCAGGTATGTGCATCTCCGTGACCCGTCGGTCAGGCAACAACTCCATGACCCATAGGTCAGGCCATAACTCCAGGACCCGTAGGCCAGGCGATAACTCCATGCCCCGTAGGCCAAGCGTATACATATAATGATAACTCGAAGGCAACATAATAGCCTATAAACAACATATCCGCTAATTATACCTCCTGACATTCAATCATCTCATATAACTCAATTATCCTTATATTAGCTCTTAACTAGAGAGGAGTACTACACTAGGGTTATGATAACCCAAGTATAATCTTCGTGAATAGCGCACCTTTGTATGAATAGTCAAAAAGGGTCTCAATAGTAGAAATCTTAAGAAATGGAATCATCATCATTGTTACCTTCATAGAAACATCTATCTTTAGCATCATAAGCACTTTGAGAATCATGAGCTTCGGGCTTTTTGGAAATAAGGATATTATAGAATCCATGTATGCGTTCATAGTAAAAGGAACCATGCCTTTAGAAAGAAAGAGAGTAGCCTTAACATACCTGGAAGCTTAGTTCTCGACTTTTCCAACTTACTTTCTGTCTTGCAATCTACATAAGATCATTCGTAATCCCGTAATCTACATATAAATCCATTCATACTATTGTTAGGCTCATTATCATATGCTTTTCTTAATCCTTCAAATTAAATCCTCTTAAAATTTGCCGAAATTTGAGCAACATCTCCCCTGTTTATATCCCTAGCCTGAAATCACAATACCAACAAAACAACAACAACAACAACAACAACAGTGCTAACATCAACAACATCATCATCAATACCAAAACATACTCAATAAAACATCCCACACGATGTTTACTCAATTTCTCAACCAATCAATCGACTTTACAAAGCTCTAACAACTAAATCTCCTTGATACAATTCGTAATATCAATAATAAGGAATATCCTTACCTCAATCAAGGTTGGAAGAATGTGAAATCTTATTTATCTTTAATAGGCTCCTTTGATCCATCAAAATTTGATGTATAAAACAAGAACTACAAAACTCTCTACGCTTCCCGAACCTCGGATGTAGTCCCGTTACTTTAATCCGCTAAAAAATATGATCCTTCAATGTTTCTTGGGTCTCTTGGAAGCTATTTTTTGGTGGAGAGGAGTGGAAAAAAAAATGAAGCAAATGACCAGATTTTTGGTCTTAAATAGGAGCTCAAGGTCGGCACTGTAGCAGTACTGTAGCAAGTCGGTTACTGTAGCGCGCGGTTCTGCTCTGTCAGTCTAACTTGTAACGTCCATAATTCTCTACTCCGATGTCGTATCGACGAGCGGTTTATTGCATTGGAAACTAGACTCGAAGAAATTCAATTTAGGCTTTTGTTTCACTCCAAAATACTTCATATGCTAAGAGCTATTCGTCCCCCAAGTTGGACCAAAATTTTCACACTCAAAACTTTACCCATCCTTTCTCCAAGGTCGTACTACTCCATTTCTTCCACTCATTTCCTTATAAAATCTTCCGGTATACCTTATATACATCCTTTACTCATAAAATATACTTAATAATGCTTCGCTTCATATATTCCAAAGTTATTTTACTTAGTCATAGCTCGACATACTTACGCTTAAATTTAACAAGTGCTTCTTCAGAAGTATGGGGTGTAACATTTATGCCCCTTAAAATTTTAACTTGAAGTCAAGATAAAATTGTAATCACCCCCAAAATATATTTTTCGTATTAATCTAGAGTCCTATAATTTATCTACTTTGATTTTACGTATTTGGGTGAAGGGAAACAGAAAGACGATTGGTTTTACATATTTGGGTGAAGGGAGGAAATTTATATGATGAATAACGTAATGAAAATCCAGAGTGGAAGTAGTTAAATTCAATTGATCAGTGTTTTGAGTTACGAGGTTCAAAAGCGAGTGTCGGCCTTTTTTTTTTAGTGCTTTCAGCAAGTGTCGGCCTTTCTTCTCTATTTTCAGTGGTAGGACACAGAAAGACGCCGATTCATCACCGCAGATACTCAATTCAAAAGATAGTGCCCTACTTTATTTTGGACAATGATTCTCCGGTTTGTATGGGATTTTAATTTAAACTATGAGTCCACGTAGAAAAAAAATAAACCAAATACTTCTATAAAAGAAGCCTTTTTTCAATAGTATTTATCATAAATTATTTCAGAAGTTATTGTTCTAGAAAGAAGATTACAAAACTCGACAAAGTTCTCGACATATATTATTAGTTCTTTTTTGTTCTGTTTTTCCTTTCTCGAAATTGAGTGCTGCGTTTAAGTACAACACATATATAAGAATTAGAAATAGAGATGATGATTAGAAATTGAGTACTGCGACCAAGCCAAGTCGTTTTTCCTATCAAAGTTTGATTTTGATTTTTTTTCCCGTTCCTTTATTTCTTAATGTTGAATATAGATATTGCTTCTGCTGTTAATGTTGAATATGTATATTGCTACTGCTGTATAAATTTTCCTATCATAGTTTGGTTTTGTTTTTTTTTTTTTTCGTAATTCTGTTGGACACCAATCAACAAAGAGGCTAACTATATACACCAAAAAAAGGTAAAATAATAGGAATAAATGAAGAGAATTATTTGGTAGGAGCGTCATAGTTTCTACCCAATCCACACAATGACATTAATATCGACAGTTGAAGATTTTAGATGCCTTATTTCAGTTGTGAAACATGGAAGATTCAGTTGCCTGGGAATGTAGCTCCAGAGTCGAGAGATTTGCAAAATTATACATTGATACGAAAGAATACAGCAACAAGGGCCTGGAATTACGTAGGTATAGTATACTAATTAGTATGGTATAGCTATCATATTGCTATCGCTTTAAATTCTCTATCAGATTATCTATTAGTGTTTGATTGAAACCAACAAACAATTGAATTCTATACTTCAATGAAACGTAAAATTTTATAGTCCTATATTAATTCCAACTGGACAATAGCACAGTGAAACACATTACCTCTATATAAGGAGTTCCATTATAATCACGCCAAAGTAAACACCACCCGGCTACTCCGATCTTTTTAGAGGTAATAATTTTCGTCTCTTTTAGTATCATATTTTCCTGTAATTATATGCATGCTGGTTGATAAATTTGTCCACATCTTTATTGGCTTCAATTTTTGTAAGTATTTATGCATGCTTCGAAGGGATATATGTTAGATTTAATGATTAAAGGAGCGCTCAGAATACGACCCTGCAGGCCCCTTCCAAAGTAACTATAATATTTGTGTTAAAGATGAATTATAGTGTTCAATTACATGACCCAAGTTAGTGGGACTATTCTTTTCGTTCTCTTCTTTTCTTTATAGTATGGTCATGCGCTTTTTCTTCGTCCTTATATTCAAAATTGTTTCTTGGTTAATTTCATTTATTTGTTGCAATAGTAGAAGAATTGTTATTAGGAAGGACATAATTGAGAAACACTTTATTATGAAAAATTGTAGTAGAGGTGGGCGATATTCACGACAGATTTAAAGTTATGATAGTACTTATCTGAACGAGAAGTTTGATGGGCTTAAAATTTGGGTTTGCATGTATATTCATTGGTTTTACTAATGAACTATGCTTGAGTTTTAAGGGGCATTTAGCTACAGGTGACTCTTAAGTCTTTTTATTGAGTGAAGGTGACTCAAGTTTTAATTATTGAGTGGAGGTGATGTTTTTTGATTAGTGATTAAGAGGTTTTGACCTTGCCCAAAAGTTTTTATTTTGACACTTTGACCCTTAACTTTATTTTTAATACTTTGCCCTCAAGTTTTATTTTTAACACTTTGACCCAGCCAATATAAACCCTAAAATACCAAAATGGGTCAAAAAAAAGGGCGCCAATAGCTGCACCTGTTTTTGCTCTTTTCCCTCCTCTGTTCTTCTTCTCCTTCCTCGATTCTTTCTTCCTCCTCCTTCTTCTTCTTCTTCTTCTTCTTCTTCTTCTTCTTCTTCTTCTTCTTCTTCTTCTTCTTCTTCTTCTTTTCCATCCGCCTGTTCCCATTCTTTTTCTCCCTCCATTCTTCTTCCTCATCTTCCATTGCTGCTTCCCCTGCTTCTTCTTCATCCATTGTTGTTCCATTTTGAAGAATCTGCTCAACAAAAGAAAAAACTAAACCACCAGATTTGCAATTTTTTTGGTTGGATTTCGTTAGTGTCTACATGGTCATTACTTCATAAGTATTGCTGCTTCCCCTGCTTCTTTTTCTTCTTCTTCTTCTTCTTCTTCTTCTTCTTCTTCTTCTTCTTCTTCTTCTTCTTCTTCTTCTTCTTCTTCTTCTTCTTCTTCTTCTTCTTCTTCTTCCATTGGTGCGGCATTTTGAAGAATTTGCTCAACAAAGAAAAAAACGAAACCAGCAAATTTTGCAATTTTTTGGCTGGACATTACTTCAGAAGTAATTTTCGCTCATTTGGTAAGTAAAATATTGTTGTTTTGTTTCAATTGTTTATGTGGGTTTTGCTGCTGATTTTCAAAAACTTTACAGTAGCAATTGTACTTGTTGCAACAAGTGCTAAAGCTGCTGTATAAGAGCTTCTAAATTTTTGCAACAACTGTTGTAGTTCTGCAGAAGCTGCTGTAGTTTATGCAACAGCTATTGTAGTTGCCGCCACAATTACAACAGATTATGTAGTTGTTGCAACTTCTATACTAATTGTTGTTAAATACGTAGTATGAATAAGTTGCAACAGATTTGTGAGTTGTTGCAAGTAGTGTACTACATGTTGCAACAAGTATCTTACTTGTTGCAACAACTCACTGATCCGTTGGATTCAGCTTTAGTCCAACAGAACCCAAAAACTGGACCAAAAAAAAAACACTATAGCTGACTCCAACAGATTAGTTAGTTGTTGCAACAAGTGTATTACCTGTTGCAACAAGTAATTTACTTGTTGCAACAACTCACTAATCTGTTGGACATCTTCAATTGTCTTTGGATTAAACAGAACTCAAAAAACTGAAGCTGACTCCAACAGATTAGTTAGTTGGTACAACAAGGATAGTACTTGTTGCAACAGGTAATCCACTTGTTGCAACACCTGATTCATCTGTTCCAACAAGTCATTATGTTATTGTATTTTGTTACTATACGGTCATGACCTTTTTTTTAAAAACCAAAATATATTCAGGTAGCATTAATGGGGGACTCAATAACAATAGGTGTTGATTGCCATGGCGAATGGATCGAGAAGAACAATCTGTCACGACCCGACTAGGGGCCGTGACGAGTACCCGATACTTGTACCGAGCACCCCTTATCTATCGTATTACCTGTACCTCTTAGCAAGCCGTGTAAACCGAGCCATTTTTTTTTCCTTGAACATAAACTAATAAACTCCGTTATTACCTTGTACAACAATATTAGCATGCCAAAACACTATACATATATCTGTACCTGACTGACTGTACGTATCTGTCTACGAGCCTCTAGACATAGTACACTTATACATAGAAAGGGCCGGGGTGCTACCAAGCCCGAATGTATATGCATAAAATAGTACCGCTGGAGTGAAGCTCCGGAACAACTGGAGCGCGGTCAAGTGCGGCTGGTAGAGCTTCTAAGGATCACGTCCACCTGTCTGCTGACCTGCGCGGCATGAAACGCAGCGTCCACAAGAAGGGACGTCAGTACGAATAGTGTACTGACGTCCTATCGTGTCTTATCATGGCATATTATATCGTGTAATGTCATGTCTTACTACAGCATGTCGTATCGTGTTATATCATGTCAATGTCATAGTATAGTGTGTCATAGTGTATCATGCCATAGCGTAACTTGTCATATCATAGCATAGCTTATCATATCATAGCATAGCTTTCCGTTGAAAATCTTTTCTTGTTCATATATATATAAAAATAGAACATGTCATATTGCCGAGGCGTCGGCAGCCGATCCATTTAGCCATAAATACACATCCCGCGTCCGGGCTGTCACGACCCAACCCCATGGGCCGCGACCAGTGCCCTAGCTGGGCACCTATACGTACCCGATACCCAGATTAGCATATTATCAGAATAATAATATAATAATAACATTAGTGGATGCTACAGAATTTAGCAGAAGAGCAGACTTGGCACACAGAAGCCGATAAGGCTATCATAAAACAAAACATCCCAAACATATATACAGAACCCACACAGATGTATCCACAGACCTCTACAGAACATATCATAATCATAAGACGGGACAGGGCCCCGTCATACCCAGAACAAAGTACATATCCAGATAGCAGTGATAGACTGTACCAAAAGATGGGCTCTGAAGAAGAGAGCGCCCCAAAATAGCAAAAATGGGATCCTAAACGTGTGGATCAGCAAACCTGTCGTCTGTACCTGCGCGGCATGAAAACGCAGCCCCCGAAGAAAGGGGGTCAGTACGAAATATGTACTGAATATGTAAAGCGGAATCACAGAAGTCAAATCATAATGGTTACAGAAAATGAGTACAGAATCCAGAGTGTCAAATGCATATTTCCAAAACAGACAGAATGCGTACAGAAACATATGTCATATGATATCATACCCGGTCCCTGCCACGGGACTCGGCAGACAGAATGTGGCCACCCTCCCGACGCTGGTGCCACTATACAGAGGAATCAGAAAAAGGGGCGTGGCCCCGTATCATATAATGTCATATCAAAATGGCCATAACAGATCAGATCAGAATAGGCGGACATGGCACATCATACTCCACAGACCCATGTACGCGCATACCTGCCCCCTCACATCGGGACGCGGCGAACAATGCAGAGAATTACGCTTGACAACATATCCTGGCCCGGGCTCAGTGTGGGAAACATTGGGACATCCACGAATGGAGTAGTGAGAGACTAATGCAATTTAAAAATATAATAAATGTTTTCAAAGACTCGATGAAGCGTATCAAAGACAAACAAATCCAATGGGGTCGGATGGAATCATAATAAATGTATTTCGGATATCATAATAAATTACAGAAGTATAACTTTCCCGAAGTCATTCCGAGTGTCAAAATAATTTATAATATTTAACAGAATATTTAAAATAATATTCGTTAAGCGATTAGTAGGGTAATTAAAACATTTCTTTCAAAAATCGCTTAAAAAGGAAGCTTTAACACATTAGGGGCAAAACCGTAAATAGCGGGCCCGCCTTGGGACAAACAAGGCGGCGGGCTCAAATTGTGCCCTCTAAGCATATAGTATCACCTAAAAAGGTTATACAAACATTCTATGACTTTCTGAATAATTTAGAGCAAAATTGCATAATTTCAGAAAAAGCGTATCAAAATGGTTCAATTCTACTGAAGGAAAAACTGAAATTTTGTCTTGCGGATTCCGAGGGCCAAGAGGTCCTTCGAGGCCCGGATCCGACCCTAACACACTAGGGGCATGCCAAGGGAAGAATTGGGGTTGCTTTACATACCTTTCACGCTCCTTAAGCCTTTCCAAACTCCCTGCCCGTTTCGTCGAAAAACTGCAATTGGTCAAGTTTACCAATTGTAAGCTATGAATACCAAAGTTCCAACTTAATGCATATTTGGCTACCGAAATTTCGGCAGCACTTCCCCTATACATATAGCACCCCGAGAATTCAACTCGGCTATAATTCATCAACAACAACCCAAACGACAACAACAACATCAACAATGAACATTAAAAACACAAATATCCTTCAGCTAGTCATTTTTCTCACAAGTTGACATAATCTTCAATTCAACCCAACTTTCAACTAAGATCAATAATTTCATATTCAACAACCATCATGATCATCACCATATAGTTCTAGAAACATTTCATATCGTTTTCCTTAAGATATACACTCGATATACATGATATACAATCTTCCGCCAAAATCATAACTTATGCAAAACATCAAATCTTTGGCATACAACTTCATAACAAGTTTCCAACTTCCAAATTCATCAATGGTCATCACAACTAACAACCAAACAACTTCATTTCCTTAATGTCGGAAAAACCATACTAAAACGACATAAGTTTCTACATTCCAATTCAATACAAACTTATATCATTCTAACTTCATTTACATATCAAGCATTACAACAACACTCCAATACTCTAAACAAACTTAATCCATTTCATTCCCAAGTCAAATATACCACACGACCATATGCTATTTTTCTCCATTCAATCAAATTTATTCCACTTTCATTCTCAACATAAATTCCATCACATTCACAACTAGAATACAACATGAATTCTATACATTTTTGGCTATACAATATACAAATACGCATGGCTACACATATATACCACACACCCACTTTGCAAACTTCCATTTCTCCATACAATCAACACATTTCTATATACTACAACCCAAACAAAACTCCATAACACAAGAATAAAGGATAAATTCTTACCTTTTCTTCTAGTCTTCTTTACTTGAATTTGTGATCACTTTGGTGAACCAAGGCCTCCTTTCTCCAAACCAACTACACCAAGTTGAAGAGGGGACTCAACTTAGTAAGGAAACCACAAAATACAATTTTTTAACACAAGATTTTTGGTGGTGAATTTTCCACACCAAACCCGAAATGCCTTCGTTTTTTTGCTCTTGTTTTGCTCTTCTTTCTCTTCTAAGTCTCTTGAACCTTCTAAGGGATAGTGATCCCTTTATAATTAATTAGCACATGGAAATATTCATTAAAGCCATGGGTTGGGCCTCACTTGGCCGGCCACCCCTTAAACATTGGGCCTAAATTTTTATTTTATTTTTTTGGGCCAACTCGGTTGGTCCCGAGTTGGGCCTAGCCCACTGACCTTTCGACCTTAAAACGTTCATAACTCCTTGTACCGACGTCGCCTGGGAACCCACGACCTATGGATTGAAAGCTAATTCAATTATCTACAACTTCTATTTCGAGGTATTTTCGAAATTCCAAACTTACAATACAGTGTTTGCCCCCCAAAGTCAGGTCACCCGAAAACGTTTTCTTAAAAATATTCGTTTGGAGGGTTTCCACTTTGATTTGGTCCAAAGGTACTTCATGAGGTTTGTTTAACTTTACATATGTGATTCATATGACTTTTCAGATGTTCCAAAAAAAATCTCGGTATGTGGGCCCCACCCCAGCAGATGCTCCGAGGTTCAAAAATACGGGATATAACACGGGCATCCCGCGTCAGGGACGATATCATGTCATGTAATGCCAACTGATCAGGTGGATATGCGTGTATAACGCTCTGCCCTTATTCCCATCTTCCCCGTATACATATGCATACATCATGTACATATATCAGCGTCTATAGCGCTCTGAATCTTTTATCATATACATATACTGGTATCATGTACGTATATCAGCGACTATAGCGCCCTGGATCTTTTATCATATACATATACGTGTATCATGTACATATTTTATAAACATATACATATTTCCATTAGAATGGTACAATACTTATCGTTTGATAATCGGAACGAGGATCAAAAGTTTCCTTTGGATTCTACTCCAAAATAAGTCAAACGGAGCAATAGGGAAAATCCGGGAACAATGGGCCCACCTCGGGTCAAATGAGGCGGCATACCAAATTTACGTACATTATATTTCATGACGTCACTTGTGAGGGTTTTAAGGTAGTCGGGTCATATTTATGCCAGTTCTAGATGTTTAGGAAGTTTCTCCAATATTTTACACAATTTCTAATTCAATTCTACTGAATGAAAAAGGGGAAACTTTAAGTGCGGATTCCGGGAAATAGAGTTGTCCCCGAGGCTCGTACCCAACTTATTACGTTTAAGACATGCCATAGAAGGAAGGGTGAAGCCTTACATACCTTTTCCGCTTCATACACGTCTCCAAAATCAAATTTCAAGTTCGCCAAAATCTACAATTTGGTCACAATTACCAAATGTTAATTGTAAGGCTTTAAGATTTCAATCTTAACCAATACTTGTCTACAAAAATTTGGGCAGCATCTCCCCTATAAGTACACCATCCCCAAAATTCAACTTAGCCAATTTTTTTATCAACAACAATCCGGGAATTCAACCCGGCCAAACTATCAACACAATGACAACAACCATGACTACAAAACACAATATAACACAACTAGTCTTCTTTCCAACATAATGCAATAGTTTTCATTCCAATTTCACATTTCCAAACCAATCTCAATGCTTTTACATTCATTACTAATCAAGATCATTACAATATAATTCGGAAGCATTTCATATCATTTCTACCAAATATTCACAAGATATACAAACTTTCCACCAAAACCATAATCCATCCAAAACTTCAAATCTTCAATCTACATATTCATAACATATTTCCATCTTCCAATTTCATCAACCATAATCATAATTTGCACCTTAATAATTTCATTTTCATAATTACATAAATCTACCATAAAATCACAAAACGTCTCATAACCACTTAACAACCAATCTTTCATGCCAATATGGACTATTATCCTTCCAAATTCACCAACTAACATAATAATTCACATTTAAAACTCCACTTCTATAATTACATAAAAACTTCATTAAAATCATATAATTTCCTATAACTATTCCCAATAATTTTCCATGCCAACTTGAACCATTTTCTTCCATTTCCAATATAAATTTCACCATAACCACAACTAGAATACAACATAAAATTCAACTCATATTATTTATACAACAATATACATATATGTCCACTTACATATATGCACACCCACTTTGTAAACTTCCATATTTCCATAAATTCTACTCATTTCTACATACTACAACATAAACCAACCTTCATAACATAATAAAAAAGAATTAATTCTTTACCTTTCTCTCTTTTCTTCCTTCTTGGCTAAGACTTGTAACTCACAAAAATATGTGGTTTCTTGCTCCAATGACTACTCCACCTTGCTAAGGGCCCTTTAATTGGTAGAAAATGATTTTTAAAAAAAAAAAATTTTTTTTTTTTTTTTGGTCTTGAGCTTGGCCGAAAATGGCCCTTAGGTTTCTCCCTCTCTTCTTTGTTTTGTTTTTCACCTTCTAAATTTTTCTTGAAAGTTCCATGATAATGATCCCCTTTTATCTAATTAGCACATGGAAAAATTAATTAAATATCATGGGCTTGCCAAGCCATGGCCGGACACCCCCTTTATTTGGGCCTCAATTTCTTTTTTTTTTGTCATGGGCCTAACTCGGTTGGCCCCGAGTTGGGCCTAGCCCACTGACCTTTCGACCTTAAAACGTCCATATCTCCTTGTACCGATGTCACCTGGGAACCCACGACCTATGGTTGGAAAGCTAATTCAATTATCTACAACTTCTATTTCTTGGTATTTTCCAAATTCCAAACTTATAATACCGTTTTTGCCCCTAGAAGTCAGATCACCCGAAAACGTTTTCTTAAAAATATTCGTTTGGAGGACTTCCACTTTGATTTGGCCCAAGGGTCCTTCTTGAGTTGTGTTTAACTTCACATATGTGATTCATATGACTTTTCAGATGTCCAAAAAAAATCTCGATGTGTGGGCCCCACCTCAGCTTACAAATAATCCGACGTAAAAAAATACGGGATATAACACAATCGATATATTTGGCGATGGAAGGGTAGTCATATGTTAGAGACGATAGCGATGAGTGTCCAAAGAGATGTTGTGTTTGATGATTTTATGAACTTAATCATCACCTATTGTGAATTAACTTGTGAACCGAAAGATCTTGCCATCACTTACATGCATAGATCTTTTGAAAACCAGAGGGTCTTGCCTTTTAAGATAACCGATCAGGATCGTTTGCGTACTTATTTGAATGATGGAGCTAGGCCCATTTTAAGGGTATACGTGGTTGGAAGCCCGGTAGAAACCATAATTTAGGTCAAGACCAACAAGCTGTGTTAAATGATAAATTGGATGAGATAGATATGGATATGGATATTCCAGATAATGGAAGTGGGGGTGAGCTGATTCCTACACCCGAAGTTGCGAGAAATACACCGTGTTCTACATAATCTTCACAGTGCAGCCATGTTCAAGATGATGAAACAGGCTTTTATAAAGGAATGTCATTCAAGAACAAGGAACAACTAGCAACTATGTTGAAACTTGCTTGCGTGAAGAAAGATTTTACACTCAAGAAGGTGAGTAATTCGCGCACTGTGTATTTCTTTAGATGTGTACATCCGGAGTGAAAGTGATGGCTGAGAGCTATGAAGCTTTTAAGTTTTGACAGATTTTGTATTACAACCTACGTAAAGTATCACACATGTGGTTCTGAGCATATTACTAGCTATAATCTACACGCCACAACGAAAGTCATTGGTGAATACTTCAAAGATAGGTTTCCCAACGGTAAAGGCCCATCTACAAAAGATATGAGCCAATCATTCCGCACAGAATTGGGTTGTAAGGTAAGTTATTGGAAGGTATGGAAGGGCATGGAAATTGCAAAATCTTTGACAAGGGGGACACATGAGCACAGGTATGCAGTGCTTGATGCGTACCGTTATATGCTTCGTTTCGCAAATCCAGGAAGTAAGACGGCATTGAAGGTTGATGCTAATGAGAAGTTTAAGTACTTTTTGTAGCCTACAAGGCTTGGATGCTTGGTTTTGCACAAATGAAAAAAGTCATAGTTGTCGATGGGACATTCTTGAAGAGCAAGTACGAAGGAGTATTATTGTCAGCCGTGGCGCAAGATGCAGAGAATCATGTTTTTCCTGTGGCATTTTGTGTAGTGGACAAGGAGTGTGATGCCTCATACAAATATTTTTTTGAACAAATAAGAAGCTTTGTAGATGATACCAAAGAGTTGTGCATAATTTCTGATAGGCATCCAAGTATCAAAAAGGTAGTTTCAATTGTCTTCCCTTTATCTCATTATGGTTGTTGCATGAAGCACCTTGGGGAAAATCTCCGAACCACCTTTCACAATACGAAGGTCATATCTCAGTTTTATAAAGCAGCAAAATCGTACAATATAGATGAGTTCAATGACCATTTCAATCAAATCATAGATACCGTCCCTGGGGCCGCCGAACATCTTGAACGTGTTGGATTCCACAGATGGAGCAAGGTATTCTTCCCCGGAAATAGGTATTCATACATTACCTTTCCAATAAATAACACATCTGTTGGAACAACTAACTCACTTGTTGCGACAGGTAAGTTAGTTGTTCCAACAACTTAGTTAGTTGTTGCATTTTGTTATGACACAGAGACAATAACTGAAGCTCTCTCCAACAAGTAACACATCTGTTGGAACAACTAACTCACTTGTTGCAACAGGTGAGTTAGTTGTTCCAACAACTCACTTAGTTGTTGCATTTTGTTATGACACAGAGACAATAACTGAAGTTCTCTCCAACAAGTAACACATATGTTGGAACAACTACCTCACTTGTTGCAATAGGTGAGTTAGTTGTTCCAACAACTCACTTAGTTGTTGCATTTTGTTATGACACAGAGACGATAACTGAAGCTCTCTCCAACAAGTAACACATCTGTTGGAACAACTAACTCACTTGTTGCAACAGGTAATTTAGTTGTTCCAACAACTCACTTAGTTGTTGCATTTTGTTACGACACAGAGATGATAACTGAAGCTCTCTCCAACAAGTAACACATCTGTTGTAACAACTAACTCACTTGTTGCAACAGGTAATTTAGTTGTTCCAACAACTCACTTAGTTGTTGCATCTTGGTATGACACAGACCATAACTGAAGCTCTTTATTTTCACAGGTATAATCTTATGACGTCAAACATTGCTGAGTCGGTGAATTCAATGTTCAATGTTGAAAAAGAGTTTCCCATTACTGCTTTATTTGATGCCATAAACAGGAGATTTGCAGAAAAATTTCATGAGAGACGTATGGAGTTCATCGACTCACCAAACATCTTTGTTCCTTCAGTTGAAAAAAAAAATTCAAAATTTGTCATCTTGGGGAACAAGTTGTTAGCCCATCAAATAGCCAACTACAAGTTCAGCGTCATCGGTCACGATGCAGTTGCGACAGTCGATCTGCAAAGTATATCTTGTACTTGTAGAGTTTTTGACCTGGACAAAATACCATGTCCACATGTAATGGCAGCGCTTCGTGTCCAATATGGTGATGACTTTGGAAGGCGGATTTATGACTACTCATCTCCATATTATAAGGTGGAGAATTACATAATTGCATATTGTGAGGAAATTTGTCCCGTGCCTTCTGAAGAATCTTGGGAAGTTCCTTTGGAGATTTTAGAGAGAGAGATACCTCCTCCATATATTGATCCAAGCAAACCCGGAAGAAGGCGGACAAAGAGATGGCGCGGAATCGGGGAATCATTTCCAACGAGGAAAAATAAATGCTCCTTATGCAAAACTGCTGGCCACAAAAAAATAACATGTCCAAGCCTAAATGCTCCATAGTTGTAAATTGCATTATGCTTTAATAATAGTTATCTGTTGGAACTTTATGACATTGTAATGTTATTGTTTCTTAGCATGGTAATTTATGTTTAACTTCCAGCAAGTAATAAATCTGTTGCAACAACCAAGTTATATGTTGGTGTTTTTTCAACTAAGTTATGTGTTACAACTTGTGTTTTATCCAACACGAGTAAGGATTTGTTCAACAACTTAATCAATTGCTGCACAGATATTACAATTGTTGCAACAGATTCTACATATGCTGCAATAGATACTGTACTTGCTGCAACAGATAGTGTACTTGCTACAACAGATACTGTACTTGCTGCAACGAATACAACTTGTGTTTTATCCAACACGTAAGGATACAATCGTTGCAACAAATTCTACATATGCTGCAACATATATTGTACTTGCTGCAACAGATACTGTACTTGCTACAACGGATACTATAGCCGCTGCAACAGATACTATAGTTGTTGCAACAGATTCCTCACATGCTGCAGCAGATACTATACTTGCTGCAACAGATACTACTTGGTTCACCCATATTTAGTGATCAACTACTCGATTCACCCATAGTTAGTGATAAACAAAGGAAATCAACCATATTTAGTGATAAACAATGGAATACTTGATCAATTTGATGTATTTTTAGTCAGCGAAGAGGATCTCCTAAGCCAGCATGCACTAAATCGAGTGATCATTAGAGCGAATTGATGTGAACTACTCGATTCACCCATATTTAGTGATAAACAAAGGAAATCAACCATATTTAGTGATAAATAATGGAATACTTAATCAATTTGATGTATTTTTAGTCAGCTTAGAGGATCTCCTAAGCCAGCATGCACTAAATCGAGTGATCATTAGAGCGAATTGATGTGAACTACTCGATTCACCTATATTTAGTGATAAACAAAGGAAATCAACCATATTTAGTGATAAACAATGGAATACTTAATCAATTTGATGTATTTTTAGTCAGCGAAGAGGATCTCCTAAGCCAGCATGCACTAAATCGAGTGATCATTAGAGCGAATTGATGTGAACTACTCGATTCACCCATATTTAGTGATAAACAAAGGAAATCAACCATATTTAGTGATAAAAAATGGAATACTTAATCAATTTGATGTATTTTTAGTCAGCGAAGAGGATCTCCTAAACCAGCATGCACTAAATCGAGTGATCATTAGAGCGAATTGATGTGAACTATTCAATTCACCCATATTTAGTGATAAACAAAGGAAATCAACCATATTTAGTGATAAACAATGGAATACTTAATCACTTTGATGTATTTTTAGTCAGCGAATAGGATCTCCTAAGCCAGCATGCACTAAATCGAGTGATCATTAGAGCGAATTGATGTGAACTACTCGATTCACCCATATTTAGTGATAAACAAAGGAAATCAACCATATTTAGTGATAAACAATGGAATACTTAATCAATTTGATGTATTTTTAATCAGCTTATAGGATCTCCTAAGCTAGCATGCACTAAATCGAGTGATCATTAGAGAGAATTGATGTGAACTACTCGATTCACCCATATTTAGTGATAAACAAAGGAAATCAACCATATTTAGTGATAAACAATGGAATACTTAATCAATTTGCAAGTGCATTGTTATAACAACTAAGTAAATTGTTGCAACAGAAGATCCATATGTTCCAACAGATTCCTTACTTGTTGCAACATCTTCAGCAGCTGCTGGATTATTTGCAACAGAAGATCCATATGTTCCAACAGATGCCTTACTTGTTGCAACAACTAAGTAAATTTTTGCAACAGAAGATCCATAAGTTCCAACAAATTCCTTACTTGTTGCAACATCTTCAGCAGCTGCTGGATTATTTGCAACAGAAGATCCATATGTTCCAACAGATGCCTTATTATTTGCAACAGAAGATCCATATGTTCCAACAAATGCCTTACTTGTTGCAACAACTAAGTAAATTGTTGCAACAGAAGATCCATATGTTCCAACAGATTCCTTACTTGTTGCAACATCTTCAGCAGCTGTTGGATTATTTGCAACAGAAGACCCATATGTTCCAATAGATGCCTCACTTGTTGCAACAACTAAGTAAATTGTTGCAACAGAAGATCCATATGTTCCAACAGATTCCTTACTTGTTGCAACAACTAAGTAAATTGTTGCAACAGAAGATCCATATGTTCTAACAGATTCTTACTTGTTGCAACATCTTCACATCTGTTACAATATTTGCACTGGTTGTTTTATTTTTACCAACAATTTAGGTATTTGTTCCAACATATCTGTCACTTGCGTAAAACTACTGAAACAACTTAAACAATATATAAGGGTACGGAGCATATAATATATATTTAACAAATTTACATAATGTGTTCATCCACCATAATTCAAATGCAAGCAAAATATGAGAGAAATTGTTTAATGCAAACATAGTTGAAGAGAAATTGTTTGTCCCCACATTAGGGCTCCAACACCTTATCAATAATTCCACAAGCCCACCTCCATTGCATCCTCTCCACAGTATTGTCACTCAATAAGGTATCGGGCTTGGTCATATTCGTGCGGGTAAGCAAAGCTTCAACAAAAGCAAGTGACCAGGAAGCACATGCCTTATTGGTCTCATTGCGGGGGATATCCTTCTTCCGAACAAACTTTCATGATTCATTCAGCAACTTTTCAGGTAAGCATGAGAACATGCCACTCTGCTTTAGCAACTTGGGGAACAAATCCATTAACGGCTGCATGTGGCAGAAGAAAGCATTGTCTTCATTACATGAGATGTTGCAATCATAAGCATTTATGATACCCTCCTCAATGATGATCTCAACGGTGACAAAATGGTTGTAATTAATATTCATGACAACTATGATCCTTTTGGCACCAATCCACTCGCAGCCACCTGGGTAGGGCACACTACCTCTGGGAAAAGCGAGACCATCATCGTCCCACCTAAAGAGAGCAAGTCTTTGATCATAGGGCACGGCACCCACATTTGTAGACTCATCGAACAATCCTAAGTACCTGTTGCGACAGTGATGGTAGAAGTTGAGGTCCATGATTCTATCAGAGGAATCATAGTACTCATGGAAATTGAGTTGCCTCATACGCATCAGCAACAAGATTTCATCTACATACTGCAGTAAAAGTATCAAAACAGTCAGCCACTTGCTGCAACATGTAGTTAGAGTTGTTGGAACAACTAGTGAACTTGCTGCAACAGGTTGTTAACTTGTTGGAACAACTAGTTAACTTGTTACAACAAGTTACTAATTTGTTGTAACAACTAGTTAACTTGTTGCAACAAGTTCATCGAATTACATGACTTGTTCAAACAACATACTGAATTATATACATATATATGAGTGTTGAAACTTACCCAATCCTCCCACCATTCGTGCATGTTTGTCATAACCTTGAAGTCTTCGGCCCAAATTCATACATTGAGTACAGTGCTCTCCCACTCTTTTTGGATTTGATCAAGGTTTCAAGCTTCTTCTGTTTTTTGGGGTTTAGATGCTTGAAAATATCATCATTTTTCAGCACTTGTGGCACAACTTCAGCAGGAGGAGTAGCAATAGACTTCTGTGGAGTACTTGTTTTCCTTGCTCTACAATCAGCAAGTGCCTTAGAAATTGTTTTTGCCCTCTTGCGAATCCCAATAGGAGTATAGGGTGAGCTGAGCTTTTTGGATGGCTGGACACCCCTCTTGGACATCAAACTCGTTATAGCTGAATTCGTATCTTTTTGTGCCTGAAGCAACTCTTCAACCTTGTTTATCAAACCTTTCATTTTCAGCCTGCAAGTACTGCATTCACAAGCACAAGAATACACCTTGGAGGAACCGACACCAATTGAAGAATATCTACCCAACCTATAAGGGATATCTGTGGTCTGCCCACCACCACCACTTTGGGGAGTATATCTACCAACTCCACCACCAACTCCATCACCACCACCATCATCAACTCTTCTTTTATCAACAAGACCTTCCACTGCTTGTCTTGCAACATCAACAACAGTATTCATATCAACAGCATCACCAACACCATCATCATCACCACCACCAACTCCATCACCACCACTATCAACAACACCAGCCCTTATGATGGTTGTGGCTCCAGCCAATTCTTGTTTTATCTGATCAATCAATTCATCATGCACAGATTCCCTATGCCCTAAACTAACAAGGCATGGCATCTGCACCTCTCGTTTTGTCGGGATAAGCCTTGGATGTACAACCTACAACAAACAAACAGATATATTCAACCAATAAATGTGTAATCTGTTGGAACAACCCCCACATATGTTTCAACAACCTCCTAGGTTGTTGTAGCATATTCTTTAGCTGTTGGAAAAACCAAAACAGCTGATGTAGCTTCCTCTGCAACTGTTATGATATTTTCCAACAGATTGTGAACATGTTGCAACAACTGAGCAAGTTGTTCCAACATCTTAGGAGTTGTTGCAACATATTCACTATCTGTTGGAAAATATCAGAACAGTTGCTGCAACTTCCTCAGCAACTGTTTTGATTTTTCCAACATATTTTGAGGTTGTTGCAGCAGATAAATGTGTCTGTTGCAACAAGTTGTTACTTGTTATAAAACTATTTAGGGATATTTTCCAACAGATTCTGACTTACTACTTCCTTGGGGGGGGGGGGGGGTTAAAAGGATCAAGATTCATTTTTTTGTTGCTGTTTTTGGTAGTCAACCATCTGAGGATCCTTGGAAAACAAACTTCTTCCGAGTAGTCCCTGACTTGACTCCATAGGTGAGGAATGACTTCAAATTCCCAAGCCTAGAAAAAATTATGCCACCAAAAATCAGAATAATCAATGAAGGAAAAGAATTAAAAAGATAAAACATTGAAGAAAGAAAGTTTACCATGAAGGCCCAAGGGAAGCCATAGATGTTGGAAGTCTTCACATTAGGGTTCAAAGCTTTGCACAAATATTCAACAGTCAACTTAAAACTTTTATGACCCCATGGATAGTTATTGAATGTCTCATGATCCTCCGACAGTTTAATCAAACCAAAGAATAGAATTCACAAACCAAACTAAGCACAATGACTCCTTGTGCTTTCTTGAAATAGTTTCTGACTTCAAGTCTTCTAGCAAATCCGCTGCCTTAGCTCTTTCCACAAACATCCACTAAATCCAAATCATCATCAACCTTGGCTTTGCCTTTCTTGGCTGTCTTGGATGACTTGGGTGTCTTGGCTCCCTTGGATAACTTGGGTGTCATGGCTCCCTTCTTTAATGTAACTGTAGGAAGAGGCTGAGAAGGATCATGACACCTCAGTCCGGTGATTATGGAAAACTCCTTGATGCCAAAACAAACTGGCATGCCGAAGTAGTTTATCCATATCTCATCAGTTTTGCTGCAAATAATTCTTCGTTTGAGAAGACCATACACAATGGTCATTTGAAACCTTGCATTGTTGTCCTCAGGCAAATCTAGATACATGCCAAAACATGTGGCCCTGAAGAAATCCTCCAAGTCCTCCTCCTAAAGTATCTTCCTAAAGTAATCAAAGGGCTTGCCCATGACTGATTTTACAACAAGATCACCATTCAAATCACCTAGTTTATCCATCGGTATCTGCACACGGAACTTCTCAATACTGAAAGTTTTGACAACTTCATCAGTGGAAGGTCTGTCAATATCAGTCCCAATAGAAGAATCAACAGCCCCGGTCGCCGACCTTTCAAAAGATTCAATTTTATCCTCTTCATTGTCATCATTATTTACATCATCATCATCATCATCATCATCTTCTTCTTCTTCTTCTTCATTTTCATCATTGTTTTCTTCTACTTCTTCTTCTTCTTCTTCTTCTTCTTCTTCTTCTTCTTCTTCTTCTTCTTCTTCTTCTTCTTCTTCTTCTTCTTCTTCTTCTTCTTCTTCTTCTTCTTCTTCTTCTTCTTCTTCTTCTTCTTCTTCTTCTTATCATCATCATCATCATCATCATCATCATCATCATCATCATCATCTTCTTCTTCTTCTTCATTTTCATCATTGTTTTCTTCTTCTTCTTCTTCTTCTTCTTCTTCTTCTTCTTCTTCTTCTTCTTCTTCTTCTTCTTCTTCTTCTTCTTCTTCTTCTTCTTCTTCTTCTTCTTCTTCTTCTTCTTCTTCTTCTTCTTCTTCTTCTTCTTCTTCTTCTTCTTCTCCTTCTTCTCCTTCTCCTTCTCCTTCTTCTCCTCCTTCTTCTTCTCTTTCTTCTTCTTCTCCTCCTTCTCCTTCTTCTTCTCCTTCTTCTTCTCATTCTTCTCCTTCTTCTCCTTCTCCTTCTTCTTCTTCTTCTTCTTCTTCTTCTTCTTCTTCTTCTTCTTCTTCTTCTTCTTCTTCTTCTCCTTCTTCTTCTTCTACTCCTACTCCTACTTGAGAGGTTTCCTGTTCAGCAGTTTGTTCAGAAAGAATATTTGCCTGTTCAGCAAGATCATCTAATGATGCCCCCTTAGCTCTTTTACTAACTGTAGATGATTCCTCCCTTTTCTTTTTCGTGAAGACATTTTATCTGCACACAGGAGATAAGCAAAAACACTTTCAATTGATTTGTGCACCATTTAAAGTAAATAAATAATGAATTTTTACAAGAGGTGAAGCATATGTTGCAACAAGTGTGTAATATATTGGAACAACTCCAGCATATGTTCCAACAACTTCATAAGTTGTCGCAACAGATTATACATCTGTTGGAAAATATCAACACAGTTGCTGCAGCTTCCTCAACAACTGTATTGATTAATTCCAGCAGATGGATAATCTGGTGCAACAACTGGTAAAGTTGTTGGAACATATGATTGAGTTGTTCCAATAGACTAATCTGTTGGAAACCATCAGAACAGTTGCTGCAGCTTCCTCAGCAACTGTTTTAACAATTTTCAATAGATTTTAAATCTGTTGCAACAACATATTCACTTGCTGCAACAACCTCAACAACTGTTGGATTTTGACTAACAGATTAGAAATCTGTTGCAACAGATTACTCAGTTGTTGGGTAAAAACAAAAAAAAAATGCCAAGGCCATTTTTCCTAAGCCTTACAAGGACAATAACATCTATTTCACTATCAGGCTGCAATATCAGTGTATTACAAACACACAACAGTCAAAAATTGAACAAAATACACAGCATTGCATAAACACCCTGCCCATGTTCTTCCTCTTCTTCTTTAACCAAAATTAGTCATTTTCGTACTTTTATTTCAAAACCTTAGGAACCAGAAAAAACATTTGTTTCAATACAAACACACAACCATCACAAGTTAAACAAAATAAACCAACCTCAACTGTCAAACAAGTGCTGAAGTTGCTGCAATAACTTACTCAGTTGTTGGAAAAAAACCAAAAAAATTCAAACCCTTTTTTCGAAACCCCAAGGAGAACAAGAACACAAACAGTACCAAAAACCATAATTTCACAACCACATACACTATTTAACAACACAGAAACCCCAACAAGTGGAACAAATAGAGCAAATGCGGGTTTTGTCAAGCCCAACAAGCCCTTTTTTTGAACTCCTAAGGAGAACGAGAACACAAACAACACCAAAAACCAGAATTTCACAACCACATACACTATTTACAAATACACAAACCCCAACAACTCGAACAAATACAGCAAATAAGGGTTTCTCAAGCATTTAACAACAAAATAAACAACATTGCAGACAAACCCATGTTCTTCTTCTTCTTCTCTGACCAAAATCATCATTTTCTCACTTTGATTTCAAAACCCTAACTTTAAAAGAAGAAAAAGCTGAGCGATTTTACCTGAGAGAAATGGAGAGCAGCAGTTCGTATGAGAGTTGGCTTTTGAAGAGGTTGAAGACGGTTTCAAGAAGCACATTTAGCAGTTGAGATCAGTTCGTGGGTTTGAAGTTGAAAGTTTGAAGGAGTAGTTGAGATCAGTTCCTGTTTTGAATGAAGTTCGTGTGGTTTGATATTGGACCTATGTTGAGTTTGAAATAAATGGGGGGTTGGATTAAATGATTTAGGGTCTTTTTTGTATTTTATAAAAGATTAATAAGTTTGGCAAAATACATTTTCAACCCCAATTTTCTTAATCCCAAATTTAATTGGGTTTTGACTTGATGTGGTCCCTACAAGTCACCTCTAGTAATTTCTAAACTTAAAAGTCACCTTTACTTAAATTTTCAGAGTTTTAAGGATTTGTGGTGTCATATATGCCTTCGATTGTTATTATTATTTTGACAGAACTTTAAATTTACAATGGATGGAGGAACTAATACTTCCGCATTTGAACTTAAATATGAATTAATTTTCTATTGGTACAAAAACAAATACTAATAAGAATCCTATTGGAATTATAAGATCACATCTATTAAAATAATAAAATATGCTCATGAGTATTAATTATTAGTGAATTTATCCGCACTTTGCACAGTTGTAAAATACCATAGCTAATTTTTCACATAAATATTTTTAAACATTTGAGTGCTTAACATATTCTAAAGATTCTTTCAGTGTTCAACTCCAAATATATAGGATTTTATCGAGTTTTAAATTATTTTATTATTAATATATACTTAATTTTTGCAACTTTTTGTACTTGAATTGCCTAGTCTTTGATCTTCTGAAGATGCTTTTTGGATAGATGAAACTACCCCGTTTATTTTTGTCAAAAAAGTAATATATATCATTTAAAAAAGTTGAAGCTCTCTATGTGTGTATGTGTATAACATACATATTTTTTTTCTTTGTATATCTAAAATATATATAAGCTTATATGTTTACAAAAATAGAAGAAGATGCATCTCGGGTCGAATCGTGTAGTTCGACTTGTCAGATATATGGGCTCATGCGCTATTTTCTTGTTCTCTTCCCCGATATGCCCCGTTTCACACAAGAACGATACATTGAATCATAAAAAATCTGGAGCATGAAGTGCAATTAGATCCATTTTTTAGGGGATTCATATTACTATTATGAATTAAAATAATTTATGGTTGTTTTGGTTGGACTAAAAAAAATGAAATATCCAGGCTCCGTTTAGAAAACAAAAAACCAATAGGATTGGTAAGATATATATCTATGATTGACATTCATATTTTAAAATATAATTTTTTTTCTTTGTATTATCTATTTTTTCCTTAAGTAGAGAGTTAAATTTTATTTATTTCACAATTTTTTAACAATATAAAAACAACAATATAAAGAAGACCACATGAAAAAATGAGTAAGTATAACCAATCCTTACTTTAGGCTCCAAAGTCATGGAATCAGTATGGATCCCTCCTCCAATATCAGTTTCTCAAGATAATTCGAGGAACAAAAATTTAAGGCATATAAGATTAAGTGATTCACAATAAGATTTAGGTAAAATATAACATATAATAAAGATGAGTGCACATACTAAAGAAACTACATGGTAGACATCTATAAATAAAAATGATAAACCTTTTGAAGATCTCGTTTGACATACATAAAAACCTCCAATATTTCTGCCATGTCGAATAGAGTTCCTTGAACATCATTTAGGCCCAAATTAGTTTCCCTAACAATACTTACTGAAAACACTAAGTGCTTTATAGCAATAATGGAGGGGAATGCCAAAAGATAAAGTAATAACAGTATTAGAGACTGTTAAGCTTTCTGCAAAGAAGAATAAGAAAGATGGGGTAATTAATTCATAAGTGAGACAAGTATAGAATTTATGGTTGGAATAGCCACTGCACTCCAATCGCTAATCAGCAACGCCTTTCTTTTTCTTGATTTTGTAGAAAATTTTGTGTTTCCAAATTAGTTATTGGGTTATGATCACCTAGTACGTAATTTGATATTTTGCTCCCGAATTTCCCGTTTTGACCTTGTGGGCCCCATTTCCCCAAATTCTAGGATTGGATTTGACCTAAATTGAATGATAGCAATATTAGTATCATTCTTCATAATTTCTAATCTAGATTTCGAATATGCCTAGACTTCTTTATCTTGAGGCTCAGCGGAAAGGCAAGGCAAAAGAGTGATTGTCGGTGTTTGCTGTTCGGCCATCCATGTAGGTTATGGCTTACCCTTGGTAAGACTTCGTGTAGCGAAGCATATATTTAGATGATATTGTCGAAGACAACATGTAAACCTTTGGGTATGAGTTTGGGTTGGATATTGTCTTAGGTTGGGCCATGTTGCGTGATTAGGGGCTAGCCACCCCGTTGTGTTGTGATTGATTATTCTATTGTGTTGGCTTGAAGCCATGTGTTGTTGGTAGATATTGGATCTGCTTTACTATCTTGATTATAATATTTTTGGCGTACCCACTGTTGGTACTTGTGATATTGATATATTATTGGCGTGCCATTATTGGTACTTGTGATATTGAGCATGATTATTGATGTTGATACATGCATTGCACGCACTCTCATTCTTCATGATATACTGTTGAGACACTGTGGTACTTGATGAAACACTATAAGGAGCTAGGCTCGATTTTTAAATGAAAGTGACGTGAGAGTCTGATATCCGATGTTAGTTATGGAATCGTGGATTGAGTGAGTGCATGGACTCCACGGGTCCCCCAGAGTGGTGCCTGTGAGAAACCCTCGTGGGCAAAGATCAAGGGTCTCGTCTGTCTATTGGGAAAAGATCCCGGACGAGTGGCACTTAGAATTTGCGAGTCACTTTGGGTTGTGCTACCGAGATGTCGATATTTTCGCCCGGAGTACATGTGTACACAACATTTGCATGGCATTGCATCCATACATTATTGCATTGCATTGCATCATGACTTGATTTGGAGATGATTTGATGTTGCACTTCTGATGTTGGATTCAGACTTGATATTTTGAGACTTGGCGCATTTGGGATTAGATGCTCTACTTAGGCATTGACGCATACTTGGCTTCTATTATGTTTGATTTATACTTGTTGGTTCGTCTGCCTATCATCTTGCTTTATTATCTTAATTGTGTTAGCTATGCTTAGTCGGCCGATGATGCCTACCAGTACCGTTGTATTGTACTGACCTGCACTTGCTGCATTCCTTTATGAATGCAGAGTATCAGGTTGGTTTTGCCTCCATCTCTTGTGGCTGATTGTCGTCTTCACCACTATTGCGAGTTTCCAGGGTGAGCACGGACGTTCACTGCCGTGAAGACTCTTTCCATTTTATGTCTGATTTTGTTATTCTAAGACATAGACGGATTTATGTGTTATTATTCTAGATTTTGCACAATTTTCATTAGAAGCTCTTGTATGACTTAGACTAGACCCTGGGGTATTTTTTATTCCACACTATTCTATGATATAATATTGTGAGAATTACGCATTTATTCTTTTCCGCTTGATCAATAATTTATTCATGTCTTTATTTATCATTGGGTTGAGGGTTCACTTACCGAGGTGGGAAAGGTAAGTACCCGCACGACTTATGTCAACATGGACAAGTAGGTATCAGAGCCCTATGTTACCCGATCTATAATACAAGAGCGTATTTAGTAGAGTCACGCGGATCGGTATGATGAGCTCCGTACTTATCTTCGAGAGGATATAGGACATTTAGGAAATCTCACTTTCTTTCATTCTTTAATGCTACTTTATTCTGATTGGCATCTGGAAAAATCGAATTGGTATCTGACTCTTATCTCTTCTCTTACAGATATCATGAGCATACGTATCAACCTAATTGTACCATGAGGCTAAATTATATAAACATTTGTATTTCAATATATGAACTGGCACAGCTTTAATCTCAAAACATCTTTAATGTCTATCTCTCCAATTGTTAAAAAACACAGCCCGGGATGGATCTCTAAAACCTCTTCAGCTCCTTGTTGCCCTTGTAAAATAGCTATCTGCTAAAAAAATACTTGTTCGTTGCAGGCATGACCCTTTTTATCCCAAAGTTGTTGAATAAATGATGGTCGAGTTGGTTGGGCAGGTGATCTCCCAAATGGGGATTCTTAGATTCGAAACCCCCTGCAGGCTTTCTAGGTCGAGCTTGTCGCCCGAGGCTTGCCTAGTGCGGTTTACCTCTCCTGTGTGGTTTGCGGGCTATAACTCTGGATAGGGATTTACCTTGTGCGCACCCAAATAGTAGTGGCTGCGGGTTTCCTTGTGAAAAAATTAAAAAAAAAATGGCAAAAGTTTTCCAGTTACTTCACAGTGTAAAGCAGTTGTGTAAAATCAGAGTATGCACCCAATGCCATCAATAGTTAAGTATCTGCGTCTAGTACTGTAACTCGGCCAACGCTTTGAAATTTGAGACATGAGTGAATTAGGGCATCTTCTGGTATCTGAATTTGTCTTTGTTTGAAAAGCAGCTTTTGTGTTCATTTTCTGATTCTTCTAGGGCATTGGTTTAGTAATATTTTTTCTGCTGCAAAAGCAGTGCTGTTTCCCTTTTTATCAGCGGTTCATAGTCTGTCCTCAAAGTTTTATCCCATTTAAAGTCTTAAAGCTAAGTATTTACCTTATCTTTGTTTCAATGGTTGTCTGGACATGTATCTTCTTTCCCAAGTTTTGTTTCTTCTGAGGACTCTTTCTATGGTTTTATGTAACGTCGTTTGATAAACTTCCTCTTAGAAGTGGGATACGATTATTTTATGTGGTTGATTCAAACGTTATATGTGTTTATAGATCTTCGAGAAGAATCCAACAAAGATCAAGTATTATGGTATATGGCTATGTTACCAAAGTAGAAATGATTATCACAACATGTATAAAGAGTACGGTGATACTACTTTGAACGGTGCTGTAGAGCAAATGTACACTGAAATGGCTTCTCGTCATAGGGCACCACTGCATCCAGATTATCAACACAACAACTATTCCAGCAAAGCTTTGCAAGAGGGAGAGCACCAAACAGTTCCATGACTCAAAATCAAGTTCCCACTAGTGTTCAATAAGGCCAGGCCACCTTTCATGAAGCTCAAGGACATACAAGGCTAGCTACCAGACCCAATTGTTCATGCAAAATAGTTTGGTGATGATTGAGAGGCAACCTAGAATTTCTGTGATATTGTTGTGCTAGCTCAAACAGTGTGGCTCCCCCCTTGAAAAAATTGGAGAAAAATGTTACACCTCGTAGTTTTGTACGATGAGATTCGTTAGGTGTTAGTTGTCCTAATTGTGCCTATTTTATGGTTTTGAGGGTTTAAGTTGATGTAATAAGTTATGGAAGGATTTAAGAACAAGCGAATTAAGGAAATTAAGTTTGTCGGATATTAAGGAAAACTTGGCAGAATTTTGGACAGAATTTTTGGTCCAACTTGAGAGAGATATAATTCCTAGAATATGAGGAGTTTTGGTGTGTATTTTTTTTCAAATTGAAGTTCATTGAGTCTAGTTTCCAACACAACAACCCGTTTGTCAATGTGACATCGGAGTAGAAAGTTATGGGTATTTTAAAACAGACTGCTCAGGCAGAGAAATTTGACGGTTCAGTTTGACGGACCGCAAAACTTTCTGCGGCCCGTCAAATGAAATTTTTCCCATCGTAAAGCAGTTCCAGTGAGCACATTTTAGGTGGTCCATTTGACGGAGCGTCAAATTTTTTGCGGTCCGTCAAAGTGACCGCAAAAAGTAAGTTGGTGGCAAATTTTTTGATGTTATAAATTTGTCCTAAGGTTCATTTTTAACCATTTCCACCTCAAAATTCGTCCAAATACTCTCCAAAACCCTCTCCTGAAGTTCATATGCTAATCAAGGTCAAACTCAAGAGGATCAAGAGATTCAAGTGCTACAAAGCTTACTACGGTTTGTAGAGTTCAAGAATTCCTTTGGTGGAGGTTTCATTCTAACGAAGTAATTTGATCCAAGGCTTGTTCTTGTGTGATTAAGGTAAGTTTTCAAATCTATTACATGTTGTTAAGGTTGTTTGATTGTTATACAATTTGGTTGAAGGAGAAAATGAAAAGAGAGTTCAAATATGAATTTGAGGATATTTTGAGCTATAAATTAACTTGAGTTATGAGTATAATCTTGTTATGAGTGGTAATAATGATGATGAGGAAGTGTTGTATACAAGTATATATGGAGTTGTGTTGAAATTGTTGTTATGGGTTGATTATGAAAAGGAGTTTTGGGGCTGAATGGAGCATAACTTGAATGAACTCTATTAATTATGGTATTGTTGATGATGTTATTGTTGATTGGGAGTTGTTTTGGAATTTGGTAAAAGTAGATGAAATAAGGGAAATGCTGCCCAATTTTCGCTAGCTTACAAATTACTCTAGTTTGAACTTAGGAAAGATTTTAAGACCTATCCTTAGTATGAATCCTCTTGAATGTATCTTTGTGGGCTTGGGAGGAGAACGTTAAGTAACTACGGAGACGTAAAGGTATGTTAAGGCTAACCCTTTCTTTCCAAAGGCATGATTTCCTTATTGTGAATCCATCTAAGATATCAGTAATGTCCTATTCTTAGAAAATGCTAGAAGCTCATGACTTTCAAGATTCTTAAGATATTATTGATAAAGCTCTTCATAGTGATGATGATGGTGATTCCATAACAAAAATCGAGGATTTACCGACTTTATGTCACCCAGATAGAGTTGTAATGTTTCCTTTGGATACTCATGTATGTCATATATGTATATAGCTATTTTGTGACACCGAGCTTATATGTCCAGATATGATATATTTGCGCGCGCACCACTGCAGTTGGGTATGGACAACACCGAGCCATGTTATGGCCGGGTATGGATGACAACGAACTTACATAGTCTGGTATGGTATCATTATATATATATATATATATATGTATGAAATGTCTCCTTTAGAGAAAGGTTAAGTATGTAAGATAGTCATCTTAAGAGGTATTATGAGGTATAAATTGTTCTCTTATTCTTATGTTATATATCTTCATGTTTTCATCATGTTGTTAGTCACGCCTTACATACTCAGTACATTGTTTGTATTGACGTCCTTTTTTTTGTGGACGCTGCGTTCATGCCCGCAGGTAGACAGGGAGGCAGACCAGAACCCTAGGCAGCTTCATCAGTGATTGCATAGAAGTGCTTCATTTGATCCGGAGCTGCAGTTTAGTTGATACTATTCTTTTGTGCACATATTTGGGCATGGCGGGGTCCTGTCCCGTCTTTATGATATTACATACTCCATGTAGAGGCTCGTAGACGGATGTATATATCTGGATATCCCATAACCTTATCGGTTTATATTTTGTATATCATTTTTGGTAGCCTTGTCGGCTTGTATATATAGGCATAGTTAATTATGTTTATATAGATGTGCCTATGTTTGATGAAACTTGTGTCTTTTGATTTCGTGGTGATTAGGAATTAGCCATGGCTCACCTAGATACGATTATGAGAGTATGATAAGAGGTGCTCATTAGATTAGCTCCGGGTGCCCGTCATGGCCCTCCGGTTGGGTTGTAACAAAAAACAACTTGTTCATGTAACGTGTTAGGTGATATGTTGATTGCGAAGCAAATTAGATTTTTCTGCAATTTTGTTGGACCAGCTAGAACAGTTTGACACTCCTTCTAAAAGTGGAAATAGTAAACATTTGTTTTTTTCTTGTTCTTTTTAGATCTAGAATCTGGAAAGCAGTCTCTTCCTGAGTTTGAAAACATCGTTTGTTTCAATATTTGATGTCCAGTGATGTTTCCATTGAGTTGCTTTCATTTGTTTGTTTTCTGGATATTTTGATAGATCAGTGTCTGGTTGTCTATGGATACTCAGGGGCGATTCTATGTATTGAATGTAGGTCACGTGAACTCATGGTCATCCGATTAAATTCAGTATATTATGTATATAATTTTTAAAATATAGTTAATATTAACTGAAGGAACACGTAGTCAAACAAGACCAAGTGGAGCACTGGTTAAGTGTCGGGTTTAATCCCTTAAGGTTGTGGGATCAAACCCTACTGAATGCACTTTCGTGTCTTTTTTTTTTAAACTAGGAAATTGACCCGCGCTTTGCGCGGTCATAGAGATACTCAAAATATTTATATTAGTTTTTGTTGAAAAAATTAATATTCATTAATCTAATATGTCTTTCTGATTTTACCATGAACCATTACAATTGGTAAAAATACATTAATAGTGAGACAAATATCTTTTTACTTTTAATGTTAGTGTATATTATAATTTTAAAATCTCTTCTATAAGCTCTCAAACACGAAAGTCAAACCTCCAAATATAATACTTCTAACTTCATCTAAATGAATCGTAGTTCACAGCTAATCAGTTAAATAGATTGCGTTTAAAAATAAAATGGACATTAGTTCTAATAAAATAAATAATTTAAATTGCCAAAAAAATTTCCCAAATATGGAAAAGATCAAATACTCGATTAATTTGAAAATTTCATTATTTTCTAAAATTATTTCATTCGAATTATCAATAGGCTAAAAAAAAGACAATTAAAAATCATTTGAATTCTTATATTCACCGGAAGATACTTATTTCGGATAGGTCACTCTAATAGAATGAACCAAAGAAGTTCTGCATCATGAACTTTGTACTCCACTAACATTACTTATTATTGCGGTATAATTACCATATATTACCATATATGTTACACCTCGGAAAATTTTCGTTCGCGCACAGTGAATTGACTGGCGAAGGACAATTACGAGTACCGAACTAGTGATGTCTTAATGATATTTTGGAGAAGAATTATAATGTCCCTTATATTGGTAATGAAGTGTCAATTAAATTTCAAGAAGGACCCATAAGCCAAATATGGGCATAAGCCATCCAAAAAGGGCGATTTAAGGAAACATCTTCGGATGATCTGATTTGGAGGGGCCAAAACGCTATTATAAAGTTGGAATTTGGGAAAAACACCACAGGATTAAAGTTGTAGACAATTAAAATATATTTCTAACCATAGGTTGTGGGCCCTCACAGCGTATCGGGATCAAAAGTTATGGCCATTTTCCGACAGACAGTTCGGGGGCAGAATATCACGTTCTGGCACACTTTGCGACGCAACATGCGACTCGCATGTTCAACATGCGACTCGCAGATTCAATCGCAAAGCTTGCCAGTGAGAGTTGGTCAGCTGGCATGATTTGCGACACAACATGCGACTCGCATGTTCGACATGCGACTCGCATAGAGTGTCGCATGTTGTGCCAGTTCAGAACCTTCTGGACCATTATATATAGACCCAATTTCGTTTCCAACTCATATTTTTCACCATTTTGGCCCTAAAACCTCTGGAACCCTCTCTAAACTTTCATCCACAAGAAAAATCAAAGGAAATAACAATATCAAATCCATGAATCAAAGTGTATGAAACCCAAGTAAAGTTCATCTTCCTCAAGGAAATCCAAAGAGAGAAAGTAGGGTTTTGGTGCTAGAAGGGAAAACTCCACTCAAGGCTTGTTCAACCATCATCCAAGGTAAGTTTCATGACCATTACATGTTGTTTAAGGTATTAGAAAGCTTATATGCTTGAAATGTAGAAGAACATAGAAAATGGGGTATTTTTGAGTGAATGGTGACACAATTGGATGATAGTGGGATTGAATCAAGGATGTTGGGATGTGGTGATTATGAACATGTTGGGAATGATTCTTAGGATATGAAATGAGTTTTATGAATGCGGAAAATACGATAATGAGATATAACCCTAAATGTGAGTTAATTGGAAGAAAATGGTGGATTTTGCTAAGTGCATATGAATGACGAGTGTTGATTGTGATATTGTGAGTAATATTGCGAATGTTGGGAGTTGATGTAGAACATGGGAGAAGTAGTATAAACAAAGGAAGTGCTGCCCAATTTTTCCTAGAAACTAACGACGCGTTCTCATAGTTATTTAGCTAATGTACTTCACATTCTTTAATGAAGGTGACGACGTGACATCGGAGGTGAACGAGTAACCGATAGCTTAGCTAAACGACAAAGGTATGTGAGGCTAGTCCTTCCTTCTAATGGCATGAATCTCTTAGCTTTAATCCCTATTCCTTTCCTGAGCTCTCACCTTCCAAGAAGTTAAAAGCTTATGCCTATGAATGTCTATATGAGATAAGTTATACGATATGAGGATGTTATTTTTTGCCTACACTCACCTTATGTACTAGTCCTTTCAAGGTGAGGCAGAATGTTCATAATGGTTCCATAATGTAACCGGGGGATTACGACCTTACGTCACCCCGATAGAATAAAGTTGATCTTGAGCCTTATATACATATCATGATAAAATGAGTATTTTATGATGACCATATTATTATGAGTATTTTGCATTGAGCATGTCATGAGCATTTTACACCGTGCCTAGTTGGCCGGGCAGTCACCGCCAAGGCGGGCAGCTATACGGAGACACCATGACCTCCGGGCATGGGCAGACACCACTAGTGGGCGGCATGAGATGGTACCCCAGACGCGGGAGGCCTGGACGCGGGCTACTATTATTGATTATCACACCGTTCCGATATGAACGGGCAACTTGTGTATGATGCATATATGTCATGATGATGAAGTATGAGTAAGACAACATGCATTACTTCTTTTATGATCAGTAGTCAGATCCAGATGTTTATGTATTCTTTCACTGTTTATGCCTCTCATACTCAGTACAATGTTCGTACTAACGTCCTTTTTCTTTTAGACGTTGTGTTCATGCCCACAGGTAGACAGGGAGGAGACATTGCTCCAGATTCTTAGAGTTGCCAATTGATTGAGAGCCCTCCATTGCTCCGGAGGTGCCTATGATGATATTTTTGTGTGGAATTGTATATGTCGTTCCATAGAGGCTCATAGATACTCGATGTGGGTTGTATGGTCTCATGGAAGGGTCATTTTGTATGTATGTACATATATGTATTATTTTGCTAGCCTATAGGGCTCAAGTATATACAATGCTTTTGTTTCCAAATGAAAAATGGTTTTCTTATAAATTAAGTATGAAGTGGATAATTGATTGATAAAGAGGCTAATGAGTAGTAACACAAGTGGTGCTCGGTGGTTAGCACGGGTACCCGTCGCGGCCCCTAGCCGGGTCGTGACAATATATTAGTTAGTTTCCTTGTTTCACTAATTACCATATATTAGTTAGTTTCCTTGTTTCACTAGGATCTTAGTTTCCTTGTTTCACTAGGGTTTAAGATTGTATCCTATATATATTCTCTCTTGGTGAATTAATGGAATAAGTCAAGATTGTATAGTTTCTACATGGTATCAGGCCACACGTTTTTTTTCTTCTCTTCATCGTAAATTTCCATGGCCGGTGACACCGTACCTCCTCCACCACCACCCAAAATTGAGTCTAATTCTCCCTATTTTCTCGGTCCTCAAGACCGGCCCGGGGACTATATCACGCCTACTCGTTTCAAGGGCACATCAAATAACGCTGTCGTTGGTCAACACTTTACTTCCGATCAATGGAATGCTATTACGGGATTTTTTGGTAATGCTACAATTCCCGAAAATCGCTTGAATGGTAAGTTTGATGTTTTTTCTTGGATTATTGACACTGGTGCTACTCATCATGTTACCGGTGAGAAATCTTGGTTGTTTGATGTCCATACTGTTGATTGTCCTATTGGTTTGCCTAATGGTGAAAAGGTGTTTGCTTCTTTGGAAGGTTCTGTTCGACTGTCAGATAAAATCACCTTACATCATGTCCTTTATGTGCCTTATTTACGTTGCAACTTACTCTCCGTCCCCCAACTTACTGATAATTTACATACTATTGTTTCTTTTAATTCTTATATGTGTGCTATTCATGACCCACTGAATGAGCTGATTGGAACGGGAGTTAGGAGGGACGGACTATACTATTTTAGAAAACCGGACGTGGTGCAACATGTGTCTACTGTCGTGGCAACGCCCGCATTGGAATTGTGGCATCGACGATTGGGGCATCCTTCCGAGAGAGTAGTTAAGTTGCTTCCTCATGTCAGTAGTGATAAGAGCAGATTAGCAAAGGATTGTGAAGTGTGTTTACGTGCTAAGCATCCTAGAGACAAATTTCCTTTAAGTGATAATAATGCATCTAGAATATTTGAGAAAATACATTGTGATTTGTGGGGCCCATATCGCCATGTTTCGTCGTGTGGAGCTCGTTATTTTTTAACAATTGTTGATGATTTTTCCCGAGTTGTTTGGATTTACTTGTTGGTTGATAAAACAGAAGTGTTTCCGATGTTTATGGCTTTTGTTACTATGGTTGATCGACAATTTAATCAAACAATTAAAGTTGTACAAAGTGATAATGGTACATAATTTAATTGTTTGATCGATTATTTTTCCACCACTGGTATTTTGTTTCAAACCTCTTGTGTGGGTACTCCGCAACAGAATGGGAGGGTAGAGAGGAAGCATAAACATGTGTTGAATGTTGCGAGGCCTCTCCGATTTCAGGCCAATTTTCCTTTTTTTTTCTGGGGTGAATGTGTTCTTGTTGCATCTCATCTCATAAATTGTACCCCCACACCCAAATTGGAAAATAAAACACCTTTTGCAATTTTATTCAATAAACCTCCTTCTTTTGATACTATTCATACTTTTGGGTGTTTGTGCTTTGCTCATAATCAAAAAACTCAGGGTGACAAATTTTCTAGTCGGAGCAGAAAGTGTTTGTTTGTGGGATATCCATTTGGTAAGAAGGGGTGGTGGTTGTTTGATCTTGATACGAAGGAATTTTTTGTCTCTCGTGATGTAAAGTTTGTGGAGGATGTGTTTCTTTTTGCTTGTCCGGAAGATGTTAATATTTCGTCTAATTTTTTTTATGAGGGTGCTGAAATTGATCGTGATTTTATGGTGTACGGGGATGAATTAGGGGGCGAAGTTGATAGTTCAGAGGCTGCCGAGCAGCAGCCGCAAACCACTGCCCAACCAGCGCCTGCTGGTAGCCAAGCCGAGCTGCAGCCAACGACCACTGTCCAGCCCGCTGGGAACCCAGCGCCAGCTGGCAGCGAGGCTGAACGGCTGCCAACAGCCACTGCACAGCCCGCTGGTAACCCAGCGCCCGCTGGCAGCGAGGGGCGGCAGCAACACCATACCCCAGTCATGAATGTGGAAGGTGGCTTGGGGCGTGGTTTTCGGGAGAAATTTCCTCTGTTGTGCTTCGTGATTATGTGACACACTCAGTTTTTGCTAATAGTCTGTCCCCTACAACTCCTGTTAGCAATCAATCCTCAGGTACTCCCTATCCTTTGGCACACTATATTAATTCTGACAATTTTTCTAGTAAATTATCGTAAGTTTCTTGGAGCTATTATTTCGGGTAAGGATCCTAAGACCTTCAAAGAAGCCATGAAACATGAAGGTTGGAGACATTCAATGAAAGAAGAGATACGTGCATTGGAAGACAATGGTACATGGACTTTGGAACATCTTCCTCCGGGTAAGAAAACACTTGGTAATCAGTGGGTGTACAAGACCAAGTTTTTGTCAAATGGAGATGTGGAACGGCTCAAATCGCGCTTGGTTGTGTTGGGAAATCATCAACAAGCGGGGATTGACTACAATGAAACTTTTGCTCTGGTCGCCAAGATGACTACTGTTCGAGCCTTCCTAGCCATTGAAGCATCCAAAAATTGGGAACTTCACCAAATGGATGTTCATAATGCCTTTTTACATGGTGACCTTGATGAGGAGGTGTATATGAAGCTCCCTCCCGGGTTTGAAAGTCCAGATCCTACGTTGGTGTGTCGTTTGCGCAAATCGTTGTATGGGTTGAAACAGGCCCCTAGATGTTGGTTTGCAAAATTGGTGACTGCTTTGAAAGGGTACGGTTTCCTTCAATCTTATTCTAATTATTCTCTTTTTACATTTACTAGAGGGAATATTCAGATTAATATCTTGGTTTATGTTGATGATCATATTATTTCTGGGAATGATTCCGCTGCACTTGCAACTTTCAAAGCCTATTTGAGTGATTGTTTCAAAATGAAAGACCTTGGGTCTCTCAAATATATTTTAGGTATTAAAGTAGCTCGTAGTTCATCAGGGTTGTTTTTGTGTCAACGCAAGTATACTCTTGATATTATCTCTGAAGCAAGATTGTTAAGTGCAAAGCCAAGTGGGTTCCCTATTGAGCAAAATCATAAACTTGGCCTTGCAAATGGAGATTTGTTGTCGGATCCGGAGGTCTACTGTAGATTAGTCGGGCGTTTGATTTATTTGGGGGTCACTCGACCGGACTTGGCATATTCTGTTCATATTTTGTCTCAATTCATGCAAGAACCCCAGATTGAACATTGGGAAGCGGCCTTACGAGTGGTCCGTTATTTGAAAGGCACACCAGGACAGGGTATTTTGTTACGTGCCGACAGTGAGTTGACTTTGCAGGGATGGTGTGATTCTGATTGGGCGGCTTGTCCGCTTACTCGTCGTTCGTTGACAGGTTGGCTAGTATTTCTAGGTCAATCTCCCATCTCTTGGAAGACAAAGAAGCAGCACACAGTTTCTAGATCTTCTGCAGAGGCTGAATAGAGGTCCATGGCTGCGGTCACTTGTGAGTTGAAGTGGCTGAGAGGTCTGTTGTTGAGTTTAGGTATACAACATCCCAAGGCGATCAAATTGTTTTGTGATAGTCAGTCCGCTTTGCACATCGCAAAAAATTCGGTTTTCCATGAACGAACAAAGCACATTGAGGTAGATTGTCACTTTGTTCGTGATGCAATTAATGAAGGTTTGATTTCTCCGTCACACGTTTCAACATCTTCACAATTGGCAGACATTTTTACCAAAGCTCTCGGCAAAACTCAGTTTGACTTCTTGCTTTCCAAGTTGGGCATTTTTTATTCCCATGCTCCAACTTTAGGGGGGGGGGGGGGGGGTATTGCGGTATAATTACCATATATTATCATATGTTAGTTAGTTTCCTTGTTTCACTAATTACCATATATTAGTTAGTTTCTTTGTTTCACTAGGATCTTAGTTTCCTTGTTTCACTAGGGTTCAAGATTGTATCCTATATATATTCTCTCTTGGTGAATGAATAGAATAAGTCAAGATTGTATAATTTCTACACTTATAGACGGTTACACTTGATCAAATCTGAATCTTTTAGTTTCTTATTTGAAAGTTCATTTCATGGTAATTTAACATTTAGTACGTAGTCCAGAATTAGGAACGGGCGGGGGGCAGTAAAAAGCACCATAGCTTCTTCACGACCTTCGTCTTCTTCTTCGTTCGAAGATTTATTCTACTTGGATTCTTCTTGGCCGTTTCTCCTATTCTTTATCCTTCACTGACCATTGTCAAACTCATCATAAGGTTTGGTGAATTTGTTAGTTTTCCTCCTTAATACTACATTAATCCAAGTAACTATTTCCAATAAGAGGGCACTCACTCCTATACTGCATGCAAGAACAATAATATATGCAAATCTCCACTTTGTTGCCGGAATAATTAGTATGCCAAGACCTTTAACACGTTATAAATTACGCTTTATTGTGACAAAACTGATCCTTGGTAGGTGTAAAAAGGCCAAGTCTCATTGTAGCCAAGGTTGGTGTTAGCTTATAATTGTAGTTGAGATTGACATCAGCAATAAGTATAAGAATCAGTCATAGAGAAAAAAGTTAGCTAATTCATTGCTAAATGGGAAACAGAGCTTAAACATACAATGGATTTTCAGATCACGAGATTTACAAATTCTTTCATCCAATCATAGAAGCAAAACATGGAAAAGATATGGAACAGATCGGCCCCTTGATCCATATGAACATGATGCCAAATTGTATGTCCGGCAGATCAGTGCCTACAAACACTCGAAATTCAATACACCAAAACAATAGATAATCAACGGATCACACGAGTAAAAACCCCAAGGAAAACATAACAAATTAAAACATATCACAAACAAAAAGTAAAGAATATTACTATCCTAAATCACTGGAATAGCAAATGAACGTAATACTACTCTATCTCATGCATGGTTTTAATTGGATGAACAAATTGGAAAAGGAGGATCCTGGACAACCTGATTTTCTCAACTTATATAATGACTTTATTATGAACTCTAGGTTATGAAAAGGAAACAACTATCGATGACTTTATTAAGGGAGGGTAATGAAAGCAAACAGTTATCAATGACTATTATGGAAGGCTAACGGGTAGGGCTGGATTTTTATTTATTTGATAGACATATTATGGGCTTTTAAATACATTAAATGAGCAAAATAAAGAGGGGAAAAAACAACAAAATCAGACGGTTACAGAAGACATTAAGTACCATTCCAACTTCCATATAATTAAGTGGTCAAGTTTTTCAGTTTTATTAGATTAATTGACCAGCCAATATGTAATTCATTACTTCAAACGGATGAGAAATATAGAATATTTGACATGAAAAATAAGAGAAATGACCAAAAAAAAAAGGAGAAAATAGATAAATAGGTTTCTAGGCCATAGAGAGGTGTCACATCACCTTATCTATGCCTACCTTTATTATATATATAGATTCTAAGGTGAACTCATCCTCTTGAAATCCTGGATCGGCCTCTGTGGATACTGGATAGCTGGTATTCAACCAAAGTGCCAAACACAAGGTCTCTCTCAAGGGTAAAAATCCTCAAATCCCCCTTATATGTCATTTCTACATTTGGTTACCCGAATTCAGCAAAAACATTCTAAAGCTATTGCAAGGAAGAGATTTGTGAATTTGTGGTTCAGTATATTGAGGGGATAAGCCTCAAGAAGTAGAGAATGGACCTTAGAAAGAAACAAAGCTTAGAATAATTTGTAAAGCAGGGGTTGTTTAAGGGAAGCGACAGTGCAAATTTACAAATTTAGAGGAATCTAAGTTGATGTAGCCCCAAACAAATAGGTATTTAAGATAATAAATCACAGTAGTGGTAAATTATTTTGCAATTAGTTTGTTGTTATTTTATAAAGAGCGCCCTAGCCTATATAACTTTCCTCATTTTGCTTAATCAGAATTTTATGGAGTACAATTTATCTAGTTCAACGAATGGAAGGTGGATGAGAAAGGAGAGAAATTCGTTGAGTTGTTTTCAGTTTTAAGTATTCAAAGTACTTCTAATGTTACTTAGCAAAGGTGGTCGGGAAATAAAAAGATAAAACATCTTCAAAAAAAGTAAACTGTAGTGAGGGGTTGAACTTTTTAAGGAGTGACATGTAATAATCAGAATATAGTAAGATTTAAATCACTAGAACATCGGTTGACTTGATTGTAAGATTCTCAACAAGACAAGTATTATATGATACCTACTGGTAAAAGTTATTTGCTCTTTCATTTCAGAGAAAGTCTACTTAATTAGAATAATTACTATGTGTTGACCCTCATTACATGCCAATCACCTTCACTGGTCAGAATCAAACAAATTAAACGAGGTGTAATGTCCATTTCAGTAATCAATTAATCCTCACATGTTCTATCATTGATAACATTTAAATCTTTTCTTTAATCTTAATGTATTTAACATATATTTTCTACTTGAGGCTGAAGAAGCAAATAATTCATCAATTATTAGATTTCAATTTAGGACTAAAAATTAATATAAGGTAGAGTGACATAAAGAGAGCATATCGATCAGAAGTGATACTATATATATTCACCAAATACATAAAACTCCAGTACATGCATGCCACTTCAAACCAAATTATTCAACCATAAACATAAAGTAGTGCTCTTCAAGACTAGAGAGCACATCTTACATTGAGTGATATAAATAAATTTACGGGATTTTAGAGCAGTCAACGTTTGGGCTAATCTTGTAAGGAACAGTGACACCACATTTGCTAAGAAGTGTTTCAGCTTTGTTAGTATCAATACTGCTGCCAAGACTTGCTGCCCCCGATTTCAGGCAGGCACACACCCCCTGTCGGTCAGCGGTGGTGCTAGCGGCTGTGTAAAGGGACTTAATCCCGCTACAGCAGTCAGCTGGCGACGCCTGTTTGCTACCTCCCATGAGGTAGCTGAGGCACGGCATTAGCTTAGAGTACACTGTGTTGCATGAGATTGCAGCTTCTGCATGTGGTGCTGATGAAAATGAAATTACCACCATGCATAGGAGGAAACAAAATGCTGAAATTTTTTGCATTTGTGAGAAAGCCATTGTATTGGAGAAATTAGTGATCTTCTTACACTGGATTGGATTTGGGATGCTTATGCAATGTTCTCAAAGATTGAATTTATAAACAAAGTTTTAGTGGATTAGGTGAGTCCCATTTAATTTTGAGCATGAAATATAAAGTTGGGGATGTGCTAGTTACGTTTAAAATAAGTAAATGTTTTGTTGGGTAAATTACCACTACTCCATAGCTTTCTAGTTCTAGGTAAAAAAAAATTGCACGCCTATTGTTCTTTGTCCTTTTCAAATTTACCTTCATTGCAATAAATGATGTATACAATTTTTCAAAAAGTCTTCCCACTCTTCAGATAAAGTTTGAGGAGAAATATAGAATAATCTAGTCAGATAACCTTATAATTAATGTTATTAAATAATTCTGTTTATGTGTCTATCAAAACCATAAACAATAAATACTTCCTCCGTTCACTTTTATTTGTCTACCTTGAACTTTTCACACTGTTTAAGAAATAATAAATGAAGTGCATAATTTACTAATGCACCCGTATTAATTGATGCATATTTTTATTGAATTTTAAAAATGTTTTGAAGTGAGTAATTAATACTATGGGTAAAACAAGAAAAAACAAATTAGCTTATCTTGATATGCTAAAAGTGACAAGTAAAAGTGAAATTTATTTTTGGAATACTGGATAAATAAAAGTGAACGGAGAGAATAAAAAGTACGAGAGGAAGCGCACTCGGCCTTTTGGACATCAAATATTCTTTAAAATTCCAAATGCAATACTTTCGTAGTTGCGAATATTGGTTTGGCCATCAATTTTCAAGTACTAAACTTCAGAATTTTAAATGTTGAAATATTAGCTTGAGAAACATTTCAGGTGAATCATATTCTTAAATTTCCAACTTTTACAAAAAGGAAAAAGAAAATCCAAGTAAGTCATGTCAAACTTTTTTGGACAAGAATTTGTTTGGCACATATTCTTGAGCTACACTTCTTGAGTTGTGTAAAGGTTTGAGTAGCTGAAACGTTTTTTCTTTTTTTTTTTTGGTAAATGAGTAGCTGAAACGTTGATACTGCCTCGGTTACTAGGCATGCATTATTTACATCCCTCCACTAATTTAGTGGATTGTATTAAGGTGTCACTCGTATATTTAACCAAAACAACTACAATTTACACTTGGGCATTTTCGAGTTAAAAAATTGGATAAAGAAAACAAGGTGGTGCATGATCATTGTTTGTATGTTGCAAATTAATATAATGAGGGAGGCCGGTAGGTGAAGCAATATTAAAATTGATTTATGAACTTAAGCTTGACTCGTCGATGTTAGTATTAAGTTGTTATCACAAAGTACCAAAATCTTGGTCGGGTAATACGGGATAGAGTTCCTATAGAGCCACCGGAGAAATATTGAGGAGTCTTTTAGAAGGTTAATATTGTTTGACCAAGTTTTTAGGAAATTAAAATTGCTTATTTTTTAAAAAAAAATTAGAGAGTTAAGGTGTTTGGCCACGATTTTTGAAAAAGTTAAGTGTTTTTGAGTAGCAACAAAGTTGTTTTTCGAAAGCTAAATTTCTCCAGAAGCACTTTTAAAACCTTGACCAATTGCAAAAAATTAGAAGAAATTGCACGACTTGCCCATCAAATGGGCTGGTCTTTAATTTTGGGGGAAAATCGTAGATGCTACTTTTTTTATATATATATGAATGGTGTCCGGGCCAACTTGTGGGCACCTCGACTAATTTCATGAGGTACCTTGTACCTCCTATCAACACAGGTATCGGCTAACTCTGTCTATTAAAGCTTGGACAGATTGAAAGCTAGAAATCACCTAGTGCTTTGCCTCCGCTAGGAATTAAACCTGAGACCTCATGATTCTCAATAACTACTACGTCACTCCTTTGGATGTTGCCATTCTACATTTCTTTGACCATTTGGTTTCTATAAATATTGGTTAAGTGTCCATTTTCTTGTGATAAGGTAAACACTTTCATTTGATACTAAAACATCCAGCACTAGGAGAGTACACCCTCCAGAAATACAATATGGGTCAAACCTGCGATTTCCTAATAAATTCGACCATTCTAGGTAGTTTCCCCAACATACATCATATCATATCTACGTATATTAAAAGCACGAATACTTTACGCTAACTATTGAATGACGAAAATATCCTCTAAATGTTGATAGAAGTTTATGCCCTTAAAATTTTAACTTAAGTCAGGATAAAATTGTAACCACCCCTAAAATATATTTTTCGTATTAATCTAGAGTCCTATAATTTATCTACTTTGATTTTACGTATTTGGGTGAAGGGAAACAACAAGACGATTGGTTTTACATATTTGGGTGAAGGGAGGAAATTTATATGATGAATAACGTAATGAAAATCCAGAGTGGAAGTAGTTAAATTCAATTGATCAGTGTTTTGAGTTACGAGGTTCAAAAGCGAGTGTGGCCTTTTTTTTTTTAGTGCTTTCAGCAAGTGTCGGCCTTTCTTCTCTATTTTCAGTGGTAGGACACAGAAAGACGCCGATTCATCACCGCAGATACTCAATTCAAAAGATAGTGCCCTACTTTATTTTGGACAATGATTCTCCGGTTTGTATGGGATTTTAATTTAAACTATGAGTCCACGTAGAAAAAAAATAAACCAAATACTTCTATAAAAGAAGCCTTTTTTCAATAGTATTTATCATAAATTATTTCAGAAGTTATTGTTCTAGAAAGAAGATTACAAAACTGGACAAAGTTCTCGACATTTATTACAAAATTCTGTTGGACACCAATCAATAAAGAGGCCAACTATATGCACCAAAAAAAGGCAAAATAATAGGAATAAATGAAGAGAATTATTTGGTAGGAGCGTCATAGTTTCTACCCAATCCACACAATGACATTAATATCGACGGCCGAAGATTTTAGATGCCTTATTTCAGTTGTGAAACATGGAAGATTCAATTGCCTGGGAATGTAGCTCCAGAGTCGAGAGATTTGCAACTTATACATTGATACGAAAGAATACAGCAACAAGCTAAGGGCCTGGAATTACGTAGGTATAGTATACTAATTAGTATGGTATAGCTATCATATTGCTATCGCTTTAAATTCTCTATCAGATTATCTATTGGTATTTGATTGAAACCAACAAACAATTGAATTCTATACTTCAATGAAACGTAAAATTCTATAGTCCTATATTAATTCCAACTGGACAATAGCAGTGAAACACATTACCTCTATATAACGAGTTCCATTATACTCACGCCAAAGCAAACACCACCCAGCTACTCCGATCTTTTTAGAGGTAATAATCTTCGTCTCTTTTAGTATCATATTTTCCTGTAATTATATGCATGCTGGTTGATAAATTTGTCCACATCTTTATTGGCTTCAATTTTTGTAAGTATTTATGCATGCTTCGAAGGAATATATGTTGATTTAATGATTAAAGGAGCGCTCAGAATATGACCCTGCAGCTCCCTTCCAAAGTAACTATAATATTTGTGTTAAATATGAATTACAGCGTTCAATTACATGACCCAAGTTAGTGGGACTATTCTTTTCGTTCTCTTCTTTTCTTTAGAGTATGGTCATGCGCTTTTTCTTCTTCCTTATATCCAAAATTGTTTCTTGGTTAATTTCATTTATTTGTTGCAATAGGAGAAGAATTGTTATTAGGAAGGACATAATTGAGAAACACTTTATGATGAAAAATTGTAGTAGAGGTGGGCGATATTCACGAAAGAGTTAAAGTGATGATAGTACTTATATCTGAACGAGAAGGTTGATGCGCTTAAACTTGGGTTTGCATGTATATTCATTGTTTTTACTAATGAACTATGCTGAGTTTTAAGGATTTGTGGTGTCATATATGCCTTCGATTGTTATTATTATTTTGACAGAATTTTAAATTTACAATGGATGGAGGAACTAATACTTCCGCATTTGAACTTAAATATGAATTAAGTTTCTATTGGTACAAAAAAAAATACTAATAAGAATCCTATTGGAATTACAAGACCACGGCTATTAAAATAATAAAATATGCTCAGGAGTATTAATTAATCCCTTGAAAGTACAGATAACAATGTTTAATATGATATTTCTAAACTTGATAATGAGGTACATACTAATTTTGCAATAAAATACAGAAAAATAATCGATAAAAGGTCTATAAAGGTACATGCTTAAAAATTTCAATATGCGTTAATGCTAAATTCTGAATAGAATCAAAATTTTAAAATTATATTGTAAAGAATCGATTCTGATAGAGGAAGATTGTTTCTTGTAGATGGAACTGAAAAATGAGAGGAAAAATGTTTATAGAACAAAACCTTATATCGATTATATCATTTTTTGTAGATTAATTGTATCGATTTTAGTTTATCGTTTATTAAACTATTGAAGAATCATTAGTTTCAGTAAGAAAATAATATATTAACTAAGATCGTGCTAAGACTAAAATCTTAATATTATAGATGGGGATTTACGTGCGAGGCACGTACATAGAGACTAGTTATACTAAAAGTGGAAAACTCATACATTGGATTACGATTTTGCCTCTACACTAATTATCTATGTAATTAAATACCACTATTTTAATTACATAATAGCTAAATTAGGAGTCCAACAACTACACTTTAATTCTTTCGTTGGCATTGTAAATTATTAATTAGTTCTAACTTTATTCATAGCCTCTTACATTCTTTTTATCTTTAATAGTTAACAAAAATTACTTTTGAACTTTTATTTACATTTCAATTTTTTCCTTCACATCTTTCACGTACTAATAGTCATATATTAATCTGTCTTCAATTTACTTTTCAGTTTTTCCCTTACATCTTCCATGTACAGATTCATTATTGAAAAGGAGGACATTCCAAAGATTTTGATAAATGATGCATTCTTAATAAATAATGGAAGATAGAAAGTCATTCAAATGAATTGAAAAGCTTGCAGTAAATTGCTAGGTTGAAGTCCAAGCATAGTCATTTCATTTACTATTGAATGGATCACGTGTTCTATTTTTTCCGAAAAGAAAACTGATTCTTAACTATAAATTTTCATAATTTTGGGCTATTTAAAAACACATATCAATTTTGTTCCTTCATCTTACACGGTGGTTAAAATATTTTTGCAGACTTTTTGTATTCTTCAGTTCATACTATAAAAAGGGCATATCAAATTCTCCATATTGTATCACATTTCAATCTGCGGTATCACAGCTTAAGTTTTTCTCTCGATTTCTCTTTTATATTGTTGTGTATCTAATCTCCATTTATTGATGTCTTTGATTTATGTTTAATGATTTGTTTTTTGTATGGGTTAATGTTTACAGATTAAGTTTCTGTCATATTTTCATTTTCTTATTCAATGAAAGGAAAGAAACTAAAAATCCTCCTTTTACTAATACTCTAAAAGTTGGTGCAAAAACATGTGATATTGAGTATAAAATGATGGATATTGAGGCATGGAGAAAAGATATGTCATTTTTTCCTATTTAGCTTTGCATTTGCAAATTGTATTTAAAATTTTATTTGTTTTCCAATTATACTAGAAGATCCTTTTGTTTGTATATGTTTGTGTGTCAATTTATATTATAATTTGTAATTTCTCTTTAAACTGTTCAAAGGTTTTTTATCACTATTGTGAATCTTTTCATGGCCATAACTAGCGCGTGCTAATTTTATAATACAATTATATTTATATAATTTAACTAATATTTATTAATTATATTTATATAATTTATCTAATATTTATTTTGTTATATTTGCATTTGAAAGGGCTCATAATTTTGAATCTATTAAAAGGTACATATACATATATTTGTATTTATGCTTTATATACACCGATTAAACATTTCAGCAACTATATTATCTCTATCTCAAACAATTATAATTTTTATGTAGGTGTACAACATGAAATTGACAGTGATCTACTACCTATCCTAAAGAAGGCATACATTGATCAAACTTATGTACAATTTCTGCAAAACGATACTTTCATTTGACAACTTCTTCTTGATATGTATGCGGCTGTAAAAAGGAGGCTACTATTTTTAAATAGCAAGGCAAAATCTTTAAGACATAAAACATTTGTAAACATAACTGATGTTCCTCAAACCCGCATTTAACTTAGGTGTTGTTGACATGTAAAATAAGAAATTATTGTCTAAAGTTGAATGCTTGATATATTATAAGAATTTCATAATTGAAGTAGGTTGAAATTTACTTTTTAAATTCATTCGATAGTAATTCTTCAATATGAGTATACTTTACAGTGATAATAAATATCAGTCGAATAATCTCATCATTCATCAGTTTGAGCTTGCATCTTTGTGCAATTTATGCATACTTATAGTAGAATTTGTAGAACGTTTCTTCTAATTAGCATGAGATACACGTGCAAAGAACGTGTCCGAAGACTAGTATCAACCAAATTGTATCATGAGGCTAAATTACATAAACATTTGTATTTCAATATATGAACAGGCACAACTTTAATCTCAACAAATCTTTAATATCTATCTCTCCAAATTGTTAAAAAACACAACCCGAGATGGATCTCCAAAACCTCTTCAGCTCCTTGTTGCCCTTGTAAAACAGCCATATGCTAAAAAAAATCCTTGTTCGTTGCAGGCATGACCATTTTTATCCCAAAGTTTTTGAAGAAAGGATGGCCCAGTTGGTTGAGCAGATGATATCCCAAATGGGGGGTCTTAGGTTGGAAACCCCCTGCAGGCTTTCTCAGTCCAGCTTGTCGCACGGGGCTTGCCTAGTCCGGTTTACCTCTCCTGTTTTGTTTGTGGGCTATTATGCAGGAGTGAGGTTTACCTTGTGCACAACCGAAGAGTAGCGGCTGCGGGTTCCTTGACACCCAAAAAAAAAACAGATGGCAAAAAGTCTCCAATTACTTCACAGTGTAAAGCAGTTGTGTAAAATCAAAGTATGCACCCGATGCCATTAGTAGTTAAGTATCTAGGTCTAGTTCTGTAACTCGACCTGCACTCTGAAATTTGATAGACAAGTGAATTAGGGCATCCTCTGGTATCTGAATTTGTCTTTGTTTGGAAACCAACTTTTGTGTTCATTATCTGCTTGATCTTCTAGGTGTTTGTCTGCAAGTGCAGTGCTGTTTCCTAATTTATCAGTGGTTCCTAGTCCGTCTTCAAACTTTTGTCCCATTTAAAGTCTTAAAGCTACATGTTCATCTTATCTTTATTTCAATGGTTGCCTGGACTTGTAACTTCTTTCCAAGTTGTGTTTCTTTCTATGTTTTTATGGAACGTGGTTTGATAATCTTCCTCTTAGAAGGGGGATACGGTTATTTTATGTGATTGATTCAAAATTATGTGTGTTTATAGATCTTTGAGAAGAATCCAACGAAGATTAAGAATTATGGTATATGGCTACGTTACCAAAGTAGAACTGGTATCACAACATGTACAAAGAGTAACGTGATACTACTTTGAACGGTGTTGTAGAGTAGATTTACACTGAAATGGCTTCTCGTCACAGGGTCCGTCACCATTGCATCCAAATTATCAAGACAGCCACTATTCCAGCCAATCTTTGCAAGAGGGAGAGCACCAAACAGTTCCATGACTCCAAAATCAAGTTCCCATTGGTGTTCAAGAAGGTCAGGCCACCTTCCAGAAAGCTCAAGACGACATACAAGGATACCAGACCCAACTTGTTCATGTAAAACAGGTTGGTTATGATTGAGAGGCAACTTAGAATTTTTGTGATATCGTTGTGCTAGCTCAAACAGTGTGGCACCCCTTGAAAGTGGAGGAAAACAACTTTTTCATGTAACGTGTTCGGTAATATGTTGATTGAGAAGCAACTTAGATCTTTCTACAATTTTGTTGGACTAGGTAGAATATTTTGACACTCCTTGTGAGAGTGGAAGTAGTAAATTTTTGTATTTTTCTTGTTATTTTTAGATCTAGAATATTTTAAAGCAGTCTCTTCCTGAGTTTGAAAACATCGTTTGTTTCAATATTTTTTGTCGAATGATTTTGTCATTGCGTTGCTTTGATCTGTTTGTTTTCTGGATATTTTGATAGATTAGTGTCAGGTTGTCTATGGATGTTGGATTGCTACTATTCAACCAAAGTGCCAAATGCGAGGTCTCTTGTTAAAAATATTCAAATCCCCCTTATATGTTATTTCAACATTTGGTTATCGGAATTCAGCAAAACATTCTAAAGCTATTGTACAGAAGAAAATTTGTGAATTTGTGGTTCATTGGAGAATCTTAGTAGCTCAGTTGGTCGGGTAAGGGTTCGATTCCCCACCTTGTAATCCCCTCCCCCCAAATTTGTAAAAAAATGTAATAATAAAAAAAATGGGTCAACTACGTATATATACATCTTAAGGAGAAATATTTACGAAATGTGACAATAGTTTTATATTTATAAAACATAACATTACAAACTCTATACAAAACATACTTTAATATATATATATATATATATTAAAAGTATTTTTTTATATTTAAAAAAAAAATTATTTTTTAAAAAATTATTTTTTTATTTTTTACAAAAATTATTTTTAAAAATATTTTTTTCGCTCAAAAATTTATATATGAAAGTTGTATGAAATGTGTATATCTTGCTCACGGCTTCAAAAGTTCGCTCAAAATTTAGAGTATGAAAACGGTATGAAAAATGTATGAAATTTGTATATCTCGTTCAAGGCTTAAAAAATCCGCTCAAAATTATGTGTATGAAATTTGTATTTCACTCAAGTCTTAAAATTTCGCTCATATTTTCGTATATAAAGTTCATGTTAGATTTCTGTAAAATTACTACAACTACAACAACATTGTATACAACTTTGATACAACATTCAAGACTTAAAATAATCGCTCAAATTTTTGTGTATGAAATGTGTATATCTTGCTCATGGCTTAAAAAGTTCACTCAAATTTTATGTATGAAGAACGTAAGAAATGTGTATATCTCGATCAAGGCTTAAACATTACACTCAAAATTTTATGCATGATAATGGTATGAAATGTGTGTATCTCGTTCAAGACTTAAAATTTCATTCACATTTTTCGTATATAAAGTTCATACTACGTTTTTGGAAAATTAATACAACTACAACAAAATTGTAACAACTTTAATACAATATTCAAGGCTTAAAGTTTTCGCTCACAATTTTGTGTATGAAAATTATAAAAATTTTGCTCACATATACACATTTCATTCGCAAAAAATTGAGGTAATTTTTTAAGCCTTTGAGCAAAAAAAAAAATTAATTTTAAAAAATATATATATAAAAATTATTATTTTTTAAAAAAATAATTTTTTTTAAAATATATATATATTTTCTGAAAAAAAACAAAAAAAAAACGAAAAATATATAAAAATCCGTCATGTTTCGTAAATATCATTATGTTTTGTAAATAAGGAAAACTATCGTCACGTTTCGTAAATATTTCTCTTTAACATTATATATATATATATATATATATATATATATATGTAGTTTTCCCAAAAAAAATTGTGGTTCAGTGTATTGAGGCCCAATAAGTAAAGAAGTTTAGTGATACGTGTTAAGAAGTCGTATGCTTGTGGAGGTTGTACATCGAGCATTAGGAGTCGCACTTAGTGGTTAAGTTAGTTAAGGAGTCTGGATATATTAAGTTTTTACAGAGTTACAATTGAGCCCTAAATAATTTTATAGTTTAAGTTATGTTATTTGAAGATTGACCCCTTAATTGTTTATTCCTCTACATGAGGGGCTAAGTAATTTGTTGCAGTGTCAGCACCTTTGCAGTGCTTTTGTAGTACAAGTGTCTGGTTATTTAGCCTTATCAATTACATTATCTCTATCTTATTTTGCCCCAGGTAGCTTAGTTTTCTTTGTAGTTTTCTTCTTCAATATTTGCAGCCGCAACAGTTGCATCAGAGCAGTTCTTGGCTCTGTGGAAACAATGGCAGACGACTTGACTGAAATTCATAGTCTGTTACAGAGGATAAATCTGGAGATGACCAATTTCTCCATTAGACAAGACCAGCTCGAAGCTAACCATTAGAAATCCATCAATGAGCTTAAGGAAGCTGTTCAAGGAGCAAGAAGACCTGAGTATGGTAAGGAGCACACTCCGCTCAATAAAACATGATCATTGTATTCTCTTTCAGATAGTCCATTAGCGCTAAGTTTGTCGAATCCAGCCGCTCTAGGAGGTCATGCTTCCGCTTCGAATCTGAGAACAACACAAAACCCTCCTCTCTTTTTGAAAACACATTTACTGAGCTCAGCTCTTCTTTCTGTTCCTATGAATTCAGTAGTAAGCCATAGTCAGATCCCTACAATTTCGACTCTTTGGAGCTCATAGATCCCCATTTCTTCTTGTACTCCTACAGGCCAAATACCCCCATATTACCCAAACATTCAAAGTCCACCTTTTCCTCATATCGAAATTCTTTCTTACCCTTCTATTCAGTACTAAAGTATGCACCAGCCAATGAGTTTTCCCCCACTATTTCAATCCCAATATCCAAACTCACAAATACCATTCTCTCTACTGAACCAGTATCATAACCAAAACCCTCTTTTCCATACCACAAATGCCCACCAAAATATATAGTTTAATACCCCTAACCAAAACCCTACTCCAATTTAAACTCAAAACCCTTCCTTATCCAGATTCTCTAGGGTGGAATTTCCTAAATTTGATGGAGAGGATTTAAGGACTTGGTTATATAAGGCTGAGCAATTCTTTTCAGCTAAGGAGGTTTAAGTGAACCAGAGGTTGAAGTTGACTGCACTAAACTTTGATGGAGTAGCTTTGCAGTGGCACCAAGAATTCTGAGAAGCAAACCGGCTTATCAACCACTCACTCATGAAGAATATGTCTATGCTCTAGCTGATAGATTTGGAGCTGAGTACACAGATCCAATGACAGAACTGGTAAGGCTTAAACAAAATGGTTTTGTAAAGGATTTTCAAAGTTGTTTTGATAATGTGCTCTCCAATGTCACACCCCAATCCTGATAGGGCATGATGGGCACCCGACTCTCATCAGAGTCGACCGAACCCTCAGACATTCGCTCTATCAAAACCTGTCATTTCAAAAACATTTAAGAACATAAAACTTTTCCAAATAAAAATCATTATCTTTATAACGATTATGAAAACTTTCAATCAAATATGTACTTTAAACCAATTGAAATCATCTAAAATACATACTCTTTTAAAATCCAAAAAATGACATCACTTTGTCGACATCTCGATAAACATACCACAGGACACTGTCTGTAGAAGTCTCTAAGAAGTAAACTGAACATTATGAGTCAGGACAGGGCCCTGACAAACCCATAATCATACATATCTATACATGATTCAGCACAACTCCAGAATGAGGTGGAACTTGCCAATCGCAGCTGACGTCCAAGCATCCTAGCTATACACTTAACCTGCCATAACAATCTGGGGCTGCGAGCATGAACGCAGCGTCCCCAGGAAAAAGGACGTTACTACGGACAATGTACTGAGTATGTAAGGTGGTAACAAATCATAATCATAATTTAACTTAGGAGAGAAGAAATCACAATCTAACTCAATACCTGCAGCTTTCGCTGGAAGAAACATAAATGTTCACACCAAGTCTCAAAACAATCTTGAAGTAAATAATGCAATCCAACACATATGCCGCTTCCGCCATGTTAACAGAATGGTCCCTTCGGACAGTCGCTTCTGGATAGTATCACAATAGTCCCTTTAGACAGCCGCTTTCGGCATAATAATGATGGCCCCTTCGGGCAGTCGCTTCCGGCTTAATAATGATGGCCCCTTCGGGCAGCCGCTTCCGGCTTAATAATGATGGCCCCTTCGGGAAGCCGCTTCCGGCTTAATATCACCATCATATCAACACAAACTCAATCCACATATATCAATTCCAATTCATATCATCAGTCATTAATCAATTCATCACAATCCAGTTATTAGCCTTAGTCTTTCATAAGAAGTTATCAAATTTGTATCTCACTAGACTTAGGAGGACATACTTCCAGGTTTGAGGGTAGAATTGTTACGAAATTCTTACTACTTATACCCTACTTAATTTCATCTTATTGCCCTACCCAAAGAATAAATGATCATATCAATACAAAGGGATGATACTGTGGAATGTAAACACAAATCGTAAATGAAATGAAGTAGTAAAATCTCGCACCCCCTTCGGAGTGGTTTTGAAAATCAAACTTTATGATTCCTTTAGTATAAAACTCATTTTCTCGAAATCATTAGTAAAACCATATACACAACTCAACTTGGCACCTTATGGGTGTTCCCTTTGGAACAGAATAGGAGTACAAAATCAATAAGCCATCACAAGAAACATTTAGACCTTACTCGTCTAAGAATGGAATCATATGGAGTACATATAGAATGAATAACAACAAGAATTATGCCAACATGAAAGAAGGGATAGCCTTAACATACCTGGAAGCTTCTGAAGTTAACCATAACTTAGGTCTCGGGCTTCACCAATCTTATATGCCAAGATTTAATCTTCTTCCACTTTACTTCATTACGAAGAAAGCCCGGAGTCAACAACCCGACAAAACGGAACAACGAGATTGAAGCGGCGAGCAAAACCCGTAATTAAATTGAATAACATTGCTGTTTTGGTTTGGAACAAGCTAACGTTGATGCCCATATTTTCTTTCTCAAAATTACTTATCCCCAAAGTTTAAAGTTAGGGGAAATTTCTTTGTGTTTACTTCAAAGAATTCCCAAAGTGAAGAATATTGTTGAAAGATTAAACACATTGTTGCTAGGAATACATACAAGTACGGTGCTGCTAATAATAATTCAAGAGAATTGGCTAAGTACCAAAAGTGCCATCTCAAGCATCTCTTTCTTTCTTTATTTAGAAAATGGGGCCCACTTTAAAATTTCATGAATTACAAATCCCTCTATGAATGCCACCAAATCCGTATACATGCGTATGAGTCACATTATTCATTTCATAAGATTGTGCCATGTGTAATGGGTGTTAGGTACTTATTAACTAGGAATATTAGTTAATCCCATTCTATTTTCCACTACAATCCTAAATTAGCCAATTACACATAATTAATTTCTTGATCACAAATCACTTAGGTAGTAATCATTTTTAATACCCTTTTCTACTCATAATCATGATCATGTGGTAGAACTCTAGTCCATAGCTTCTTTATACATACACCAAATATTCTTCTCAATCACCGTTGTCACACTTGTTAAGTCCTGAATTATTTCGGGACCTCAAACTTTTATACATCGATCTCTTTATTTGCATACTTGAATATGACAAAAAAATCTCTGGTGCAGGCAGTTCGAACCATAACCCGAATTTCTTTAACCTCTAACCTTTACGACACTTACTTATCACTTGTTAAGAATTACATAAATACTTATAACCTCAAAATAATCTTGTCCTCCGAGCTTATGTCGGTTAACTTACGAATAATCCAACGTACAAAAGTACGGGATGTAACATCTAAGCTGTCTATATCCACTGAAAATGCAATTAATATTTTTCTTAATGGGCTGAAACCTGAAATTAGTGATGATATGAGGATTGGAAAACCTAATAGTTTGCCTCAAGCTTACCACCTAGCTAGGTTATACAAATCCTCATTTGTTGCTAAGGCTAAGGCTCTAGGAGCCGTATCTCTAGCCAACCCCAATATAAGAGTAATCATTCCACTCAAGGGATGTCTAATCCTAGTAGGAAACCTGTAACAGCTGCTACGTATTTTAGCAAGAAGAGAAGAGTACTTACCCCTGCTGAAATGGATGAAAAAGGGGCTAAGGGCCTGTGTTATTTTTGTGATGAGAAGTTTCTTCCTGGTCACAGATGTAAGGCCAAAAGACATTTGTTCTGTGTTGAGATAGAGGAGGATTAAATTCCTACAGATGAGAATGATGAAGTGCAGGTGGTGGAAACTAAAGAAGAGACACCAATGGATGATGTTGTAGAGAATTGTGCCATTTCGCTACATGTTTTAATGGAACAATGGGATATAGAACACTGAGGGTGCAGGGGTACACAGAAAAGAAGACTATTACCATACTAATTGATTGTGGATTCACCCACAAATTCATTGATGAGAAGGCTGCTACGATGATTGGATGTAACTTGTAGAAAATCAGCCCCAAAGATGTGAGTGTAGCTGATGGTAGGAAAATAATATTTGTACAAGGTTGTAAAAATTTCAAATGGTTGATGCAAGGAGCAATTTTTTAGGATGAACTTTTGATATTACCTATTGCTAGTTATGATGTAGTACTGGGGATACGGTGGCTATGCAAAATGGGAGATATCAAGGTTAACTTTGGCAAACTGCTGATAGAGTTTGAATACCAAAGGAAACTTGTAAGGTTACCAGGGATTTATCCAATCTTTTAAAATTGTAGAGACCAAGGCTTTGGACAAAATAACTGTTGATAATGCCCAAATATTCATGATTAGGGTATGTCCAAAGTCCAATGGCATAGAAAAGATGGGAAGTGATCAAGAAGAGCCGACTAAAATTCGATCACTGTTGAAGGAGTATCAAGGAGTATTTCAGGAACCTCAACAATTTCCTCCTACAAGAGGAGTATTTGACCATCATATTCCACTGTTAGATGGAAGTGCACCAGTCAATTCCAGACTATACAGGTATTCCTCTCTCCAGAAGAATGTCATTGAAAGTATTGTGCAAGAAATGTTGGGCCAGGGAATAGTGCAATACAGTTCAAGCCCCTCTGCATCACCTGTAGTTTTGGTAGGAAAAAAAGATGGATCTTGGAGACTTTGTGTGGATTATAGACTGTGTGGATTATAGAGCATCGAACAAGGTGACTATGAAGGACAAATTTCCCATTTCCATCATGGAAGAGCTTTTGGATGAACTAGGGGGATCTAAAATCTATTCTAAGATAGATTTAAGACTTGGATATTGATAGATTTAAGAGCTGGATATTGTTGACACCTAAGTTTTGACCTCCCATAATTTATTTTAATTACCCAGAGTCCTTGAATAATAAACAGAGTGAAATATGTATTTTTAGAAGTCAAAATGATTTTATACAATTGTTTAGATAATATTTTATCATTCTTATTTGGTAAAATAATTTCTATAATGTTATAAATCATATGGAAATTAATTTATATATTTTTACAATTATGAAACTTTTTCCAATTTAACCAAGAAAGAAAATAATTTACAATTATTATTTATTTAATTATTTAAATTGTTAAATTGTCAATTAGTAAGTATTTTACTCTATTTAATTCAAGAAATATGATTAATTAAATGAATTAATCATTTTATCCCTCAAATCTTAATTTTGCATACCCAAGGTGCAATTTATTAGAATTAATCATAATTAAGTAAAGTGTTTAATTATGGTTAATTCCATAAATTATTCAATTGTTGGCTAATTGTGGCCTTAATTGAAATAGCTAATTTGCATGGCCTAAAGTTGATTAAGGTCACTATTGTAATATTAGCCTTTAATGGTTTGGTTGAGTTTAAATCTGGCCTTAATTGAAATAGACAATCTCTTGGTTTAAGTAAATTGAGATTGTATTTGCAACTTAAGTCCATTAACATAATAATCATGATCATTAGTTTGTTTAATTGGTTAATTAAGTCATATTTGTCCATTAGTTAAAGAATTTATTTCATTATTTGTTCTGATTGTGGCCATTTGTCAAATTGAACATTTGAGTTTTGTTGTACACACACACATATACATGTATATACACGTCTATACAAGTATACCATGTATATATGTTTTTATATGTATACAATGTGTTGTCCCTTTATTCCCTTTCAGAATTGGTCGAGTCCAGCCCAAAATAGGGCCAGACCCGGCCCAAGTGGAAAAACATATATACTCCCTCCTTCATCCAAACGAACCCCTTAGGGGTCATTTGTTTTTTATCAAAGGTTCCATTGAGAAACCCTAGCCGCCACTAGAGTATGGCAGGCTCTTCGCAGTCGTGGTATGCTGATTTCGGGCAAAGCATTAATTGCTTTGCCCTCTCTCCACCATATCGCAACCAAACAGGGTATTACCTTCCTCTTTTCTTTATTTTTTGCTTTTCATGGTCAAAGGAGTACAAATCCCATTAATTAGTTTTGACTCGTTTGAATCCGTCAATCCCGATTGGTTCATGAAGAACCCATTGGATTACCTCATTTTGGGTCAGATCTGGCCCTTGAATATGTGTTTGGTTTAATCTCAACCTTTGATTGTTCTGAGGATATGGCAATTCTCAGAATTGGAAGTTGACCCACATCGAAATCAAATTAGGGTTTAGGGATTTGGGGATTTCTATGTAAAGAACTCTATTCTCCGTTATTTGGACAAGTTTGAGCATACTGAAAATTCAATATACTCACAGAACTCGAAATACTTAAGATTTCAAAATATTTGAGATCTTTAACTTTTCTGAGTTAAGTAAAATTTTAAGAGCTTGTTTTCTCTTGTTTTTTGGGTTCGTGTGTGGCTGAGTACGTAGATTGAGGAACGAGGGAGTCATCCAAGTTCATTCTCGATCAAGGTTGCACCTAGAAAAGGTACTATTTTATCTTTTTGTTCTATCTTGGTTTTTGTTTGCTTAATCATGTGCTAGTTGTTATATGCTTAGTTGTTCAGCCTTTTTGCTTGGTTTAATATTGCAGTTAGTTAGTATAAGGCTGTGAAGGGTCATGTATTATCTAGATGTTCATTATTATGATGTGTTTAGTTTGTTTAGCCTCTTTTGCTTAATTTAATGTTATAGTTAGTATAAGGTTGTGTAGAATCATGTATTAGATAGATGTTCATTATATAAGTATGATTAGAAGTGTGTTAAATGGCTCTTATGTTAGATAATATATGCTTAAAACATCCTTGTTAACAGTGTTGGTTGATATGGTCTCTATGTGATAAAAGATGATTTATGTTGGGATTGTTTGTTTGTTTTAAAAGCTAAGAGACTGTCCTATACATATATATGCTTTGAACCATGATTAAGTTGTCTAAATCCCATTTTATCTAAGTCATAACAACTTGAATAAGTAATACCATGTTGAGTCTGTTCATGTTAAAACCTAAAACTATTATGTTCCATATATCCTTTTGTTGATTGATCAAAGAATGTGGGAACTTGTCTAGCCTTTATCTAGGTTCATGTTTGGTTTGGTTTAGCTTGCTTGTCTCTAACCAACTGTCTAAGGATATAATAGAGAAGGTTTCAAAACTGTTTGGACTGTGTCTATTGGAGTTTCATGAAACTGTAATGAGTTTTACTATTATAAAGTTGTTGTAATATGATATGGTGTCTAAACTGTTGAGAGTCTATATTTTTAAACCAACATTAGAAGCTAGTGATCATGTACAGTTCCATAATACATTAGGAGTTGTTTCCCTAGTGTTATGGTTGAAACTTTGCTATTAAAAAGATTTTAACTAAATAGTGAATTAAACTTTAATCCATGATTCACTTTATTTTTCACTCCTTGCTTGGACACCGTTAAATTGGGTGCATTATTTTAACTAGGTCAGTTTGGTTCCCCTGTTTGGTCATATATATGTGTTTATTTATTTTTATTTTTATTTTAAAAAGGGAGAAAGTTTAAGTTCTTAATCTCATCTAGGAGGTTTTTGTTCTGTCTTCATGAACTATCTTGTCACAATCCAATTTGACATAAGTCGTGCGGGCACTTACCTTCCCCTCCTCGGTAAGCGAACCCTCAACCCAACGATAAGTAAAGACATAATAAATAATCGAGCAAGCGGAAAGAATAAATACGTAAGTCTCACAATATTATATAATAGAATTAGTGCGGAATAAGAAAATACCCCCAGTGTCTAGTCTAAGTCATACAAGAGCATCTAATGAACAAGTCTGGAGTAAAAATACATAAATTTGTCTATGTCTCTGAATAGGAATAGTAAGAAATAAAATGGGAAGAGTCTTTAAGGCAGCGAACGCTCATGCTCACCCTGGAAACTCGCAGATATACTGATGACGACGATCAGCCACGTGAGATGGAAGCAGACCCAACTTGATACTCTGTATTCATAAAGGAATGCAGCAATTGCAGGTCAGTACAATACAATGGTACTGGTAGGCATCATCGGCTGACTAAGCATAAAGCAAGATAGGCAGATAAACCAACAAGTATAAGTCAAACATAATCGAAGTCAAATACACGTCATCGCCTAAGCAGAGCATCCAATCCTAAATGTGCCAAGTCTCAATATATCAAGTCCGAATCCAACATCACAAATACAACACCAAAACATCTCAATGTAAGCCATGATGCAATGCAATGCAATAATGCATGGATGCAATGCAATGCCATGCAAATGTTGTGTACACATGTACTCCGGACGAAAATATTGACATCTCGGTAGCACAACCCAAAGTGACTCGCGAAGTCAAAGTGCCACTCATCTCGGATCTTTTCCCAATAGACAGACGAGACCCGGATCTTTGCCCACTGGGGGGAGGAGGGTTCTCACCGTCACCACCCTGGGGAACCCGCGGAGTCCATGCAATCACTCAATCCATGATTCCGGAACAAACATCGGACATCGAACTCTCACATCACTCTCATTGAAAAATCGAGCCCAGCTCATCACAATGTTTCATCAAGTACCAACAGTGTCTCAACAGTATATCATGAAGAATGAGAGTGCGTTCAATGCATGTATCAACATCAATAATCATGTTCAATATCACAAGTACCAACAAAGGGGTATGCCAATAATAAATCAGTGTCACAAGTACCAACAGTGGGTATGCCAACAATATCATAATCAAGAAGGAAGAACAAATTCCAATATCTACTATCAACACATGGCATCAAGCCAAGACAATAGAACAATCAAATTGTTGACACCCAATTTTGTCCCGCCTCTCCCCCGAAATACCTATTGACACTTCTGGTATTTTGAGAAATTGAAAATATGCATTTAAATTTTACTATAATTATTAGTCTTTTATTAGCACCCACGTTTTATTAATCCGCTGCAGTTATTATTATTGTCATTATTATTATTATTATTATTATTATTATTATTATTATTATCTTTATTATTATTCTTAAATTATCATTTCATTACTATTTGTCATTAATTATTATTTCTTGTTATTTCCATTATAATCATTGTCATTATTATTATTAATTACTAATCATTGTTATCAGCGTTATTTATTATCATTATTTTATCAAGCATTATTATTTATTATTATTATTATTATCACCATTATTATTTCTTATTATTATCATTATTATTTTATTATTGCCCCTATTATTGTTATTATTATTAATTTATTATCATTTTGTTATTATCAATAATTGTTATTTATTGTTATTAGTTTTATTATTAATTACTATCATCCTTATTATTGTTATTAATTAGTATCATTTTTTTTTAATTATCAATATTTTTTATTTTCTGTTATTATTATATCTATTATTATTTTTTTTTATCACCATTATCATCAACATTATCATTTTTACCAATATCATTATTGTCATTATTATTAGCAGTATCTCTACCGCTATTTATTTGCCGCTATTATTTAGTGTTATTGAAACTTGCATTTTCTCGACGTTTCTACCAACTTCCGCACAAACATCGCATTTTATTTCGCACATTTAAATGATAACGTTTGTTATTAAATATTATTGCACGGTCATTTACGACATCATATAATTTTTACTCGGGTCTTTTTATAATTACATATTTTCGTATTAGGTGATATTCTGGCACCCTTAGTACATCGTTAATCAAAATCGGTCTCTTATTCAAATTTAGAAGTCAAACTATTTCTTGCACTCGGTCCGCATTTTGACTTACCGGACTCCAAATTAAAGCCCGATTGACTCCTGATAATTTTGGACTAGTCCATATCCCTTATCTCAATTTTTAGAATAATCAGTGTTTTAATTTATTAGCCTATTCTTTTAATACCCGGTCTAAAATCGACCCGGTCCACAAACGGACCGGGTCCGATCCAATTTTTCGTCAAAATAAGGGAAACCCTAAAAGGGTTTCCCTTCATTTTTTTTCTCTCTTCCGCCGCAGCTCACATCGCCTCCCTCTCCTTTTCCCCGTCATCATCCTCATCGCTCACCACCATCGCACCTTCCTCCGCCTCCCATCTCCGCCGTCTCCATCCATCTCTCCGTCGCCACCCACCTCCGTCATCACCCACCTCTGTCGCCATCGCCCTAACTCCATCCACCTTCCACCATCTCCACCGCACCTATACCCCCACGTGACTTCCACTTCATCTCTGACACCTCCACTACCTTCGTCACACCCATGTTCTCCTCTGACACACCCCACGCCCCACTACACTCCTAACACCACCCCCATGCCACCGTTTCAGACCTCTGTCTCCACCCCACGCCTCTGACACCCCCATTTTCTCGTGTTCCCCATCGCCTCTCTCCTCTCCCACGTTACACCCACGCCTTCATTCCCCTGTTCCCCACGCGTATCACCTTTTATTTCGACAATGCAAAGCAAAATGGGGATAAATAGGAGTGGCGAATAAGCTTGAAGGGGGAAGACCCAAAAAAAAAAAGAAATCGGCAAACTCTCATCTTTATCACCAGAACCCCTGAGAAAGCATTAAGATCGCAGCCGTCACAACGTTCTACATCGATTGAAGAGACGAAATCGATCTTCTGTTTTTTTCGTATTGCATCGAATCTAAGAACACCCAAGTTTGATTCGGGTCTGTTTCAACGTAAATTCAAGTGTTTCGAGGTGAATCGAAGAACCCGTACCCACTTCGCTGCACTCGAAGAAGGTGAACACTTTTCCCTTTTCCTGTCTGGCTCCATTTAATCTATGTTTGTTTGCTTTCGTTGTTATTTTGCGTCACTCATGTTCAATTTAGCATATGGTTATTGCTATTAGTAGTGCGAATATAGCTTAGCGAGCTTTGTGCATTTACTGTGGTTGTTCCTTGATAGAGTTTGGTATGGTTTAATGGTCTTTGTAGATTGATTATTTGTTAACAGCAGTAAGCATGATTGAGTTGTGGATATCTAACGCGTTAGGTTTGTTCTGAGATGGTGTGAATATGGTTGGACTGAAAATATGGTAATATGGTCTGTGATTAATGTTACAAGGAATGGACAAAAATCTTTGGTATGTTAATTAAGTTGGCTTCCTTACCGAAATGTTAACTATGTCTATGCGAGAGGTTAGACCCCTGTTGATATCTGTTAGCATGTTTAACCCTCAGATGATGATTGAGGGATAGGTTTAAGCGTGTGCTAGTACTGATTCCATGATAATAGATTCAACTATAAAAAAATGATGTCAACTTGAGATGGATTAAATGTTGTCTGTATGTCCCTATTGTCAAACCTGATGTTTACTCGCATAAAGTTTGTTTGGTTCTGTCTATACCTGCATTAAGGTCATTTGGATTGGTCTAAGCTGAAACTGCCTTCACTGAAACTGGAATGACATTTTATCTGATTCCTTAAGTGAGCAAGACCATCTGTTGTTTCCCCCCTAATGACTCTTTTCAAACTATGAAGCCCGTGCAATTAACTTGATGTTAGTCTCATTATCACAGATAGTAGTATGTGGTTCACCTAAGCTGTTTGAGCTTGAATTTCTATTTAAAAGGATTTCAACTGAATAGAGATTCAGACTTTAGCCCATGATCCATCTCACTTGTCATTCGTTGTTAGGACATTGCTAGAAGGATTATATTGGTTTTAACTAAGGAGCTTGGTTCTACTGTTTGATTATAAGAGAAAATTCAGGTTCTTAATCTCATTTGAGGAATCCTGTTTGTCCTCATGAACTGTGTGTACACTAATATTGCTTTACGCAGATTTTAAAAGAGATTTGGTCCTGTTTTGTACATGCATGAATATTTGGTATTGTTAAATCCCGCTTGGTGTTACTAAATCACTATTTTGCTACTTAGGGAATAAGTCATCTAATATGCACAGCCCTCAACTTAAAGGAATTAGAAATTTTGTCATGTTGAAAGGATTTAGGTAAATTAGTCATAACTAAAAGGATAGTTGATTAGTTTCCTTCCTTCTCTGGAAATTCTAAACTTGTTCTCGTTTGGATCTTTGTGTAAAAATTGTATGTTAAGTTCTATGTATTTATGTCGTATACTAAGTAGACATAACTCTCATATCTTGAAATGCATACAAAGAGGTATATTTCGCTTTTGGATAGATATAGGACCTGCTTCCATTTGTTTAGACAGAATACTTCTCATCTGAAAGGTCCATCTTTTAACGGTTGTATGAAAAAAAAAAAAAATTAAGTATGTTGGTTCGGTTGGTTCTTATTCCTCACCGATTGTTCATCTGATTAGCGGCGACTAGCTGCTATGCCAGCGCGGATTCATCGTCGCATTGTCTGAAAAAGTACTACTGATCAGTTTAATAAAAAAGATATACATCATTTGATTTGGTTGTTGAAACTGTGAACATAGTTTAAGCTGGAAATGACTTGTCGAGGTCCTCTTCTTTTTCTAGTCCGCTGTTGCTCGTAGATTTTAAAACAGTAGTGAAATAATTCTAAATCAGAATCTTACATTCATAAAGAATATGCTTTGGTCTGGGTTAGGCAGTTTGTTATTTGACTAAGACACGATTTACTGATATGTTCTGAATTTATTTTTCTTCATGTCTGACCTTATCCATTGATTAGATACTAATTTCTTTTCTTCTATTTTATGCATGACCGTCGAATATGAGTCTGAGGGACTCATCTTGTTCCGCATTCGGTGTTGGGCTAAAAGCCCAACGTGATCATCTCGAGTCATTCCCCGCCAGCCCATATCCGCGTCAAAAAATGAAAAATTCCGGGTCAAAGCCCATATAGCAAAACAGAACAGCAGCAGTAGCAGGCCTTAAAATGGGCTGAACCCATTTTATTTTACTTCAGCCTTTATTTTTATTTATGCATTTAATTTGTATTATTCGACTAACCTTTACTTTGTTTTTTTTATTTTCCTAACTTGGATGAATTCTAGTAAAATTTAGTGAGTTAGCCTTAATATAATGGGTAGAATGTAAGAAAGAAACTCGCTGTTAGTCCCGTAAGCTTCTTTCCACGTTTGAGCTATTTATAAACATGCATAATGTTCATTTTATTGGAATAATCGATTTGCAAAATAACATACCCATATATTTTGGGTTTAAAAATCATCTTTGTTTCTTACCACTTTTTTTTAGAAATTTTTAGGATTTCACTAATATACAAGTCTAAATCCAAGTACATTTTTTTATAAATAACTCTTCGGGGTTAAATCAATTATGCATACTTTTTAGTCGAATGTAGTTAATAAAACCTAATTTTGTTTATTCTAAAAAATGCAAAGTCAATTAGTACCTCCTCATTTAGTCGTTGTAAATATTTATCAAAACACAGCATAAATTTGCATTTTTCTTTTGCTTATATGCACATTATCATATCTCACAAATCTTATTTTTTGAATAGGGTTATTGCACTTTCATTTAAAGCAATAGTAACACTTATAAGCTTTATTTTAATAACATTTTAAAGTTTCCTCTTTTTATATACAAGTAATCACAAGTCCTATTTTATATATAGCATTATCATATAGAAATGTTTAAATCTTAATGACATTTATAAGCATTATTTTAAATAGCATTAAAAATCATATTTTACGCAAGTCATTATTTTCTATAAATCTTATTTCCAAACAATATTATTACATTTTCCTTCAGAAATTTTAGCCATATCTCTTAGCCGTTTTTCTTAAAATTTAAACCCTATATTTGCATCTTTAGCTTTAATTAATTAACTTAAGTTGGTCGGATAACCGTAAGTTAACGGATTCTAAAGGATGCCTAACCCCTTCCCTTTAGGATAATATAGAACCCTTACCTAGAATCACACTAGTTAAGCAGACCATTAACAGAGGTTTAGTTTTAGCTTTATCTTAGTTAATATCTAGGTGTCCTAATTCACCGTTAAATCAATTAGGTGGCGACTCCTTAAAACAAAATAATATAGGAATCACCAATATGTTGTACTCCGCTTCAACCCGGTTAAAATGGGGTATAACAGCTTGGCGACTCCGCTGGGGACTCTAGGTTCTAACCATGACAAACTTAGGTTGATAATTAATTTGTTGGATGTTTGGTTGTTTTCTTTATGCTTGCTTTTATTTGTTGCCTTGTTTGTTTCTTTTGTGTTCTCTTAAGTATTTGCTTTATTATGAGAAATTTTCTATGTAATAATATGTTACTGCTTTCCTTAAATTGGCATCCCGTTCATATTTCCTCCACTTTTGGAAATCTCACACTATCACACGTACACGCGAGGTGTGCTTAGCGCACCCGCAAATTTCTTCGTAGAATCCAAATCTTAGGAGAGTTGGCGCGTGCGCGGGGGTGTCCGCATAACGGTGACCGCGTAGCCTTCTCACTCGAGTAGTCCACTCGGGAACCTTGTGTCTAGTAAGCCAAATCTTAGAAAAACTTAAGATAGAGCTTTGCCACCAATTTTATTAAGTCATGCATGCATAAACCTTAGGTGGGCCAATCTTTGGTATCGGTTCCACAATTAGAAAACCTACCAAATCGTCGACGGGTTTGCATAACCCAACGACCAACAAGCATATTATGTGTAACGTGATAGTGATAGATGGGTCCAAGCCTAATCATGACACTTCGAGTTTGGGAAAGTCTGTCTTTTATTTTTATTTTATTTTTGTAGATGGATTTCGTCCCGCAGATTCCCAAAATTAAGATGGTCCGCGGCGTCCCGAGCAAATTGAAGTTATGGTGGGAAGATCTAGACTTGGGTAGTAGACTGGCGGTCACGAGGATGTTGAAGTTCCTCCCTTCGCTGCTTCAAATCGCTCCTGACAAGCATATAGTTAGAACTTTACTCCAATTTTGGGACCCTGACCGAGCAGTTTTCAAATTTAAAGATTTTGAGCTCACACCTACATTGGAAGAGATAAGCTACTTCACGAATTTAAAATGCCAAGGGAAGGTTCAGATTACCCCGCACAGTCAATCGGGAAAGAAATTTCTCCGCTATTTTGGGTTGAAAAACACAAAGGAACTTCGGTGCTTCGAAAACAATTGGGTATCGCTGGACTATTTATATGAGAGGTATGGGCGTCAAGATGGGTACAAGTTGTTCAGAAAAGAATTTTTATGCACTCCGGCACATTGGCAAGTTAGACGACCTATCGTATTCGCGGTAGCCTTACTTGGGATTTTGGTATTCCCACGTGAATATGGAAAGATCAGTACCTGCATTTGTTCTGTGGCTCGAGCGCTTTTTGAAAAGGTGGATGGTGCACAACTCACTTTGGTCCCAATGATTTTAGCAGAAATATTTCGGGCCTTAGGGAAATGTAGACGAGGGAAATCGAGTTTCTTTGAGGGTTGCAATATTCTCCTTCAGATGTGGGCAATGGAACACTTTTATCAGCGTCCGAATATGGCAGACATATGCTTAGGTGAGTCAAATATGATTACTAGTTTTTACGAAAGGATGAAGGCGTTCGTATCCCCAGTTGGCACTCGCGATTGGTATGGGTTCTTAGCTTCCCGCACTGGCAATCAAATTCAATGGAAATACCCCTTGTTACCCCGTACCACGGCTTACATAAGAGGAAAGGAAAATTATTACATTAAGCTTATTGGACTGAAGGGCCTCCAGCCATACGCCCCGGTGCGCGTACTTCGACAGTTTGGTATAGATCAAGTAATTCCCCTCCAAGCTAACATGAGCGGCTCCGAAATATTCTTTGGGCATGACTTTAGAATTCCTAAAGTTGGCTTAATCCTCGACGAATGGGTTAACATCAATCCCACAGACATTGGGGTTGGACCAGCAGAAAGTAGTCCAGAATATCGTGCATGGCTGCACGAAGATTATGGTAGCATAGAGCCTAGCCCAGCAAGCGAATCGGGTTTTGAAGACAGAGTAAAAACGATCTGGATAAAACACGCTCGCTTGGGAACCATGGTTGTCACTCCCGAGATGTGGGATCAAATGACGAACATCATGCAATATTTTGGGAATACCGGAGCACAGTCCAACGTTGATGGAGCAACATCTTCAGCTCAGCAGCCAGCATGATTAAATTTAGGCCTAGGTTGTGGATTGTTGTTGTATTTTATTATCTTTTGATGTATCCGTGTTTGTTTTGGATGTACTCGCTTTTATTTTATCTAATGGCACTTGGCCTTTTATATCCAAACTCGCATGGTTACGATTAAATGGCTTGGATCACTCTATCATAATCCCGAAATCTGCGCTAGGCCTACCTTTGGCACAAAAGGGTCCCTTGCATAATAGGACGCATTGATTTCCTCTCGATACGCTTTGTTTGCTATTCAATATATGCTCGTTCGCAATATGTTTGTTTGCTATTTCATGTATGTTTGTCACGCAATATGTGCTTATTTGCTACACAATATGCGCTCCTTTTCAACATTGTCTGCTAAATTTTAGCATTAATTTCACAGCAAGCATTTGCCCTATACTAACGTAGTTTTCTTCATTTCGACCGTTTATTTTCTTTTGTTTATCCCCCAGAGGTTGATTCGTGTTGACTGCGAACTGGCAGACCATCCATACTTCACGAGATCAAAAGCACGAACATCCGGCAATATGAATGATTCAGGGGCATCCGAACAGACTGGCTTGGGACTCGTCACTCTTCCAAGAGAGGAACCTGAGGCTTCAGGAGGGGGAAATGACGAACTCATTGCCCAATTGTTGCAACAAATGGCCAATATGCAGACCGAAATTGAGCGACTGCGAAATCTCACCAACCTATCCATCACACTGAACGCCCCTCATCCGGAACACAGAACGAACACCACAATCCCACCATCCTTTTCGCCTGTCGATTCACCCGCACCTCAGCCCTCTCCTACCAACCCTGCGCTTTACACGACTCATCCAAGTACTTCCAACCCCCAACAAGCTAACCAACAGCAATCCACTTCACATCAATCGAATCCACAACAAGCCGTTCCACCCCAAATCCACTCACAACCAACCATGCCACAACCAACTGTCCAACAACAAACCATCCCGCAACAAACCAACATACAACAAACTACCTCGCAACCAAATGACCAGCAACAAGCCAACCTCCATCAAGTTAACTTCCAACAAACCAACGCACAACCTTTCACCACTCCTTACATTCCCCAACCTACAGTTACTCAAATTAACCCGCACACCCAAAACTACCCAGCAGCTCAACACACCCCACTGGCGCATATTGCTAGCCATAATACGCAATATGCGGCAGAAGCTCATCCTTTCACTACCCAGGTACAGGCCTTGCAGCATCCAGAAGTTGACCCTTATGAAGAGTTGGAAAGAGAAGCCAGGACGAGGGCAGATGAAGAGGTGGCGAAGGAGCTTCGCAGTCTGAGGGAAGCAGTCAGGAATATCCAGACCAACAGGGGATGTGAAGGACTTGAATACGAAGATCTGTGCATTCATCCGGACATTGAGTTACCTGCTGGATATAAGGTGCCAAAGTTTGACATGTTCGACGGAAAAGGAAACCCTCGGGCTCATTTGAGATCGTATTGCGACAAGCTGGTCGGAGTAGGCAAAGACCAAGCCATCAGAATGAAACTGTTTATAAGAAGTTTAACGGGAGAGACACTGGATTGGTACACATATCAAGACCCGCAGAGGTGGCACAGTTGGGGAGATATGGCCCAGGAATTCATGGACAGGTTCAGATTCAACACCGAGACTGTCCCAGATCGGTTCTATTTGATGAAGCTGGAGAGAAAATCAACAGAAACTTTTCGGGAATACGCTATGCGCTGGAGATCAGAAGCCGCAAAGGTCCAGCCCCCGATGGCAGAGAATGAAATGACAATGCTCTTTGTACAATCCTTAAAGGATCCCACATACTACGAGAGAATGTTAAGTGTCATTGGGCAAAAGTTTGCTGAAGTCATCAGAATGGGGGACTTCATTGAAGAAGGGATTAAGACGGGGAGAGTTACGAATCTTGCGGCCTTGCAGGCCACAAGTAAGGCTATTCAGGCAGACCCTGCTAAGAAGAAAAGAGACGGAGTATCCCAAGTCATGGCCATCCAAGATCAAAGACCAACCCAAAAATTAACCCGCCAATATTCCTCGCCCCAGCCCTCACACTACAGCCAGTATACCCAAACACCTCAGTCTTATTACCAACCCCCGCCTACCCCCTTTCCTGTTTACCATACTCAACCAGCATACTATGCACCTCGAACCCCTTCCTACCAAAACCCATCACAACATCGTCCAACATACACAACGCAACCCCAGTACCATCCGCCAAACCGCCCACAAAACACCCCTAGACCACACCCAAATGTCGAAAGAAGACCAACCAAAACTTACACACCATTAGCCGAACCTTTAGCCCAACTGTACGAGAGGCTGAAAATGGCAGGGATACTCCAACCGATTCAAGGAAGAACTCCTGATCCCATCCCGGGATGGTATGACGGGACTAAACATTGTGCATATCATTCGGGAATTGCAGGGCATGATACCGGAAGCTGCTTTGCTCTCAAGGATAGAGTTGAGACATTAATCAACGAAGGAGTCATACAGCTTAAGGAAGCTCCCCCGAACATAAACAACAATCCACTGCCGAATCACGGCGATGCAAATGTGCACATGATCACCCTTGATGAAGACTGCAATCTGGAGGGGACTATCGTGCCAGTTAAAGAAAGGGAGGAGGTTGAATCGTCAGCTTGTGTTGCTCCAATAATCACAGTTCAAAAGAGGGCTCCATTCGAAGTTCTCACTCCGGGGCCCAAGATCACAGCTTTCGTTGCCCCAACACCTTCTCGCAACACCAAAGCGGTCCCTTGGGATTATCAATCCGGTGAGAGAGATAAAGGGAAAGGGAGAGTGGTCGTGGAAACCATTGCCACCGGAATGACTAGGTCTGGACGGTGCTATGCCCCTGAAGAGATAGCACGAGGGGCGTCAAACAAGGAGAATGGTCCGAAAAAAACTGTTACAGAAGCTGAAGTCGAAGAATTCTGGAGGAAAATGCCGACGAAAGAATATTCTGTTATAGAACAATTGAAGAAAACACCAGCTCAGATTTCCTTGTTTGCATTGTTGATGAACTCTGAAGCGCACAGGAGTGCCCTAGTGAAAATACTAAGTGAAGCCTATGTTCCCGCTGAGACTTCCAGTGAGAAACTGTCGGCTATGGTGGGGGAAATCCTTGAGGCCCATCGAGTATCTTTTCATAATGACGAGTTGCCACCTGAAGGTTTGGGGCATAATAAAGCATTGAACATCACCATCAGATGCAGGGATAAGTTCATCTCCAAAGTATTGATCGACGGAGGCTCAGCTGTCAATATATGTCCTGTCGCTACCTTAGGGATCGATGTCGGGAAACTCCGCGGCAGTCAGGTCAGTGTCAAAGGTTTTGACGGAGCCCAAAGAGATGTTGTTGGAGAGATTGATCTGTTTCTGGAGATTGGGCCTGTGGAGTTCACAGTGAAGTTCCAAGTGATGGACATATCTACTAGCTACAACTTGCTGATCGGGAGACCATGGATCCACATGGCTGGCGCGGTTCCTTCCACTTTGCACCAGAGTTTAAAGTTCGTGTGGGATCATCAAGAAGTAGTAATCCATGGAGAAGGCAATAATTCTCTATACCCGGAATGTTCAATTCCTCCTATTCAAAGTGTGGAAAGGCTAGACGGATCTGTTTTCCATATCAAGGAGAACGTGTGCACCGCTCAAGTGAGGAAGATGGAATTGCCACAGGTACTTATGATGGTGGCGTGGGAGATGCTGAGAAATAGCTTCCGACCCGGTCAAGGCCTCGGCCCGAACTCAGATGGAATTGTGGAACCAATTCAACTTCCTGGGCACAAGTATACTTTCGGGCTCGGATATGAGCCCACCCCCGAGGAGATTGCTTCAGCTAGTCTCAGAAGAAAGAGCGACATTCCCTTGCCAAAGCCTGTTCCTCGCCTGAATCAGTCATTTTCTAAAGCTTCCGATGCTCAAGCACCACAGGAGATATTTGAGAATACCCTCCTGGAAAGCTTTAAGAACTTGTTCATCACTGAAGAAGAAACCGAATGCAACATGGTTGCGGACGGTTGTTCTGAAGATTCGACTATTCGGGATGCAGAGCCGGGATGCCGCTTGAACAATTGGACTTGTACCCCGCCCCCATTTCTTCGGGAGTCTTGGTAGACGAGTTGTATTCAGTATTTAATGGAACCGACACGATTCGAAATTGAGGCCGAATCGTGTCCATGCTTTTGTCATCTTTGCCTCCAAACTTTCAAAGTTTAAATGCAATTTTCAAGTCGTGCTTTTATTTATATTCTTCCTGTCTTTGTTTAATTAATTTTCTTTTACTTTTCAGCAATCAAATAAATAAATCTGCCGATACTGCGAATGTGACACATAATGAAACAAGCAAGCCCGTAGGAAATGCCGAGCAAGATTCTGAAGAATATGAAGAAGATATGAAACCTGAAGGATTAACTAAAGATTTCGAACATTTTGAGAATAAGCCAAAACCGAATCTGGATGAAACGGAAGTTATAAATTTGAGTAATTCAAAAATTATGATGGAAGTGAGAATCAGTGTCCATTTGACCCCGTCGCAGAGGGAAAAATTGATCAAACTGTTGAAAGAATATATAGATGTGTTTTCTTGGTCTTACGATGATATGCCCGGACTAAGCACTGACATCATCTCGCATAAGTTGTCTCTTGATCCATCCTGTCCTCCGATAAAGCAAAAGAAGAGAAACATTAAATCGGATTTGAGCTTGAAAATCAAAGAAGAAATCTCCAAACAGTTTGATGCGAAGGTCATTCGGACTACAATGTACCCCACTTGGCTAGCCAATATCGTTCCCGTACCAAAGAAGGATGGTAAAGTTAGAGTATGCGTGGATTACCGGGATCTCAATAAGGCTAGTCCAAAAGACGATTTTCCTCTCCCGAATATACACATGCTCATTGATAATTGTGCGAAGCATGAGATGCAGTCTTTCGTGGATTGTTACGCAGGATATCACCAGATTCTAATGGACGAAGAAGATGCAGAGAAAACAGCATTCATCACACCTTGGGGAGTGTACTATTATCGGGTAATGCCTTTTGGGCTCAAGAACGCAGGAGCTACCTACATGAGAGCCATGACCACCATTTTCCATGATATGATCCATAAAGAGATTGAAGTCTATGTGGATGATATCATCATCAAATCGCGAAAGAGCTTAGACCATCTAACAGATTTGAGAAAGTTCTTCGACAGGTTGAGGCGATACAATCTGAAGTTGAACCCCGCAAAGTGTGCATTCGGTGTTCCTGCAGGGAAATTGTTGGGTTTTATTGTGAGCAGAAAAGGCATAGAGTTGGACCCCTCGAAGATAAAAGCCATTCAGGAATTGCCTGCTCCAAAGAGTCGGAAAGATGTGATGAGTTTCCTCGGGCGTCTCAACTACATCAGCCGGTTTATAGCACAATCGACGGTGATATGCGAACCAATAATCAAGTTATTGAGGAAGGATGCTCCTACCAAATGGACTGAAGATTGCCAAAGAGCCTTTGACAAAATCAAAGAGTATTTGTCTAGCCCGCCTGTTTTGGTACCTCCAGAAGCTGGAAGACCTTTGTTATTGTATTTGTCCGTATCAGAAAACGCTTTCGGATGCGTATTAGGACAACATGACGAAACAGGAAGGAAGGAGCGAGCAATATACTACTTGAGCAAAAAGTTCACGCCTTACGAGGCGCGATACACGTTATTGGAACGCACATGCTGTGCTTTGACTTGGGTTGCACAGAAGTTGAGACATTATCTGTCTGCATATACTACTTGCCTCATCTCAAGAATGGACCCACTCAAGTATATTTTTCAGAAGCCTATGCCTACCGGAAAGCTAGCCAAATGGCAGATGTTGCTGAGTGAGTTCGACATTGTGTATGTTACCCAAAAGGCTGTCAAAGGGCAGGCGATAGCAGATCATCTTGCAGAAAATCCTGTGGGTGGGGAATACATACCCCTTAAAACTTATTTCCCGGATGAAGAAGCGTTGTTCATCGGGGAAGATATCGCAGAAGAGTACCCGGGGTGGAGACTGTTCTTCGATGGGGCGGTAAATTCTAAAGGAGTCGGCGTCGGAGCAGTCTTGATTTCAGAGTCAGGGCAGCATTACCCCATTTCAGCAAAGCTCAAGTTCCCGTGTACCAATAATATGGCAGAATATGAGGCTTGTATTCTTGGCCTCAGAATGGCCGTTGACACGCATATACAAGAGCTTTTGGTTATAGGCGATTCAGATTTGCTGGTTCATCAAGTGCGAGGCGAATGGACCACTAAGAACCGGAAGATACTCCCGTACTTGCACTGCGTGAAAGATTTGTGTAAAAGATTCATCAAGGTAGAATTCAAACACGTTCCAAGGACACAGAACGAGTTCGCTGATGCGTTGGCCACTTTGTCTTCTATGATTCAGCACCCAGACAAGAATCGCATAGATCCTATCAAGGTAAATGTGCACGATCAACATGCTTATTGTTTCTATGTGGATGAGGAACCTGATGGAGAACCTTGGTACCACGACATTAAGAAATATCTTAAGACAGGAAACTATCCGGAAGGCATAACCAGTGTTCAGAAGAAAACACTTCGGAGATTAGCAAACCATTTCTTCCTAAATGGAGAAATCCTGTATAGGAGGACTCCGGATTTAGGGCTATTAAGATGTGTTGATGCTAAAGAAGCAGCCCGTTTGATTGAAGAAGTGCACGGCGGTACGTGTGGGCCTCATATGAATGGCTTTACACTGGCCAAGAAAATCCTTCGCGCAGGCTATTTCTGGATGACTATGGAATCAGATTGTATCCGTTTTGTGCAGAAATGTCACCGATGTCAGATTCATGGTGATTTGATTCGAGTTCCGCCAAATGAATTGAATGTGACGAGCTCTCCGTGGCCTTTCGCAGCTTGGGGTATGGATGTCATTGGTCCCATCGAGCCATCCGCCTCGAATGGACACAGGTTCATTTTGGTAGCCATTGATTATTTCACAAAGTGGGTGGAAGCATCTTCGCACAAGTCGGTAACAAAGAAAGTGGTAGCAGATTTTGTTCGGAGCAACATTATTTGCCGATTCGGAGTCCCAGAATCAATTATAACGGATAATGGAGCTAATCTTAACAGTAATCTGATGCGGGAGATTTGCGATACATTTAAGATTACCCATCGCAATTCCACTCCTTATCGCCCTCAGATGAATGGGGCAGTTGAAGCAGCCAATAAAAACATCAAGAGAATACTGAGAAAGATGATCGATAATTACAGGCATTGGCACGAAAAACTGCCGTTAGCTCTTCTCGGATATCGTACTACTGTGAGGACTTCAACGGGGGCAACACCTTATCTTTTGGTCTATGGGACAGAGGCGGTGTTACCTGCTGAGGTAGAAATCCCATCTCTGAGAATCATCCAAGAAGCTGAGTTAAGTGACGCTAAATGGGTACAGAATCGATATGAACAATTGATGCTCATTGACGAAAAGAGATTGAATGCAGTTTGTCACGGGCAGCTCTATCAGAACAGAATGGCCAAAGCTTTCAACAAGAAAGTAAGACCGAGACAATTCAAAACGGGGCAATTGGTACTGAAACGCATATTTCCATGTCAAGATGAAGCTAAAGGAAAATTTGCACCTAACTGGCAAGGACCTTATATGGTCCATCGAGTATTGACTGGAGGAGTGTTAGTCTTAGCAGAAATGGATGGTGAAATTTGGCCGAAAGCTATCAACACAGACGCCGTCAAGAGATATTATGTTTAGGAGTTTTCTATTTATTTGTATGTAATATTCCGCAATACTTTCCATGTAATGGCACTACTCTCCCGTGGCGGGATGCGTAACAAACCTACACCGGGTTGGATTTTAAGATAAGATTTCCATCTTTTTGCTTGTAATATGAACTACGCTTGGCCTGATTCCCATGGGGGATACGTAGGCGGCCTGCATAGGCCTCGGTCATATTATTAGAAAATCCCATTTCATTCCTGTTTGTAATATGAACTACGCTTGGCCTGATTCCCATGGGGGATACGTAGGCGGCCTGCATAGGCCTCGGTCATATTATTAGAAAATCCCATTTCATTCCTGTTTGTAATATGAACCACGCTTGGCCTGATTCCCGTGGGGGATACGTAGGCGGCCTGCATAGGCCTCGGTCATATTATTAGAAAATCCCATTTCAGTCCTGTTTGTAATATGAACTACGTTTTGACCTGATTTCCTGTCGGATACAGGATATGTAGGCAGCCTATATAGGCTCGGTCTCGCCATTTTAGAGGCTCAATATCCCTTGTGCCAGAAACTGGGACAATTTTTTAAAGAGCGTCGCCGCAAGATGACATCGAGAGACTTGGAAGAATATTGTTTCAACAGAGTCATCGGGCAGAGGAAAACATTGGAAAAGGGGCATTCGCTTTGTTTCACAATGTGTCACAGTTCCGAGTTCAGCAGAAACCATTTATCGCTATACACATATTTTACTATGTCTATTTTACTTTGAAATAATGTGATTGTAATCAGACTGTTTACCAGTTGGCCAAGACTTAAAATGAGCGGAGGTTACAAGTTCATACAAAGTTGGAGGCATGAAGCGCCAAGAGCCGGATCCTCCAAGTCAACGCGAATCAACCCCCTCCCCAAACTTACAAAATTTTCTTTGGATGCAGGTTTCCAAGTTGCAGAAGCTAAAATATGTACAGCCTTGTAAGGATGGCGCGTCGAACGGTTTGAGAGTTCTTCTATCAATTATGCCTTTAAATGTCAATAATTTTCGGCAATCATAATGAGCTAATCTTGCAAATTATCCTTTTCAAATATATATCAACGCACAAATATTTTCTATTGCCTTCGAATACATTGCTTTATTTATTTTTAAGTACCCCTGCGTATGCTCGCCGTTTCCATATCAATTCACCCTTTCATATGATGCATGGGCTGCGCACCGCCCTCGCATCGCTTTCATATATTTACTGGGCCATGCACCGCCCTTTTAAAATTTCTGCATAAGGCCATGCACCGCCTTTCATATGATGCATGGGTTGCGCACCGCCCTTGCATCGCTTTTATATATTTACCGGGCCATGCACCGCCCGTTTAAATTTCTGCATAAGGCCATGCACCGCCTTTCATATGATGCATGGGCTGCGCACCGCCCTCGCATCGCTTTCATATATTTACTGGGCCATGCACCGCCCGTTTAAATTTCTGCATAAGGCCATGCACCGCCTTTCATATGATGCATGGGCTGCGCACCGCCCTTGCATCGCTTTTATATATTTACCGGGCCATGCACCGCCCGTTTAAATTTCTGCATAAGGCCATGCACCGCCTTTCATATGATGCATGGGCTGCGCACCGCCCTTGCATCGCTTTTATATATTTACCGGGCCATGCACCGCCCTTTTAAATTTCTACATAAGGCCATGCACCGCCTTTCATATGATGCATGGGCTGCGCACCGCCCTCGCATCGCTTTCATATATTTACTGGGCCATGCACCGCCCTTTTAAAATTTCTGCATAAGGCCATGCACCGCCTTTCATATGATGCATGGGCTGCGCACCGCCCTTGCATCGCTTTTATATATTTACCGGGCCATGCACCGCCCGTTTAAATTTCTGCATAAGGCCATGCACCGCCTTTCATATGATGCATGGGCTGCGCACCGCCCTTGCATCGCTTTTATATATTTACCGGGCCATGCACCGCCCTTTTAAATTTCTGCATAAGGCCATGCACCGCCTTTCATATGATGCATGAGCTGCGCACCGCTCTTCGCATCGCTTTCATATATTTACTGGGTCATGCACCGCCCTTTTTAAATTTCTGCATAAGGCCATGCACCGCCTCTCATATGATGCATGGGCTGCGCACCGCCCTTTGCATCGCTTTCATATTGCCTGGGCCATGCACCGCCCGTTTAAAATTTCTGCATAAGGCCATGCACCGCCTTTCATATGAGGCATGGGCTGCGCACCGCCCTTTTCCACATGGGCTGCGCACCGCCCTTCGCATCGCTTTCATATATTACATGGGCCATGCACCGCCCTTTGTAAATTTCTGCATAAGGCTGAGTACCGCCTTTTCATATATCACATGGGCCATGCACCGCCCTTTTTAAATTTCCGCATAAGGACATTGCACCGCACCTGCCTTGTTTTGTTATTATTCGTACCCTGCACATGCTCACAGCCGCATTGCACCGCACTTGCGTCGCTGTATTTCAATATTTATTCTTACTGACTATTTTCATCTAGTTTTTAGTTTCGCAGGAGCTTTAGCGCAACGTGGAACTGTTTCTTCGGCAGCGAACTGGGGCAATACGTTGGGAAGGACAAGCAGACTTCTCGACAAGGGTCAAAGATCTACCTCGAACACTCGGCTCCGAATTCAAATTTCCCGTTCACATTCCAGCACAATCAATTTTCAGGGTTCTATCACAATACCCAGTGTCATTATAACTCGACACTGGGACAATATTTTTTTGCGAGGATTCGCAACAAATCGTAATTTGCCAGACATAAGGGTCGTAGACATTCCAGAACTACACACGGCCTGATTCTCGTGCAACCCGAGATATGTAGGCGATTCAGAGACCAGAGTTCGACCGTAATTTTCTTTACCCTTAGTCCTCCACAATCCTTTAGCCGGGACAAAATAGGCTACTAAGTCAACGTCTTTGCCCGAAAATTCTTTCATCATTGTCAGGCAAAGAGGGACAAGTTGTTGACACCCAATTTTGTCCCGCCTCTCCCCCGAAATACCTATTGACACTTCTGGTATTTTGAGAAATTGAAAATATGCATTTAAATTTTACTATAATTATTAGTCTTTTATTAGCACCCACGTTTTATTATTCCGCTGCAGTTATTATTATTGTCATTATTATTATTATTATTATTATTATTATTATTATTATTATTATCTTTATTATTATTCTTAAATTATCATTTCATTACTATTTGTCATTAATTATTATTTCTTGTTATTTCCATTATAATCATTGTCATTATTATTATTAATTACTAATCATTGTTATCAGCGTTATTTATTATCATTATTTTATCAAGCATTATTATTTATTATTATTATTATTATTATCACCATTATTATTTCTTATTATTATCATTATTATTTTATTATTGCCCCTATTATTGTTATTATTATTAATTTATTATCATTTTGTTATTATCAATAATTGTTATTTATTGTTATTAGTTTTATTATTAATTACTATCATCCTTATTATTGTTATTAATTAGTATCATTTTTTTTTAATTATCAATATTTTTTATTTTCTGTTATTATTATATCTATTATTATTTTTTTTTATCACCATTATCATCAACATTATCATTTTTACCAATATCATTATTGTCATTATTATTAGCAGTATCTCTACCGCTATTTATTTGCCGCTATTATTTAGTGTTATTGAAACTTGCATTTTCTCGACGTTTCTATCAACTTCCGCACAAACATCGCATTTTATTTCGCACATTTAAATGATAACGTTTGTTATTAAATATTATTGCACGGTCATTTACGACATCATATAATTTTTACTCGGGTCTTTTTATAATTACATATTTTCGTATTAGGTGATATTCTGGCACCCTTAGTACATCGTTAATCAAAATCGGTCTCTTATTCAAATTTAGAAGTCAAACTATTTCTTGCACTCGGTCCGCATTTTGACTTACCGGACTCCAAATTAAAGCCCGATTGACTCCTGATAATTTTGGACTAGTCCATATCCCTTATCTCAATTTTTAGAATAATCAGTGTTTTAATTTATTAGCCTATTCTTTTAATACCCGGTCTAAAATCGACCCGGTCCACAAACGGACCGGGTCCGATCCAATTTTTCGTCAAAATAAGGGAAACCCTAAAAGGGTTTCCCTTCATTTTTTTTCTCTCTTCCGCCGCAGCTCACATCGCCTCCCTCTCCTTTTCCCCGTCATCATCCTCATCGCTCACCACCATCGCACCTTCCACCGCCTCCCATCTCCGCCGTCTCCATCCATCTCTCCGTCGCCACCCACCTCCGTCATCACCCACCTCTGTCGCCATCGCCCTAACTCCATCCACCTTCCACCATCTCCACCGCACCTATACCCCCACGTGACTTCCACTTCATCTCTAACACCTCCACTACCTTCGTCACACCCATGTTCTCCTCTGACACACCCCACGCCCCACTACACTCCTAACACCACCCCCATGCCACCGTTTCAGACCTCTGTCTCCACCCCACGCCTCTGACACCCCCATTTTCTCGTGTTCCCCATCGCCTCTCTCCTCTCCCACGTTACACCCACGCCTCCATTCCCCTGTTCCCCACGCGTATCACCTTTTATTTCGACAATGCAAAGCAAAATGGGGATAAATAGGAGTGGCGAATAAGCTTGAAGGGGGAAGACCCAAAAAAAAAAAGAAATCGGCAAACTCTCATCTTTATCACCAGAACCCCTGAGAAAGCATTAAGATCGCAGCCGTCACAACGTTCTACATCGATTGAAGAGACGAAATCGATCTTCTGTTTTTTTCGTATTGCATCGAATCTAAGAACACCCAAGTTTGATTCGGGTCTGTTTCAACGTAAATTCAAGTGTTTCGAGGTGAATCGAAGAACCCGTACCCACTTCGCTGCACTCGAAGAAGGTGAACACTTTTCCCTTTTCCTGTCTGGCTCCATTTAATCTATGTTTGTTTGCTTTCGTTGTTATTTTGCGTCACTCATGTTCAATTTAGCATATGGTTATTGCTATTAGTAGTGCGAATATAGCTTAGCGAGCTTTGTGCATTTACTGTGGTTGTTCCTTGATAGAGTTTGGTATGGTTTAATGGTCTTTGTAGATTGATTATTTGTTAACAGCAGTAAGCATGATTGAGTTGTGGATATCTAACGCGTTAGGTTTGTTCTGAGATGGTGTGAATATGGTTGGACTGAAAATATGGTAATATGGTCTGTGATTAATGTTACAAGGAATGGACAAAAATCTTTGGTATGTTAATTAAGTTGGCTTCCTTACCGAAATGTTAACTATGTCTATGCGAGAGGTTAGACCCCTGTTGATATCTGTTAGCATGTTTAACCCTCAGATGATGATTGAGGGATAGGTTTAAGCGTGTGCTAGTACTGATTCCATGATAATAGATTCAACTATAAAAAAATGATGTCAACTTGAGATGGATTAAATGTTGTCTGTATGTCCCTATTGTCAAACCTGATGTTTACTCGCATAAAGTTTGTTTGGTTCTGTCTATACCTGCATTAAGGTCATTTGGATTGGTCTAAGCTGAAACTGCCTTCACTGAAACTGGAATGACATTTTATCTGATTCCTTAAGTGAGCAAGACCATCTGTTGTTTCCCCCCTAATGACTCTTTTCAAACTATGAAGCCCGTGCAATTAACTTGATGTTAGTCTCATTATCACAGATAGTAGTATGTGGTTCACCTAAGCTGTTTGAGCTTGAATTTCTATTTAAAAGGATTTCAACTGAATAGAGATTCAGACTTTAGCCCATGATCCATCTCACTTGTCATTCGTTGTTAGGACATTGCTAGAAGGATTATATTGGTTTTAACTAAGGAGCTTGGTTCTACTGTTTGATTATAAGAGAAAATTCAGGTTCTTAATCTCATTTGAGGAATCCTGTTTGTCCTCATGAACTGTGTGTACACTAATATTGCTTTACGCAGATTTTAAAAGAGATTTGGTCCTGTTTTGTACATGCATGAATATTTGGTATTGTTAAATCCCGCTTGGTGTTACTAAATCACTATTTTGCTACTTAGGGAATAAGTCATCTAATATGCACAACCCTCAACTTAAAGGAATTAGAAATTTTGTCATGTTGAAAGGATTTAGGTAAATTAGTCATAACTAAAAGGATAGTTGATTAGTTTCCTTCCTTCTCTGGAAATTCTAAACTTGTTCTCGTTTGGATCTTTGTGTAAAAATTGTATGTTAAGTTCTATGTATTTATGTCGTATACTAAGTAGACATAACTCTCATATCTTGAAATGCATACAAAGAGGTATATTTCGCTTTTGGATAGATATAGGACCTGCTTCCATTTGTTTAGACAGAATACTTCTCATCTGAAAGGTCCATCTTTTAACGGTTGTATGAAAAAAATAAATAAATTAAGTATGTTGGTTCGGTTGGTTCTTATTCCTCACCGATTGTTCATCTGATTAGCGGCGACTAGCTGCTATGCCAGCGCGGATTCATCGTCGCATTGTCTGAAAAAGTACTACTGATCAGTTTAATAAAAAAGATATACATCATTTGATTTGGTTGTTGAAACTGTGAACATAGTTTAAGCTGGAAATGACTTGTCGAGGTCCTCTTCTTTTTCTAGTCCGCTGTTGCTCGTAGATTTTAAAACAGTAGTGAAATAATTCTAAATCAGAATCTTACATTCATAAAGAATATGCTTTGGTCTGGGTTAGGCAGTTTGTTATTTGACTAAGACACGATTTACTGATATGTTCTGAATTTATTTTTCTTCATGTCTGACCTTATCCATTGATTAGATACTAATTTCTTTTCTTCTATTTTATGCATGACCGTCGAATATGAGTCTGAGGGACTCATCTTGTTCCGCATTCGGTGTTGGGCTAAAAGCCCAACGTGATCATCTCGAGTCATTCCCCGCCAGCCCATATCCGCGTCAAAAAATGAAAAATTCCGGGTCAAAGCCCATATAGCAAAACAGAACAGCAGCAGTAGCAGGCCTTAAAATGGGCTGAACCCATTTTATTTTACTTCAGCCTTTATTTTTATTTATGCATTTAATTTGTATTATTCGACTAACCTTTACTTTGTTTTTTTTATTTTCCTAACTTGGATGAATTCTAGTAAAATTTAGTGAGTTAGCCTTAATATAATGGGTAGAATGTAAGAAAGAAACTCGCTGTTAGTCCCGTAAGCTTCTTTCCACGTTTGAGCTATTTATAAACATGCATAATGTTCATTTTATTGGAATAATCGATTTGCAAAATAACATACCCATATATTTTGGGTTTAAAAATCATCTTTGTTTCTTACCACTTTTTTTTAGAAATTTTTAGGATTTCACTAATATACAAGTCTAAATCCAAGTACATTTTTTTATAAATAACTCTTCGGGGTTAAATCAATTATGCATACTTTTTAGTCGAATGTAGTTAATAAAACCTAATTTTGTTTATTCTAAAAAATGCAAAGTCAATTAGTACCTCCTCATTTAGTCGTTGTAAATATTTATCAAAACACAGCATAAATTTGCATTTTTCTTTTGCTTATATGCACATTATCATATCTCACAAATCTTATTTTTTGAATAGGGTTATTGCACTTTCATTTAAAGCAATAGTAACACTTATAAGCTTTATTTTAATAACATTTTAAAGTTTCCTCTTTTTATATACAAGTAATCACAAGTCCTATTTTATATATAGCATTATCATATAGAAATGTTTAAATCTTAATGACATTTATAAGCATTATTTTAAATAGCATTAAAAATCATATTTTACGCAAGTCATTATTTTCTATAAATCTTATTTCCAAACAATATTATTACATTTTCCTTCAGAAATTTTAGCCATATCTCTTAGCCGTTTTTCTTAAAATTTAAACCCTATATTTGCATCTTTAGCTTTAATTAATTAACTTAAGTTGGTCGGATAACCGTAAGTTAACGGATTCTAAAGGATGCCTAACCCCTTCCCTTTAGGATAATATAGAACCCTTACCTAGAATCACACTAGTTAAGCAGACCATTAACAGAGGTTTAGTTTTAGCTTTATCTTAGTTAATATCTAGGTGTCCTAATTCACCGTTAAATCAATTAGGTGGCGACTCCTTAAAACAAAATAATATAGGAATCACCAATATGTTGTACTCCGCTTCAACCCGGTTAAAATGGGGTATAACACAAATCACAACCTAACGGGGTGGCTAGCCCCAATCATGCAACAAGGCCCAACCTAAGACAATATCCAACCCAACTTCACACCCGAAGGTTTACATGATTTCTCCAACAATATAATCTAAATATATGCTTCTCTATACGAAGTCTCACCAAGGGTAATCCATAAATTACCTGAATGGCCGAACAATGAATACCGACAACTCCCTCCTTTCCCTTGCCTTTCCGCTGAGCCTCAAGATCAATAAAGTCTAGGCATATTCGAAATCTAGATTAGAAATCATAAAGAACGATACTAATATAGTTATCATTCAATTTAGGTCAATTCTAACCCTAGAAATTGGGGAAACGGGCCCCACATGGTCAAAACGAAAAATTCGGAAGTAAAATATTAAATTAAGCAGTAGCTGATCTTAACCCAATAAATAATTGTTGATTTAACTCATGTATTCACCCAATTTTGAATTTGAAGCAAACTCCTAAATCTTCGGTATAAACCCTAACTCTTTGATTCAAGAATTCAACTCTAATAATGGAAGATAAATGATCAACAACCTTAGATTCAACAAAATCTAGCATAAACTCCATCATTAATAAGCCTAGATAAAACATTTATTATCTCCACTTTTATCTTCCATTACTAAGAAATCACTAAAGGAAGGAGGAATATATGATGATTAGGAACAAGAAATTAGTAAACGGATTAGCAAGACTTACAACCAAGAGTTGTCTCCAATAATCTTCTAAAACAGTCCCCAAGAGCTCAATTTTCGAAATGAGAATAAATGATAGACTAAGGGCTTATTTAATACACACTTAATGAAATAACAGGCCCCGTTACCGCCGTTACTGCCACGGCGGTAACGGGGCCGCAACAGCGCCCAACAGACCGCTGGGACGGTCTGGGCCAAATCATACTTGGCCGCCCTAGCGGCCATCACACCGCAACAACGGTGTCGCTGGGACGACACTGGTGCTGCATTGGCGGACACCATGTACCAGAACCCAATAATTTTCCTACATCTCAACCGAAATCCCGAACCAATACCAAAGCCATCTACTCACAAAACACATACACAGACCCACAACGCACTCGTGGCCTCAAAATTTCCAATGGAGGTCTCGTTGACCGAGTCAATCCCGGATACCTCATTTCTAATTTCCCAACCAAGTTCCAAAATGCATTCGAGTGCATTGGGAACCGAACCAGATATACGCACAAGTTATAAACAACCATCCGTACCTCTTGGAATCGACGAAATTCCAAAAAAGCTCTGTCTACCCAAAAGTCAACTTTGGGTCAACTTTTTTTCGCTTAAAGTCCATTTTTCACAAAAAGTCACCCGAATCAAGTCTAGACACCTCGGGGAGTGTGTCGACGGTCCCCTTGGGTCAAAATGAGCTAACCAAGCTCGAAAAAAGGGCGGAAATGCAGAAAAGACTATAACGACCAAACGGGTCATTACATATCTACACACTTATGTTGTGTTGTCAGATTCTAAAGAAAGGTTGGTCCTGTTTTTATGATCTTGAGTCCTATTTGGTACTTGTTTTAGTCACTGGTTTACTATTGAAACTGTCATAATAGTTGGAGTCCTACATTTGATAATATGAAAGCTTAAGTAGTCAACTAATCACTAGTTAAATTCTAAAGGGATCAATCCAGTACACTATTTGAATTTGATCTAAGTCAAATATCTTCACATTATGTGGTCTGTTGCTATATACAAAGTAAATATGTAGGTGAGTGGATACCTTTTCTCGCTTAAACTTTATCCTAAACAGTTGACTTAGCATTAGTGTATAAATTGTATTATAAGGAATAGGTCATCTAGTATACACAGTCATCTATTCCAAAAATTTGGGAATTCTATCATGATTAAAGAGTCCCTGGCTGATGTTTCTGACTGTAATTGAGTAGTTAATTGCATTTTCTCTTCTCCGTGAAATTCTTAATTTGTCTTTACCTGGGAATTTGTATAAAAATGGGATATACTGAGTGGAGGATGATGGCAACCCCTTCTTTTATTTTATTTTAAGTGTGGTGCTCCTAATTGAATATACAAGGGATACACCTAAGGTATACTGGGTATGTGCAGTTTCTATATGCTTTGGTATATGGGAATTAGTATATTTGGTATAGGTGTGGTATCCCCCCCCCCCCCCCCCCCCCATGTTAGTCTCAGAACCGATAGTTATGCACTAAAAATCTACTTAGACTTGCCTTTATTTTGTTTGTTGCATTTAGGCTTTATTTTTCCATATTTTGGGCCTGACATCTTATTCATCCTAGCCAAGTTTTATTTGGGCTCGTTACACTTTATCTTCTTACCTGATCAGTGCATTAAGCATGAAAATACATTTAAAGCATGTTTAAGTTTTTCTATAGTTACCCGCTTAGTATTCTTATTTATTTAGTGGTTAAGGCCTAGGTACTCTCTCACCATTACCTTCTTTTTTCCCCTTTGTGTTGCATGGGATTTCTGCTCGGGTCGATTCTTACTTGCATAAGCCTGTTAGGCCTGAGGCCCAACCATTTTCCTTGATCGAGTTCGAAAATAAGAAGAAAGGGAAGCTAACATTATTAAAGGCCCATCCATGGATAAAAATGGATACTGGTGGGCTTGGGTAGGCCCACTAGCTCAATTCTCTTCCTTTCTCCCTCATTTTACATTTATATGTCATATGTGTATGTAATTGTAAACACTTGAAAAAATATTGAAACCCTTATGTATGTGTCGAACATAGGAAAAAACTTAGTAATTTAAAAAGACGCTCAAAAACACTTTCAACCTCGGGTAAACCTCAATCTGGTATGATAATCGGTACTAGACTCATTTTCTAAAAAATTAAAAATGTTTGGACATGTTTTAACCTGAATCATTTTCAAAAAATTGGCTAATCTCTAACACATGCATGAAATTAGTATTTAAACCTCTTATTAAGTTTTCCCTTTCAAAATTTTTAAACTGGTTTGAGGGCGTGATTAATATGAAACTAACTTGTATTTTTGGGCCTTCCACCCCTTGTGAAAATCTGGAAACGAATAACAAGAACAAATTTAATTTTGGGTCTTAAGCTCACCGATGGACTATTTTCAAAGCCAACAATGTATAATTGTTTTGCCATTTGGGCCTTAGCATTAGATTGGACTAAAATTAGATTTCAATGAAAAACTTGGATATTTCATGAGATGGTAAAGCTAAATCTGGACTTGGAAAATCTATAAAACGGACTGCTTTTGGGCCTGGAAGCTCAACATTAAAATTTGGAATGAAATAAGATTACTTGTTTGGACTGATTTTGAGACTAAGGTGGATTTGGACTTAGAAATAGGTTGATCGAAACGGGCTTCAACGATATGAAATTGGACTTGGATAAATAAAGATTGTATTGCCTATCTATGTATGTATGTATGTATATATATATATATATATATATATATATATATATATATATATATATGTATGTATATATATATATATATATATATATATATATATATATATGTATGTATGTATGTATGTATGTATAAAACGGAGATATACTCCATACTTTTGTATATATACGTATAATAAAACCCGTAAGAACTAAACTCATTTTATTAGGACTAGAATAGTAGTGACTCTACTTGAGGGAAATCTCGGGTGTGTCCTAGTCTAGTAGTAAAGTGAGTTGAACACTTTTGCGGATTTTTAAATCAAAAACCCTTTTCATAAGGGGACTTTTTGCCAATTTTTTCCTAAATTGTGATAAAGAAATAAATGACATTTTTGCAGAAAACTAAACATTTTTAAGCAAATAAATACAGTAAATCACACATTGAACCTCGTAGGTCAACCGTATTATACGGATCTTTAATACTAGGGTGCGTAAAACCTTCCCTAGGGGATCATCAGAACTCTTACCTCGAACTTTGGTCCAATAAGAATTTTTCTCTTGCTTGAAAAACTCTTTAAACCCAGTTTTCCTAATTTCCCTTAAAAAAATTAGGTGGCAACTCTAAAATACTAAAATCCAATTAGAGAACCAACAACCTCTTAGTAACTTTTATGTTTTAACCCGCGTAAAAGCGAACCGTAACAGATATCACCAAATCAGAATGGCTCATTCTGATGTTCCTAAAATTGCTTTTAAGACTCATTCTGGACACTATGAGTCTTTTGGCCTTACTAATGCTCCTTCTCGTTTTCAAGGGCTAATGAATCATATTTTTCGGAAACACTGGAGAAAATTTATACTTGTGTTTTTTATGATATTTTGGTGTTCAGTAAAAGCTTGGAGGAACACTTGCAACATCTGAAAACTATATTTGATCTATTAGTCCAACATCAGTTGTTTGCTAAAAGAAGCAAGTGCGTATTTGCAGTAGAAAGAGTGAAGTATTTAGGGCACATATCACTGCTGCAGGGGTTTCTACAGACCCAAAGAAGATAGAAGCAGTCAAATCATGGCCTGAACCTCTTACTTTGAAGCAACTGAGGGGATTCTTGGAATTAGCAGGCTATTACAGGAGATTCATAAAAGGTATGGGGTCATCAGTAAGCCACTTACAGATTTGCTCAAGAAGGATAGTTTTGTGTGGTCCAAAACAGCTCAGGAAGCTTTCAACAAGCTCAAAACAGCCTTAACCACCGCACCTGTTTTGGTGTTGCTAGATTTTTCATTACCATTCATGGTTGAAACCGCAATGTAGGAATTGGAGCTGTAGTTATGCAAAAAGGACAACCAATTTCTTACTTAAGTAAATGATTGTCCATGCAACACCAAACTCTCTCAGTCTATGACAAAGAGCTGCTAGCATTTGGGAGATCTTTCATTGTGAAAACAGACCAAAAGGCTCTAAAATTCCTTTTAGAGCAGAAGTTACAAATTAGATCACAACTCAAATGGATCACAAAGCTTATGCAATATGATTTCTCTATTGAGTACAAGAAGGGCAAAGAAAACAAGTTAGTTGATGCCTTGTCCAGGTTGCCTGTGGTAGAATTAGCTGCTCTCACTCTCCCCACAGTCAGAACTGACTTGTTGGAAATGATTAAACATAGTTGGGAACTGGATGAGACACTTAAGGAAACAATAACAACAATCAAAGATAAGAAGGCTGAAATACCAGGATACACTTTTTTGCATGATTAGTTGAGGAAGAATAATGGACTGGTAGTGGGTCCTAATAAGCTTGAGGAAGGATATTATCCAATTATGGCACAATTCTCTTGTAGGTGGTCACTCTGGCATTGAAAACACTTATAGGAAGGTGGTTGCTATTTTTTATTAGAAAGGACTAAGAAATGATATCCAAGAACATGTAAAGGGATGTGATGTGTGCCAAAGACACAAGTATGATAATGCTCCTTATCCAGGCTTGTTGCAACCACTCAAGGTACCAGTTGCTGCTTGGAGTAGCATCAGTATTGACTTTATTGATGGTCTACCTAAATCCAAAGGATAAATAGTGATATGGGTAGTTGTGGACAGGTTGACAAAGTATGCTAATTTCATGATCTTGTCCCATCCATAATTTGCTACTGATGTGGCTAAGTTATTCATGAATAATGTGTATAAGTTAAATGGAATGCCAGAGGACATTATAAGTGATAGGGATCCCATCTTCACCAGTAAAGTATGGATAGAGCTGTTTTCTATGCCCGGTGTCACACTCAATACCTCTACTGCCACATCAGATGGGTAGACAGCGGTGGTGAACAGATGTGTGGAGACTTACCTCAGATGCTTCTTTTCAGGTTCTCAAACAAATTGGTCTAGCTTTTTGTCTGCAGCTGAATGGTGGTATAACACCACTCATCACTCATCCATCCAAACATCTCCCTATGAAGCACTTTATGGTCTACCTCATCCACTTCGGTTACCATATGCAGCAGGGGACTCAGCTGTTGATGAAGTGGACAGAAGCCTTATCACCAGAGAATTCAAGTTACAACTATTAAAACATGACCTCAATAGAGCTCAACACCGGATGGCAGAACAAGCAAACAAACACAGATCTAACAGACAATTCAGTGAAGGAGATTGGGTTTATTTGAAGATTCAACCCTACCGACAAGTAACCATGTCTGGTACTCATTTCAATAAGCTTTCAGCTAAGTACTATGGGCCTTACTTGATCAAGGAAAAAGTAAGACATGTTGCTTATAAGCTCAGTTACCCCCACAATTGCTCCTACACCCCGTCTTTCATGTCTCACAATTAAAGAAATGCCATCAGTTACCATCGAATATTTCACACCCTTCTGTCCTAAATCATGCCAGTCCCTATTGCCCACAACCTCAGAAAATTCTGGACAAACGTATGGTTCAAAAAGGAAATAAGGCAGTGGCTCAAGTGCTAATTCAATGGGATCAATTGACACCTGCAGAAGCGACTTGGGAAGATTACAATGCATTGAGGGTCAGATTTCCTTCCTTCTTTGCTTGAGGTCAAGGAAGATTTTAACAAGGAAGAACTGATACGAGTTAAGAAGTCGTATGCTTGCGGAGTTGTACATCGAGATTAGGAGTCGCACTTGACGGTTAAGTTAGTTAAAGAGTCTGGATATATTAAGTTTTACAGGGTTACAATTGAGCCCTAAATAAGTTTATAGTTTATAGTTTAAGTTATGTTATTTGCAGATTGACCCCTTAATTATTTATTCCTCTATATGAGGGGACCAGTAATTAGTTATAGTGTCAGCACCTTTGCAGCACTTTTGTAGTACAAGTACCTGGCTGTTTAGCCTTATCAATTTCAATTACATTAACTTCATCTTATTTTGCCCTAGTTAGCTTAGTTTTCTTTGTTGTTTTCTTCTTCAATACTTGCAGCCGCAACATTTAGTGGACCTTAGACAGAAACAAAGCTTAGAATTTGTAAAGCAGGGGTTGTTTAAGGGAAGTGACAATGCAAATTTACAAATTTAGAGGAATCTAAGTTGATGTAGCCCCAAATCAAACGGCTATCTAAGGTAATAAAACACACTATTGGTAAATTATTTTGCAATTTGTTTGTTGTTATTTCCTAAAGAGCGCCCTAGCCTATATAACTTTTCTCATTTTGCTTAATCAGAATTTTATAAATTTGTACTATTTATCTAGTTCAACGAATGGAAGGTGGATGACAAAGGAGAGAAATTCGTTGAGTTGTTTTCAGTTTAAGTATTCAAAGTGGTTCTAATGTTAGTTAGCAAAGGTGGTAGGGAAATAAAAAGATAAAACATCTTCAAGAAAAGTAAACTGTAGTGAGGGCGTTGAACTTTTTAAGGAGTGACATGTAATAATCAGAATAGAAGATTCAAATGGCTAGAAAATTGGTTGACTTGATTGTGAGGTTCTCAATAAGATTAATAACATACATTATATGATACCTTGGAATTACGAAATGTTATTTGCTCCTTTTCAGAGCGACTTAATTACAATATTACTATGTGTTCTTCCTCCATCTACTTGCCAATCCCCTTCACAGATCAGCATCAAACAAATTAACCGAGGTGTTATGCTCCATTTCAGTAATCAATTAATCCTCACATGTTCGATCATTGATACTTTATTAAACATTTAAATCTTACTCTTTAATCTTAATGTATTTATTTAACATATATTTTCTACTTGAGGTTGAAGAAGCAAATAATTCATCAATCATTAGATTTGATCAATTTAGGACTAGAAATTAATATGAGATAGAGTGACGTAAAGAGAGCATATCGATCAGGAAGTGGTACTATATATATTCACCAAATACGTAAAACTCCAGTACATGCATGCCACTTCAAACCAAATTATTCAACCATAAACATAAAGTAGTGCTCTTCAAGACTAGAGAGCACATCTTACATTGAGTGATATAAATAAATTTACTGGACTGTAGAGCAGTCAATGTTGGGGCTAATCTTGTAAGGAACAGTGACACCACATTTGCTAAGAAGTGTTTCAGCTTTGTTAGTATCAATACTGCTGCCAAGACTTGCCGCTCCTGATTTCAGGCAGGTACACACCCCCTGTCGGTCAGCGGTGGTTCTAGCGGCTGTGTAGAGGGACTTAATCCCGCTACAACAGCCAGCTGGCGACGTCTGTTTGCTACCTCCCATGAGGTAGCTGAGGCACGGCATTAGCTTAGAGTACACTGTGTTGCATGAGATTGCAGCTTCTGCATGTGGTACTGATGAAAATGAAATTACCACCATGCATAGGAGGAAACAAAATGCTGAATTTTTTTGCATTTGTGAGAAAGCCATTGTATTGGAGAAATTAGTGATCTTCTTACACTGGATTGGATTTGGGATGCTTATGCAATGTTCTCAAAGATTGAATTTATAGACAAAGTTTTAGTGGAGTAGGTGAGTCCATTTAATTTGAGCATGAAATATGTTGTAAAGTTGGGGATGTGCTAGTTTAAAATAAGTAAATATTTTGTTGGGTAAATTACCACTACTCCATTGCTTTCTAGTTCTAGGTAAAAAAAAAAAAAAATTGCACGCCTATTGTTCTTTTTCCCTTTCAAATTTATATTCATTGCAATAAATGATGTACAGGTGTCATTCATCCAAATATGTACTTGACAAAATGAAGAGAAAGTGTAATGGAGAAGAACCAAAATATGGAGTACTAATTTAGTTAAATAACCTTATAATTAATGTAATTAAATAATTTTGTTAATGGGTCTATCAAAACCATAAACAACAAATAAAAAGTACCAGAGGAAGCGCACTCGGCCTTTTGGACATCAAATATTCTTTAACATTTCAAATGCAATACTTTCGTAGCTGCAAATATTGGTTTGGCCATCAATTTTCAAGTACTAAACTTTAGAATTTTAAATGTTGAAATATTAGCTTGAGAAACATTTCAGGTGAAATAATGATATTCATAAATCTAACTTTTACAAAAAGGAAAAAGAAAATCCAAGTGTCAACGCTTTTTTGAACAAGAATTTGATTGGCACATTTTTTGAGCTACACTTCTTGAGTTGTGTAAAGGCTAAGGCTTGAGTGGCTGAAACGTTGATAGTGCCTCACTTACTAGGCATGCATTATTTACATCCCTCCACTACTTTAGTGGATTGTGTTAAGGTGCTCATATATTTAACCAAACAACTTCTACAATTCAGCCTAAAGGATTGAGTTGGTTAATAAATATTATATGGGAGCTACAATCAAAGCTTAGAGAAACACTTGGGCATTTTCGAGTTAAAGTATTGGATAAAGAAAACAAGGTGGTGCATAATCCTTGTTTGTATGCTGCAAATATAATGAGGGGCGGTAGGTGAAGCAATATTAAAATGGCTTTATGAACTTAAGCTTGACTCGTCGATGTTCGTGACCACTTTAAACTTTTTTAATATTAAAACAACTAAATATAAAATATATAATTTTTACTTAGTCTTGTATTCCTTAATTATAATTTTTTTAAATATGTTGTTTCAAAAGATTTTGATGTTTCTAGCTTACAATATATTTTAAAATAACAACAATAACATATAAACAGTATAATCCAACAAGTGGAACCCCAAGGAGGATGGCGTATACACAGTCTTAACTGATGATTAACAGAAAAAGATGATCAAGGTTATCCTGAGGCTACAACTGATAATAACAAAGTTATAAAAAGTGAGTCTGCTGATTCAGGAGGCACATCATTTCCTGATGCTGGCAGCTTCTCATGTTTTATGCGGGTGGATGGTCGAAATTTTATGCTAGATAAGTACATCCTTTTGGAGAAGGAATTATACGAACTAGAGATGGCAACGTAGTGGCAACTGAAAAACTTGATCATGAAGATGTGCGACTTTATGTTGAGAAATTGATGGTGGTCATAAATACTCTCAAGCACTAATAAATAATGGATAATCTATGAATGGAATAGTTCTACTAGCACTGAGGTTCAACAGGATGATGAATTGCATCAAAGAGAACTTGCTATCTGAATTAGCATGGGTGAAAAAAGTCATGTGCAGAAATGCTCCTAATGAATTATCTATACATCAGAATATCAATCGAATCTCAAATGAACAGGTCCCTGATGCCAACAATGACCATGAATGAGGACTACAAACACCAGGGATTTTGTTTAAAGGACATAGTGTTGCTAAAAGTATTCCATGTTTTCACGGTCATATGACATAATGTACAAATAGCATATGGAAGAATTCAATACTATGAAGAGTTGCAGGAGTTGTTTGCGGGCTATGCATTGAGGATTTTGTTATTATCGGTATTCAATAGGAACAATTACAATGACATTAGCTATTTAATTTAAACATCTAATTTTATCTTTTAGTTCATTTGAAGGGCAAACCGTGCAATTAAAAGACAAGAAACAAGCTGGAAACAATATTTGACTAAGTCAACAGACCCAAATACAGAAGGTGGAAACTTTAACCAAAAGCAGTAAAACAAAAGCTTAACCCATCTCAAAAAAACAAGTTGAAGGGTAAAAATCAAAGTCCAGCCCATTTGAAGGGTAAAAATCAAAATCCAACCGATTTGAAGGGCAAACCGTGCAATTAAATGAAAATAATGTTAAACATCTGCCCACAGGGTAACTTTGACCCATACCCGTAAAAAAAGGGATCTAAGAATTTTCTTTGTTTAGAAGGGAAAAGCATAGACGAAGTACGTTCTCTCTTCTCTTTGTTTGTTTCAATTCTCCCCAGAATTTTCTTTGTTTATAGATATGCTTGTGGCTCTGAAAAAATCTTGGATAGAGCTTCAAAAAAATCTTAGAAATTTTTCTTAGAAATAATAGTCTCCTTTTTTTGTTTGGTTCTGAAATAATAGTCTTCATGGAATAGTCTAAAATTTTACCGAAAATGACTAGGTGACCTTGGAATTGACTACTCCAAAGCTATAGTAGTAAATTTTTCTTTGCTTTCTGCTATATATAACTCAATGTTATTGAATAGAGGAGCACAGAGCAAAAAATTCTTGATTTCTTCTCTACCAACTTAATTTTTATAATTTTAGTACAGAAATGGGTTATCAAAAACTTGCATTGTTTCTGCTATATACAGCCTTTCTCAGTCAAGTTGTTTCCATCCTTACCTCATTTGATACAATAATCAAAATGAAAATGAAGAAAAAAGGACAAGAAAGTAAAGGATAGATAATTTGACACAACTAAAGACCCAAATTAGCAACCAAAGTTCTTAGATTAACTTGACCTCTAATTTAGGAACTCAAGAGCACCAAACTCTTAGGATGACCAATAGGGATTTGACACCCTAATAATCAATCCTCTCACAAGTTCACAATCTCAAGCTTAGCAAGCTCTCAACACTCAAAAGAGTTTTACAACTTCAAAATATGAATCATCCAAATAGTCTAAGTCTTCCATGAAGAAGAAGAGAACTATTTATACTATGCTAGAAATAAAAGATAGTAAAAATGACATAAACACCCTTAATGAGACAAGGGCCTTGTTTGGCTATTCTCCTTTCTTCAAAATCTTGAATTCTCCTTTGCAAGAATAGCCAACTCTTCATCTTTTATCCATTGTGGTAACTCCCCATTTCCTCTTCTTCTCCCCAAGCAATCTTCATTAACAAATGGACTTGGGATCCAAGGTGCTCATCAAAAGTATACTCAAGAGCCTCCCGCTTCATGAATAGGCTTTGCAAGTGTTGTAGTTCCCGGGCTTGGCTTCTTGTAAATGGCCTTGAGGCAAGTGGGCTTGCATCATTCTCCCCATCTTGAAGAGAATTTGTCCTCAAATTTGATGGCTCGTCACTTTTCATTACCATAGGAGATAGGTCACAAATGTTGAAGGTGCTGTGAACTTGATATTCCGGAGGGAGATCAATTTTGTAGGCATTATCATTAATCCTCACAAGGACTTCAAAGGGACCATCCCCACGCGGCATCAACTTTGTCTTCCTCTTGTTTGGGAATCTTTCTTTTCGAAAGTGCACCCACACCCAATCTCCCGGTTCAAGGACCACCCTTTTTCTCCCTTGGTTTGCCCTTTTCGCCACCTTTTGATTCTTCTTTTCAAGTTGGAACCTTGTCTTTTCATGGATCTTCTTCATAGCTTCAGCTCTCTTGTTACCATCTAAACTCAATACCACATCTTGAGACAAAGGCGTTAGATCCAAGGGGGTTAAAACCATACAACACCTCAAATGGTGACATGCCAATAGTGCTATGAATAACTCTATTATATGCAAATTCTACTAAAGGCAATTGGTCTTCCCAAGAGGCTAGCTTCCATTTTACCATGGCCCGAAGCATAGAACCTAAAGTCCTATTGACAACTTCGGTTTGGCCATCGATTTGTGGGTGGCAAGAGGTGGAAAACAACAACTTCGTTCCAAGCCTACCCCACAATTCTTTCCAAAAGTGGCTAAGGAACTTGGGATCCCTATCGCTTACAATTGTCTTGGGAATGCCATGCAATTTAACCACATTTTCAACAAACAAGGAAGCAATATGGGGAGCATCATCAACCTTATGGCAAGCAATGAAATGGGCCATTTTTTAAAAACGATCAACAACAACAAAGATGCTATTTTTCCCCCTTTTTGTCCTAGGCAATCCCATCACAAAGTCCATGGAAATGTCAAACCAAGGTTGTTGAGGGATGGGGAGGGGAGTGTACAAGCCATGGGGTTGAAGCCTAGATTTAGCTTTTCGGCATTCAAGGCATTGGCCACAAATTCGGGCCACATCCCGCCGTATGTGGGGCCAATAGAATTGCTCCTCAAGAATCCCCATTGTCTTGTCAATCCCAAAGTGTCCCATCAATCCCCCATTGTATGCCTCCCTCACAAATAACTCCCTCCAAGAGCTCATGGGCACACATAGTCGCTTGTTCTTGAACAAGAAACCATCAAACTTAGAATAGGGAGTAGAAGATCTATCCCTAAGCCACCTTTCCCTTTCCCATTCTTCCCATTCTAGAAAGATTTGTGCAAAGAAGAGGTCCTCGGGATACAATGTCTTCAAGCTCTCAAAACCCATCAATTTGGAAGACAAAGTATTGATCAAAACATGTTTCCTTGATAAGGCATCTGCCACTACGTTATCCTTTCCCTTTTTGTATTGGATTACATAAGGGAAGGATTCAAGGAATTCAACCCATTTGGCATGCCTTTTGTTCAACTTACCTTGGGCCTTAAGATGCTTTAATGACTCATGGTCGGTCTGAATTACAAACTCTTTAGGCCACAAGTAGTGTTGCCAATTTCCCAAAGCACGAATTAAGGCATACAACTCAAGATCATAGGTAGTATAATTCAAAGTCGCTCACTTGAGTTTTTCACTAAAATAGGCTATGGGCTTTTGGTCTTGCATTAAAACGGCTCCAATACCCACTTTGCTTGCATCACATTCAATCTCAAATATTTTGTCAAAGTCGGGTAATTGCAACAATGGTGCGGAGCTAAGCATTTGTTTCAAAGTTTCAAAGGCATTAGCTTGCTCCACACCCCAAGAAAAAGGTTTGTCCTTTCGGATTATCTCGATCAAAGGAGCGGCTATGGTACTAAATCCTTTAACAAAACGCCTATAGAAACTAGCCAAGCCATGAAAGCTTCTTACATCTCCAATGGATTTTGGAGTGGGCCAATTTATTATGGCTTCTATTTTGGATTCATCAACCTCAACCCCCCTTGAGCTCACAACAAATCCCAAGAAAACAACTTCATCCACACAAAAGGAACATTTATCAACATTGGCATAAAGTTGTTCTTGTCTAAGCACTTCAAACACACATTTCAAATGAATAACATGCTCATCCATGGTTTTGCTATACACCAAAATATCATCAAAGTAAACAACCACGAATTTGCCAATAAAAGGTTTCATCACATGATTCATCAAACGCATGAAAGTACTAGGAGCGTTAGTGAGACCAAAAGGCATCACCAGCCATTCATATAGACCAAACTTGGTCTTGAATGCGGTTTTCCACTCATCTCCGGGTTTCATCCGGATTTGATGATACCCACTCCTAAGATCTACCTTAGAGAATATGCATGAACCATTCAACTCATCAAGCATGTCATCAAGACGAGGTATGGGATGGCGATACTTTACCATTATCTTGTTGATGGCCCGGAAATCAACACACATACGCCATGATCCATCTTTCTTTGGCACCAAGATCACGGGCACGGCACAAGGACTCATGCTTTCTCTCACAACTCCCTTTTCAAGGAGCTCATCCACTTGCCTTTGAAGCTCCTTAGTGTCATCCGGGTTGGCTCTATAAGTCGGTTTGTTTGGCAATTAAGACCCCGGAACAAAGTCAATTTGGTGTTCAATTCCCCTCAAGGGTGGTAACCCCTTTGGGAGTTCCGTTGGGAACACATCATCAAATTCCTGCAAAAGAGAAGAAATAGAACTAGGAAAAGAAGGGGTTAGTTCATTAGTGTGCAATGCATAGTCCCTATGTATGAGGAGAATCACCGGTTGACGCTCCCCCAATTCCTCCCTAATTTCCCCACAATTCGCCAAAAGCGACACCTTGGTTTTTCCCCTAAGCTCTCCTTTCTTTCCAATCACCTCTTGAGAACTACTCTCCTCTACTCCCTCTTCCCCCACATTCTTCTTTTGTAATGCACTATGACCCTTCTCCTTTAACTCCCTCATTTTGTTATAAATCTCACCCACTTGGGAGGGGGTCATGGGATTCAAGACACGTTTGACACCATTGTGGACAAGGTTGTATTGGTTAGTTCTCCCATTATGGTTGACGGACCTATCATATTGCCATGGTCGGCCAAGTAGAAGATGACACGCTTGCATGGGAACAACATCACACAACACCTCATCGTGATACTTCCCAACCGTGAATTTGATGATAGCTTGCCGAGTCACCTTCAATTCACTACATTCATTAAGCCATTGAAGTTTGTAAGGGTTTGCATGGTGGGTGGTGGGAAGTTTCAAGAAATCAACAAAGGTGGTCCTAGCAACATTGGCACAACTCCCACTATCAATGATCATGATGCTAGTGTTTTGGTTAATGATGCACTTGGAATGGAAGAGATTTTCCCATTGGCTTGGGTCATCCATTGCTTTTCTTATCATGGTCCTTCACACCACATAGAGAGGTACAATAGGCTCACTATCACCTTCAACACCATCCCCTTCACTATCATGATGTTCATTCTCATGATTGCCCTCATCATCCCCTTCCTCACATTCTTCCTCATCCTCACTATAAGTGTCTTTCAAAATAAACGCTCTACGATTAGGGCACTCGCTTGCTCTATGACCGAAGCCATGACATTTAAAGCATTGAATAGGAGTTTTTGTACCTCCTTCTTTTGGAGCAAACTTCGGAGGTTGTTTGTCAACTTGCTTCTCAACTTGAGAATTCTTCACAAATGGTTTCTTGGCTTCTTGCATAGGGCCCTTATTCTTTTGCCAATTGGAGGAGAAAGTTCCTCGTTCTTTGGTATTGTTCCATGAACTCACATAGCCCCTTGATTTATTAATTTTGTCTTTCTTGAGACCCTCCTCTATTTCAATAGCCGCTTGAAGGGTTTCTTCAATGCTCCCATAGTTATGGAGCCTCATTTGTGAGACAATGTCACCATTTAACCCGGCTCGAAACCGAGTCATAGCATTTAACTCATCCTCGGCAAAGTCAATTCTCATCTTGACAATTTGGAACTCATCATAGTATTCTTCCACACTCTTCTTGTTTTGCCTTAAGGTATACACCTTCTTGAGTTGTTCTTGTTTGTAGCGTTCGGTGACATACTTACACCGCATGGCCTTCTTCAACTCATCCCAAGTAGGTGTGGGCGGGAGTCCAATAACTCTTCTTGCTTTCACTTGAGTTTCCCACCATGTGGAGGCATACCTTTCGAATTGAGCAATGGCGTAAGAAGCCTTTTTCACCTCGGACATGTCATTCGTCAAGAAGATTCTATCACAATGCATCACCCAATCAAGGAATGTATTGGGATCACTACTTCCTTTGAAGGTTGGGAGAGTAACCTTTATGGAATTGAGACTCGTGTCTCGCCCTCCGCCATAACCGTGATTCCCATTAAAATCTCCATCGTCGTCATAACCTTGATGGTCACGACCTTGGTACCCTTCACGAGCTTGGTACCCTCTTTGCCCACCCATGTGAGGGTTAGGACCATGCCTTCCACCCCTTCCTCGATAACCTCCTTGGGGTTGCCCTCGTGGCCTCCAACCTTGGTCACCATAACGTTCGTGCTCAAGTATAGCTTCCTCTATCTCTTCCTCATTTGGTTGTTGGATGTTTGGTCGGTTTTGGGGTGGCATTGGTGCATTTGGGTGTGGGTCATTTAGGGGTGGGTCATTTGGAGTTTGATCTTGTTGGGGTGGGTTGTTCCGTTGACCTATAGGAATGTTGTTTGGTGGGGTGAGAGTCGTGTTTTGAGGGGTGTTTTGGGGAGTGTTTTGGGGAGTGGGGTTATATAGATGATGGAAGGTGCCGGGTGACAATGTAAGTGAAGTGCTTCGAGTAGCTCCACTTATGCCACCTTGGTATTGCACTCGGGGCGAATACGAGACCTCCCTACTACCTCCTTCAATTGCTTCCACCCTACTTCCCAAGTTTTCCATTCGACCACCCATACTATTCACCTTATCGTTCAAGGCTTGTAAGGCCCTCATTACATCAACTAGTGTGAGTTCCCCGGTGGGAACTTGTGTTTCATCCTCCGTAGCCATGGTACCTATTAAGACACTCAAAAAAGCAAGCAAACACGTTACATTAGTAAAAGCAACTCACAATCGCTCAAGTATGCGCACCTTTAGTTGCCTCACAAATTGCTTCCGCCAAAGATTGTGTGCTTGTTAATACCGTCTAGTCACAAGGGTTCAAATTCTACTCTTGGTCGGAATAGATTCTTGTTAGACAAAGAAAGATGGACGACTCAATTCAATCTAACGGACTTGAACCAAGAAATTAACAACTAAGCAAAAACGAAGAAAAGCACGAAAGAATTGGCACGAAAGAAATGCGGACACAAGAACTAGCAAACACAAGTAGGAACAACTACTAAATGGCTACTAGTTGAGAGACACAAGAAAATGGAATGCTAAAAATCGGGAAATAAATAAAATTTCGGGCCCGGGTAGGTGATAATTTTGAAACCACGGTCTTGAAGCCCCAATTGATCCAAGGTATCAATTTGAAGTAACGAAAATTTAAAAATTTCTATACTCTGTTTTTTTTTTTTTTTTTTTTGTTCCCTACCAAAGGATTAGGGACACAAGACCACAACTAAGGGATCAAGAAATTTTTTGAGAAATGGAAGTGGGATGAAATGAAATTTGGAATTGAAAATGTACCTCAAATTCACGGATTGGATTGTGGAATTTATATGGTCCGTATATAATTCACGGACCGTAAAAGGTGTCCGTAGAATAGGGACAGAATCTACGAATTTGGACTTCAGATTCACAGAAGGGACTTCTTCAATTATACGGTCCGTATAAAATGTACGGTCCGTATATGGTCACCGTAAATCAGCAACAGTAGCGTAGCAAATTTCACTCCAACCTACGGTTGGGAACTGCTCTCAAATCTATGGACCGTATCTTATTTACGGTCCGTATGTTGCAACCGTAGATCTCCAACAGTGTTTAAATTTTCAAAACATCAATTTGACGTACTGGATTTACGGTCCGTACTTCTTTTACGGTCCGTGAAATTGGACCGTATCTTTGCTTCAGTGACGATGTATTGCACGTATTTTCTTGGATCTTGGGCTAGGTTTGTTGACTTTTTTTGACACAATGGACCCACTCAACCTAGGACCATTCCATTTGGGGCAAAAAAAACACTTTTCCAAAACTTGGGGTATAAACTTTTTGGATCTAACTTTTCTTTTAAGTCTTCTTCTCCACTTGAATCTATGAAGATAGCTCAAGAACACATGAACATTCAAATTTCTAGCTACCTTCAAATCAACTCATTTTATGCCCAAATTTCGGATTTAGGCTCCCTCAACCTAGTAGAACAAAGCCCAATGGTTATCAACTCCCAATTTCGTCACAAATCAAACCCCACCAAGTTGTTCTTCAACTTTTTCTAAAGCTTCAACCCAACAATGGTAGATTCTTCAATATTGACCCGAATGACACGAAATTTGAAGATTTGAAACCCTAACGTACTAAGGAACAAGAATCTAACAACAACACAACAAAACAAACACAAAATTTTTAGGGTTTTTGGTGGAAAATTTCCAGATTTTTGTTTTTGCAACAAACCCTCGGCTAGATTTGATAGAACAAGTCTAATCCAAGCTCTGATACCAATTGATACAATAATCAAAACGAAAATGAAGAAAAAAGGACAAGAAAGTAAAGGATAGATAATTTGACACAACAAAAGACCCAAATTGGCAACCAAAGTTCTTAGATTAACTGACCTCTAATTTAGGAACTCAAGAGCATCAAACTCTTAGGATGACCAATAAGGATTTGACACCCTAATAACCAATCCTCTCACAAGTTTACAATCTCAAGCTTAGCAAGCTCTCAACACTCAAAAGAGTTTTACAACTTCAAAATATAAATCATCCACATAGTCTAAGTCTTCCATGAAGAAGAAGAGAATGTGCCCCAATGATCAAGCCCTTGCTCTTCTTAAATTCAAGCACATGTTTACTATAAATGCTTCTGGTAATTCTGATTGTTTCGACAGTACATTAGGACAATGGATTAATTCATATCCGAAAACACTATCATGGAACAAGAGCACAAATTGTTGCTCATGGGATGGAGTTCGTTGTGAGAAGACGACTGGACAAGTGATTGAGCTTAACCTCACTTGCAGCCAACTTCAAGGCAAGTTTGATTCTAACAGTAGCCTCTTTCAACTCTCCAATCTCAAAAGGCTTGATTTGTCTTTTAATAATTTTTCTGGGTCGTTCATTTCGCCTAAATTTGGGGAGTTTTCTAGTTTGACGCATCTTGATTTGTCAAATTCAAGTTTTTCTGGTCTAATCCCTTCTGAAATCTCTCATCTTTCCAAATTATACGTTCTTCGTATCTGGAATGTTTTCCCATATGAGCTTAGAATTGAACCTCACAATTTTGAACTGCTCCTTAAGAACTTGACCCAATTAAGAGAGCTTGACCTTATCTCTGTGAACATCTCCTCCACCATTCCTCTAAATTTCTCTTCTTTTTTAACAACTCTATGGCTTTCTAACACACAGTTATTTGATATATTTCCCGAAAGAGTTTTCCACCTTTCCAACTTGGAATCTCTTCATTTAGCAGCCAATCCCCAGCTCACTGTTGGGTTTCCCACAACCAAATGGAATAGCAGTGCATCTCTCGTGGAGTTAGCTCTCAGTGGTGTGAATGTTACTGGTTAGATACCTGAATCATTTTGCAATCTAACTTCACTGCTAACATTGTCCATGAGTTTTTCCAATCCCACAGGGCCTTTTCCTAAACCTATATGGAATCTCACTAGCATAGAGTACTTAGATCTTAGCGAAAACAATTTGAATGGCTAAATTGAGTGATTATCTTGTAATCAAAGCTGGACACAACCTGAGATTCTATATCTTTCATCCAATTCCCTAACTGGTCTAATACCTTCTTGTATATTCTCCCTTCATTCACTAATTGATTTAGACTTGAGCAATAACAGGTTCAGTGGCAAAATTCAGGATTCCAAGTCCAAAACATTGGGTATAGTTGTTTTAAAACACAATTAGCTAGAAGGTCCTATTCCAAAGTCACTCCTAAACCAGCAGAGCCTAAAATATCTTCTCCTTTCTCAAAATAATCTCAGGACAGATTGATTCAACTATCTGCAAACCGAAAATAGTGAAAGTGCTAGATTTAGGAAGTAATCATTTAGAGGGAACAATCCCCCAATGTTGGGGTGAGATGAGTGAGCTTTCGATTTTGGATTTAAGCAACAATAGTCTAAGTGGGACAATTAATACAACTTTTAGTATTGAAAACACACTCATGATCATTAAATTGGATGGGAATAAGCTACAGGGGAAAGTGCCACGATCTTTGATCAATTGCAAGTATTTGGAACTCCTTCATTTAGGTAACAATGAGTTGAATGACACATTTCCAAATTGGTTGGGAACCCTACCTGATTTGAAGATTTTAAGTTTGAGATCAAATAAGTTGCATGGCCCTATAAAGATTCAAGGGCTGAAAACTTGTTTGCTCAAATTCGAATAATAGATCTCTCATCCAATGCATTTAGTGGAGAATTACCGGTGAGCCTTTTTGACAATTTCCAAGCTATGAAAATAATTTATGAGAACAGTGGAACCCGAGAGTATGTAGCAGATGCTTCTTATAACACAAGTTCTTTGATAGTGACAACAAAGGGATTGGATTTTGAAGTTCCATATATTTTGACAACAAACATCGTTATCGATCTCTCTAACAATAGATTTGGAGGTTGTATTCGAAGTATTATTGGAGATCTCATTGGGCTTCGTACGTTGAACTTATCTCACAATGGCTTGGAAAGTCATATACCAGCATCACTACAACAACTATCTGTACTTGAATCACTGGATCTCTCATCTAACAAGATTGGCGGAGAAATTCCGCAACAGCTTGCATCCCTCACATCACTTGCAGTCTTAAATCTCTCTCACAATCATCTTGTTGGATGCAACCCCAAAGGAAAACAATTTGATACATTTGAGACGATATATATATATTTATTTATTTATTTTCCTTTTTGTCCTAACTAATCAAAACTTCTAGGAATTTTTGGCTTGTAAGTCAAGGTCTACACCATATAACACTCTTATGCTAACCAATCAAGATTTTAATGGAAATTTTTACTTGAAGTCAAGATACACCAATCACTATTTTTTTTTTAATTTTTGACTTCAAATGTTTTACTCAAGGTCATTACCTAGTGGGTTGTCTCATTCGTTTAAAAAATATATATTTGTTTGGATTTTGTTTTTTTAAAAAAAAGTCTACCCATTTTTTTAAAGGAACCAAACCCGACCACTAGAAAAAAATTACGTCGTGGCAAAAAAAAAAGTCTACTAAAAAAATAGGTAGACTTATCTTTTTAAAGTCGTGTGACATTTTTTAATTAAAAAACAAGTTCTTTAAAAAAATTGTGAGCAAAAAAGGTACATTTGCACTATTTCTGTTGTGGCAAGGGTATATATATGTACTATTTTTTTAACGAGGGACATATCTGCTAGTTGAGGTGTACATTTGCATCTGTTCCATAAATTAAAAATCAACCCATTTCAAGGGCAAAAATCAAAATCCAGCCCATTTGAAGGGCAAACCGTGCAATTAAAAGACAAGAAACAAGCTGGAAACAATATTTGACTAAGTCAACAAACCCAAATAAAGAAGGTGGAAACTTTAACCAAAAGCAGTAAAACAAAAGCTTAACTCATCTCAAAAAAACAACTTGAAGGGTAAAAATCAAAGTCCAACCCATTTGAAGGGTAAAAATCAAAATCTAGCCCATTTGAAGGGCAAACCGTGCAATTAAATGAAAATAATGTTAAACATCTGCCCACAGGGTAACTTTGACCCATACCCGTAAAAAAAGGGATCTAAGAATTTTCTTTGTTTAGAAGGGAAAAGCATAGACGAGACGTTCTCTCTTCTCTTTGTTTGTTTCAATTCTCCCCAGAATTTTCTTTGTTTATAGATATGCTTGTGGCTCTGAAAAAATCTTGGATAGAGCTTCAAAAAAATCTTAGAAATAATAGTCTCCTTTTTTTGTTTGGTTCTGAAATAATAGTCTTCATGAAATAGTCTAAAATTCTACCGAAAATGACTAGGTGACCTTCTTGGAATTGACTACTCCAAAGCTATAGTAGTAACTTTTTCTTTGCTTTATGCTATATATAACTCAATGTTATTGAATAGAGGAGCACAGAGCAAAAAAAATTTGATTTCTTCTCTACCAACTTAATTTTTATAATTTTTAGTATAGAAATGGGTTATCAAAAACTTGCATTGTTTCTGCTATATACACCCTTTCTCAGTCAAGTTGTTTCCTCTTCATCCTTACCTCATTTTGCCCCAATCATCAAGCCCTTGCTCTTCTTCAATTCAAGCACATGTTTACTATAAATGCTTCTGCTAATTCTGACTGTTTCGACAGTACAATAGGCCAATGGATTAATTCATATCCGAAAGCACTATCATGGAACAAGAGCACAGATTGTTGCTCATGGGATGGAGTTCGCTGTGAGAAGACGACTGGACAAGTGATTGAGCTTAACCTCACTTGCAGCCAACTTCAAGGCAAGTTTGATTATAACAGTAGCCTCTTTCAACTCTCCAATCTCAAAAGGCTTGATTTTTCTTTTAATAATTTTTTTGGGTCGTTCATTTCGCCTAAATTTGGTGAGTTTTCTAGTTTGACGCATCTTGATTTGTCAAATTCAAGTTTTTCTGGTCTAATCCCTTCTGAAATCTCTCATCTTTCCAAATTATACGTTCTTCGTATCTGGAATGTTTTCCCATATGAGCTTAGAATTGAACCTCACAATTTTGAACTGCTCCTTAAGAACTTGACCCAATTAAGAGAGCTTGACCTTATCTCTGTGAACATCTCCTCCACCATTCCTCTAAATTTCTCTTCTTTTTTAACAACTCTATGGCTTTCTAACACACAGTTATTTGATATATTTCCCGAAAGAGTTTTCCACCTTTCCAACTTGGAATCTCTTCATTTAGCAGCCAATCCCAGCTCACTGTTGGGTTTCCCACAACCAAATGGAATAGCAGTGCATCTCTCGTGGAGTTAGCTCTCAGTGGTGTGAATGTTACTAGTGAGATACCTGAATCATTTAGCTATCTAACTTCACTGCAAACATTGTCCATGAGTTTTTCCAATCCCACGGGGCCCTTTCCTAAACCTATATGGAATCTCACTAGCATAGAGTACTTAGATCTTAGCGAAAACAACTTGAATGGCCAAATTGAATGATTATCTTGTAATCAAAGCTGGACACAACTTGAGATTCTATATCTTTCATCCAATTCCCTAACTGGTCTAATACCTTCTTCTATATTCTCCCTTCCTTCACTAATTGATTTAGACTTGAGCAATAACAGTTTCAGTGGCAAAATTCAGGATTTCAAGTCCAAAACATTGGGTATAGTTGTTTTAAAACACAATCAGCTGGAAGGTCCTATTCCAAAGTCCCTCCTAAACCAGCAGAGCCTAAAATATCTTCTCCTTTCTCAAAATAATCTCAGGACAGATTGATTCAACTATCTGCAAACTGAAAACAGTGAAAGTGCTAGATTTGGGAAGTAATCATTTGGAGGGAACAATCCCCCAATGTTGGGGTGAGATGAGTGAGCTTTCGATTTTGGATTTAAGCAACAATAGTCTAAGTGGGACAATTAATACAACTTTTAGTATTGAAAACACACTCATGATCATTAAATTGGATGGGAATAAGCTACAGGGGAAAGTGCCACGATCTTTGATCAATTGCAAGTATTTGGAACTCCTTCATTTAGGTAACAATGAGTTGAATGACACATTTCCAAATTGGTTGGGAACCCTACCTGATTTGAAGATTTTAAGTTTGAGATCAAATAAGTTGCATGGCCCTATAAAAGATTCAAGGGCTGAAAACTTGTTTGCTCAAATTCGAATAATACATCTCCCATCCAATGGATTTAGTGGAGAATTACCGGTGAGCCTTTTTGAGAATTTCCAAGCTATGAAAATAATTTATGAGAACTGTGGAACCCGAGAGTATGTAGGAGATGCTTCCTATTACACAAATTCTTTCATAGTGGCAACAAAGGGATTGGATTTTGAACTTCCTTATATTTTGACAACAAATATAGTTATCGATCTCTCTAACAATAGATTTGGAGGTTGTATTCGAAGTATTATTGGAGATCTCATTGGGCTTCGTACGTTGAACTTATCTCACAATGGCTTGGAAGGTCATATACCAGCATCACTACAACAACTATCTGTACATGAATCACTGGATCTCTCATCTAACAAAATTGGCGGAGAAATTCCGCAACAGCTTGCATCCCTCATATCACTTGCAGTCTTAGATCTCTCTCACAATCATCTTGTTGGATGCATCCCAAAAGGAAAACAATTTGATACATTTGAGACGATATATATATATATTTATTTATTTATTTTCCTTTTTGTTCTAACTAATCAAAACTTCTATGAATTTGTGGCTTGTAAGTCAAGGTCTACACCATATCACACTCTTATGCTAACCAATCAAGATTTTAATGGAAATTTTTACTTGAAGTCAAGATACACCAATCACTATTTTTTTTTTTAATTTTTGACTTCAAATGTTTTACTCAAGGTCATTACCTAGTGGGTTGTCTCATTCATTTAAAAATATATATATTTGTTTGGATTTTTTTTTTTAAAAAAAAAAAAAGTCAACCCATTTTTTTAAACGAACCAAACCCGACCATTAGAAAAAAATTACATCGTGGCAAAAAAAAAAGTCTACTAAAAAAATAGGTAGACTTATCTTTTTAAAGTCATGTGACATTTTTTAATTAAAAAACAAGTTCTTTAAAAAAATTGTGAGCAAAAAGGGTACATTTGCACTATTTCTGTTGTGGCAAGGGTATATATATGTACTATTTTTTTAACGAGGGATATATCTGCTAGTTGAGGTGTACATTTGCATCTGTTCCATAAATTAAAAATCAACCCATTTGAAGGGCAAACCGTGCAATTAAAAGACAAGAAACAAGCTGGAAACAATATTTGACTAAGTCAAAAGACCCAAATAAAGAAGGTGGAAATTTAACCAAAAGCAGTAAAACAAAAGCTTAACCCATCTCAAAAAAACAAGTTGAAGGGTAAAAATCAAAGTCCAACCCATTTGAAGGGTAAAAATCAAAATCCAGCCCATTTGAAGGGCAAACCGTGCAATTAAATGAAAATAATGTTAAACATCTGCCCACAGGGTAACTTTGACCCATACCCGTAAAAAAAAGGGATCTAAGAATTTTCCTTATTTAGAAGGGAAAAGCATAGACGAAGTACGTTCTCTCTTCTCTTTGTTTGTTTCAATTCTCCCCAGAATTTTCTTTGTTTATAGATATGCTTGTGGCTCTGAAAAAATCTTGGATAGAGCTTCAAAAAAATCTTAGAAATAATAGTCTCCTTTTTTTGTTTGGTTCTGAAATAATAGTCTTCATGAAATAGTCTAAAATTTTACCGAAAATGACTAGGTGACCTTCTTGGAATTGACTACTCCAAAGCTATAGTAGTAACTTTTTCTTTGCTTTATGCTATATATAACTCAATGTTATTGAATAGAGGAGCACAGAGCAAAAAAAATTTGATTTCTTCTCTACCAACTTAATTTTTATAATTTTTAGTATAGAAATGGGTTATCAAAAACTTGCATTGTTTCTGCTATATACACCCTTTCTCAGTCAAGTTGTTTCCTCTTCATCCTTACCTCATTTTGCCCCAATCATCAAGCCCTTGCTCTTCTTCAATTCAAGCACATGTTTACTATAAATGCTTCTGCTAATTCTGACTGTTTCGACAGTACAATAGGCCAATGGATTAATTCATATCCGAAAGCACTATCATGGAACAAGAGCACAGATTGTTGCTCATGGGATGGAGTTCGCTGTGAGAAGACGACTGGACAAGTGATTGAGCTTAACCTCTCTTGCAGCCAACTTCAAGGCAAGTTTGATTATAACAGTAGCCTCTTTCAACTCTCCAATCTCAAAAGGCTTGATTTGTCTTTTAATAATTTTTCTGGGTCGTTCATTTCGCCTAAATTTGGTGAGTTTTCTAGTTTGACGCATCTTGATTTGTCAAATTCAAATTTTTCTGGTCTAATCCCTTCTGAAATCTCTCATCTTTCCAAATTATACGTTCTTCGTATCTGGAATGTTTTCCCATATGAGCTTAGAATTGAACCTCACAATTTTGAACTGCTCCTTAAGAACTTGACCCAATTAAGAGAGCTTGACCTTATCTCTGTGAACATCTCCTCCACCATTCCTCTAAATTTCTCTTCTTTTTTAACAACTCTATGGCTTTCTAACACACAGTTATTTGATATATTTCCCGAAAGAGTTTTCCACCTTTCCAACTTGGAATCTCTTCATTTAGCAGCCAATCCCCAGCTCAATGTTGGGTTTCCCACAACCAAATGGAATAGCAATGCATCTCTCGTGGAGTTAGCTCTCAATGGTGTGAATGTTACTAGTGAGATACCTGAATCATTTAGCTATCTAACTTCACTGCAAACATTGTCCATGAGTTTTTCCAATCCCACGGGGCCCTTTCCTAAACCTATATGGAATCTCACTAGCATAGAGTACTTAGATCTTAGCGAAAACAACTTGAATGGCCAAATTGAATGATTATCTTATAATCAAAGCTGGACACAACTTGAGATTCTATATCTTTCATCCAATTCCCTAACTGGTCTAATACCTTCTTCTATATTCTCCCTTCCTTCACTAATTGATTTAGACTTGAGCAATAACAGTTTCAGTGGCAAAATTCAAGATTTCAAGTCCAAAACATTGGGTATAGTTGTTTTAAAACACAATCAGCTGGAAGGTCCTATTCCAAAGTCACTCCTAAACCAGCAGAGCCTAAAATATCTTTTCCTTTCTCAAAATAATCTCAGGACAGATTGATTCAACTATCTGCAAACTGAAAACAGTGAAAGTGCTAGATTTAGGAAGTAATCATTTGGAGGGAACAATCCCCCAATGTTGGGGTGAGATGAGTGAGCTTTCAATTTTGGATTTAAGCAACAATAGTCTAAGTGGGACAATTAATACAACTTTTAGTATTGAAAACACACTCATGATCATTAAATTGGATGGGAATAAGCTACAGGGGAAAGTGCCACGATCTTTGATCAATTGCAAGTATTTGGAACTCCTTCATTTAGGTAACAATGAGTTGAATGACACATTTCCAAATTGATTGGGAACCCTACCTGATTTGAAGATTTTAAGTTTGAGATCAAATAAGTTGCATGGCCCTATAAAGATTCAAGGGCTGAAAACTTGTTTGCTCAAATTCGAATAATAGATCTCCCATCCAATGGATTTAGTGGAGAATTACCGGTGAGCCTTTTTGAGAATTTCCAAGCTATGAAAATAATTTATGAGAACAGTGGAACCCGAGAGTATGTAGCAGATGCTTCGTATTACACAAGTTCTTTGATAGTGGCAACAAAGGGATTGGATTTTGAACTTCCTTATATTTTGACAACAAATATAGTTATCGATCTCTCTAACAACAGATTTGGAGGTTGTATTCGAAGTATTATTGGAGATCTCATTGGGCTTCGTACGTTGAACTTATCTCACAATGGCTTGGAAGGTCATATACCAGCATCACTACAACAACTATCTATATTTGAATCACTGGATCTCTCATCTAACAAGATTGGCGGAGAAATTCCGCAACAGCTTGCATCCCTCACATCACTTGCAGTCTTAGATCTCTCTCACAATCATCTTGTTGGATGCATCCCAAAAGGAAAACAATTTGATACATTTGAGTTCATACCAAGGGAATGATGGATTACATGGATTTCCACTCTCAAAATATTGTTGCGGTGATGATGGGGTACCACAAGCGACAACTCCAGTTGAGCTAGATCAAGGAGAAGGAGATTCAGCCATGATCAGTTGGCAAGCGTTTCTCATGGGTTATGGTTGTGGTCTAATTATTTTATTGTCTATAATATACATAATGTTGGCAACCCAAATTCTAGCATGGTTTTCGAGGATGGTTGAAGAATTGGAACATAGAATTATTACGAGAATGAAAAGACACAAGAAAAGAAATTAGTGTGTAACATCCAGGTATTCAACTTGATTTCTATCCTTCAAATATTATTTTTTATTTATCGGTGTGTTTTCTACCTCCTTCATCCTTAAAGCTCTTAATTAACTTTAATTCTCCATTTTTGAAAATTGCAGGATTCAAGTCTAATATATTGCTGGTGATGCAAATATAAGCCTTAATCTTCATAGTTAGTGATTTTTCTGAAGTGTTTGTTACCCTATGAATAAAGACATTTGTTTTCTTCCTTTGAGACTCAAAAAAAATTGTTTTCATTTATTTAAAGTGTTAGATTATTACTAGAGTTAATGGCCTCAACTTGTACAATTCATCCTCATTATAATTAGTTTAGTAATTGGGCTCAAGCATAAAGCCAGTTAATAAATACTTGAGGTTATCTTGACCTTTGGTATTTCTATCTATATATTATAAGCCACAGTTTGGTGGGACGAACACAACACTCAAAAATTGTACAACAAGCAATACAAATTGTACTATAGGGTTGGGCCTAACTCAACACGTGTATCTTTCTTCTGTAATTCAGTCTGCTCAACTTTTGAATACACAATGCGCCCATTCACTCGAAGACACATCTCTGTCTGTGAGTATCTCAGCTTCCTTCTTTTGTTTTCTTTGTACTTCAATCTTTCACTTTGAAATTCTTTTGTTGATGGGTATGTAATTTTTTATCTTTGTTGTACTTGTGATGTCTGGTGAGTTTTACTTATTCTCTTTCTTTCTTCTTTGTTGTACCCCATTTCTTGGTGATGGCATTTTCACCAATCTGATTTAATTTTCTTCATATCTTGGATTTTCTTTTGGTGAATTCTTACATGCAGGTCGGTATTTCTGCTCCTTTTGCTTAGGATTTTTCGGAAAGATACTTGATGTGTGTACTAGAATACATTTCTGTTTTCTGATTGATATCTGGGTGAAAGGTTGCAAGTGAGTTAAATAGAGGAAGAAGAAACCACGTAATGACTTCCTCTCTCAGATTACTTGAAATGAATAATCCAGTTAAAGCCTGAAGCATCTCCATTATGTAATTGGAAATTAAGTTCTCATTCTAATCAGAATCAAGTTACTTAAATTTCTTCCTGAGGCTGCATTGGTGATGAATCATGAATGTTGTTTAGCCCATACATGGAATAAATCTGGTTTAGCTAGAGAATAGTGCATTTATGATCTATTTATATCTACTATATCCATTAAAACACGACAATGTCGTTGCAAATTGAATGTTGAGATGACAGAAAAATACAGAGCTTGGACAGCAAAGACTTTCTATGTCTATGAACTAATTTACATGCCTTTTTTAGCAGCTGGTGACATATAAACTCTGCAATACTTTTGATTCCTAAACTGGCACCTAGAAAGGTACTGCCTAGTTTCTAGGCTCTTTTATTTTTCTTCAAAATCTGCTTAGTTTTCTATTCCTTCTCCAGGTGTTCTGTGTTTTCTGGCATTAGTTTCGAGCTTCTCATAAGTTATGTCAATGCGATCGGAATAGGGATATGGAACTAAGCAAATCATGGTCACACGTAAATAGAATGGAGACTATGTAAACCAGTGATTTCAGAATATATCGGTGAACAGTATGATCTATTGCTGGTAAATGTTTAGCAGCTGCAACTCCATTGCTTCTTTCGGGCACACACGCAGTATGCTTGGTAGAACTTGATATAGTTGAGGTATACACTATGTACTACATTGAATACGTTCATAATGAGAATGTTGAATTACTCTTTAAGTGATTAAATGCTTAATAAATTGCCCACTGCAATCAATATAGTGTGGCCTTTCTTGGTTTGTGTTTCCTAAAGAAGAGTCCAGCAGTAACCGACTTTGATCATATTACTGGAGAATGTCACATCTGAATATATGTAAATGGATATAACCTCATAAGTTGATGAATACTTGGAACATTCAGCAAAAAAGTGGTTCCAGAAGCTTCAGGTTGATAGGGTTCAGATAATGATTAACCAATAACTACAAGGCATTATTTTATCAATTCTCGCATGTGAGCTGGAAAAGTGGTTTCTGCAAGTTATGTCTAGCTTTAAACATTTAGTGCAGCGTCCGTGCTCCAAATTGATGTGGAATATATTTTAGGTTCATTTCCAGTGAAGCAAGATTCATTTCCTTAGGTATTGGAAGGACATGCCTATAATAGTGCTATAAGCTCAGCATGTGTAAGTAGCTTTTGTATGCCTCATGAAAGATTCCACGAAACTGTCCATGTCTATTCCCTTTTGATGTTTTATTGTTTCACTCTCTCCGAAGTAGCATAAAATTCTTATAGATTTTCTGTAGTCGGTATCCTTATATTATTTCCATATTGGGCATTTGTCATTTTGCAGTGTACGAGTATGGCAGAGAATGATGTTCCATGTACAGAGAATGCTAAAAACCCACTCTCCCTGTTCTTTAGAGATATAATCATATAAGGTAGTTGTAAAGTTTTTGCTTTTCCTTTTTCTCTTCTTGGTCATCAATTTACATTCTGGTATGACCGTACGAGCAAGAATTTTAAGGTTTGTCATTTCTTTCCGAGAAGAAATGCGGGATTCTTTATTGCCATAGTAAACAAGATTTTGCTTCTTTTCTTCTCCTTTGAGCGGATTAATTTTTAAATTGAATGAGCTTGGCCAAGAATAGGAAGGATTGCCCTAAATGCTGCTTTAGCTTTAACAGCAGATCCTATTGCACCTCTGTCACCTTTGTTTGATACGACATACAACTACTTTTGTAGTAAAAAGATTCAAAATCTGGAATATCTTGATCTATATTTAGGTGTCAAAGTCTTTAGCTTCTACTTAATACAAGATACGATTTTAAAAGTATTAGCATGTCCTCTTTATGTACCAAAAAATTAACCGCTCAATCTTATACTTCAGAATTTCAAAATGCCACAAACAGTTGGATATATCCAAGAGCTCTTCTCTGCTTTCCATATTTCAACTCATGTATCTGTATGTTCATAGTTGATTAGCGTTTACTTGCTATTGAAAGTCATATAAAACTTATTAGTGTTTACTTGCTATCGAAGGCAATATAAAACTTCCCTAAAGCTGCTGAATTGTTCACCTATGCTGTTGTTTTTGGATGCATGAGTGACTGATGAGGTCGCACTGTAGCTGATATTCATAAAAGAATGATTGGTTAAATAATGCACTTAAAGACACATATGGTGAATCTTTCTAAATCCTCTTTGCAGCTATATCATACAGAAAATTATCCTGCAAGATTGTTGTACTTATCATCATAATGTGTGTTATTCTTGTAGCAACAAGGTGACTTAACAATGTTAAATTTTATTTTATTTTTCCAGTCTTTATTTAGGTTTTGCAAATCTACGGTCTTCGACCGTTTATCAAACAAGCAAATTCTATCTCTTTTCTCCTTTAATTATAACTAAAATGATGATTAAATACATTTTGTTTCGTTGATATTATAATGCAATGATGATCAGAATGTTATTACCCTTTACGGAAACTATAGCTAAACCAGAATGATGTTCCTGTGCACTGCACGGGCATTCCATGCTAGTTCTACTATATTAGAAATGAAATTTGGGGTGGGACGAACACGGTACGAACAAGGTATACAGGTAATATTGCATTTTTAAGTAGGGGCAAATCAGTAATTCCATCATTTCCATAGAGACATATGTACTCACAAAAGTAACACACGTGTACCTCCATCTGTTTTCATCATATAATGGTCTTATTCTCACACTCTTTCATTCCATTCCATTGTCCGCTCTTCAGCTTCTCACATTTCTTCTTCTCCTCCTCTGCTCTCAAATCTCAATGAAGCTCTTCTTTTTGGTGAGTTTTTCTGCAATATCACTGTTGTTCTTGCACTTTTCTGTTTGTAGTTGGAATATGGGTATTCACTCTTCAAATTTTATCCATTTTATTCTATTTATTTTCTGGTTTGACCACTGTTTTGGGGATATTTCTTCGTTTTATTGCAGCTTCTTTTCTGGCAATTTAAATTTGGTGGGTATATGATAGTTTCTATCTTTTGAATGAAATTTCTAGCAAGAAATTGTTCTTGTGTGTCACTTATTATACCTAATTTATTTTACCTTATATTTTCATCAAGGAATTTGGAAATTTACCTAGGGAACATGTGTTGGCGGCTCATTAAAAAAATATTTTATTTGAAAGATAAGGGATGAACTTCATACTACCTAGGTAAAATATAAGAAGTTTTTGTGGTTTAAATTAATTTTACTTATGGAGTTAAGGATAGCTATGATATTTTGTTGATTGGAAGAATAAAGTTATAGTGTATGAAAATATTTTGGTAGATACTTTCTGGCTTCACAGGATCATTGGTACCCTGAGGAAATGACTGCTGGAAGACAGGCCTATTTAATGATATTGAGGTATTCCGTTATTCTATCTTTGAGCTTGCGGGAATAATGTATTACTTGCAGGGTGCTATACGTTTTACGTCTTGAAATTCATATTCTGTTAATTAAACTGAAAAGAAGGCAGTAGTTGAATGAATTGCTAATATAAGATTTTAGGTGCATGTGCATATTAAGTTGTTCAGTTGCACAAACTATTTAGTAAAAACTCTGTATTGATCTGCTTCTAATGACTCATGATGAAAGGAAATTAGACCATTTTATGTACTTGGGGCTGATGTTAGCGACAGAGGAGTTCGACGAACTTGATAAATGAAAGGATGAATTCTGTAGAGAGCAACCTCATTCACTTTTAATCAATAGCCAGATTGATTCGATGTAAGAATAAGTGGGTTGTAAATGTCAAATCCTTGAACTGATGGAATAACATCAAACAAGTACAAGTTTTTCATCCATAATCTTTGTTCTATCTCCTTATCTATTTGTACTTTTCTGTGTTGTATAATCAGTCATATCGCTACAAAACTCAGCTATGATAATGACTGATGTTGATGCCAAATATCTCAATATAATTTTTTTCTTAGTTTGCTTAGGAACTTTGCTCTGCTATTTTTGCTACTTGTGACAAATAAAGCAGCTGTTGTGTTCTTTGGCGTTCTTCCTTTTACCATCACTAGAACTACTTTGTAATTTTTCCTTCATTTGTGTTTTACAATTTTCTTGGCCAAAAAATAATTCCATGCTCAACGTGTTATTTTAAAAGGAGTCCTATGAGAAAACTTAGCAAGTAACGACTTAAATTTCTGATTGTGACTTTGTGAGAAACTTCCTTTCAAGGTCGTTTAATCCGAAAATACAGCAAATGTTATATGCCATTATTCAGTGTCCTAACTCTCTTTTACCATATAATGTGGATCGAAGGGAGTATTGAATTAATCTCTACATTATTTGTCTTTATACATTTTGGTAAAATTAGCCAACTTTGGAGCCACATTTTCGTATTCAGCTGGAGATTTGTTAGATCTTACTAATTACTCTTCTGTTTTAACTTATGTGAAAAAATTAGTTTTTTCGGACGAACTCAGCAGTGGATAATTGTACTAAAAGTATCATGAATTGTACTATGAAGTTGGCTTATCTCACTGGTAATTGGATACATGTCCTGCACCTTCTAATTTAGGAATCCACGTGTATCACTTTAGATTAACTCGGCAATCTCCATTTCGTTCACCCTTATTCTCTTTCTTCTTCATCGTTCTCTACAAACTCTATTTTCTTCCTCGAAGTATCATCAAGTTTTCGGGTGAGTTTCTCAATTTTCTTCCTCTCTTCTTCACTCTCTCAGTGTTAAATTCTGTATTTTTCTGTTGATGCTTTGTCTCTTTTGTTAACTGATGTTCTTCTGCTGCTATATACAAGTTATGAAAAGGTAGGTTATAGGGTTCTTCATCTTTTTTCTTTTTCTCTATTTTCCTCTATTCTGAGGTTTTTTAATGTTACTTCTTTGCGTTCGTGAAGTGTTGCACATATAAATTTCCTTTAGTTTATACTTCTACTTGGAAATTTGAGATTTTTACTTAACGTTTGAAATTGGGGATTTTTAGAGCGAATCCGTCTGTAAGTAAGAGATGGGCCAAACAATTGAAAGCTCCAAATGCACATAGGGCTTTTTTGGGAGTTCAAGTCAAACAAAAGGGCAAAGACGACAAAGAAACGGATGCATGTGATCTATGAGTAGCTCATATTTAGTGGTAAGGAATGAACTCCTCACTTCCCGAGAAAACCATAAGAGTTTTTGCGCTTACTTAATTTTCATATCGGTGGTCATGTTATTTCGTTAACTATTTTATCTCTCTTCCTTCTTAACTCTTTCAATGTCAGAATCTCTGTAGTTTTCCCATTGATCGTCTGTGATGTTCTTCTTCTGCTATATAAGTTGAGAAAGAGTAGATTTGGGATTCTTGACTTCCAATTTGTGCAGCAACATTCCTACATGTGCTGGTTTTAGTGAGTCAATTCTTTTGGCTGATTTGAGATATAGAGTTTTAGCTATTCCGGGTTTTAGGAAGGTGCTTAAAAGTTCATTTCTGCATAACCATCGTCTTAAGCTAAATAGCATGTTCTTAATAGAGTAGAAGAGTACCAGTGATAGATAATAATGATGTTACTCTTAATGTTAAGAAGACACCAGGTCATGGAAATAAGACTTGCTTAACAAAAACGCAATAGCAGAGGAGAAAAGAGAGGCCAACAGAAACTAATCACCACTTGAAGCTTGTCAAGTGGCATAAAGTGTAGCCTATTCCACCGAATGATAAGGGCCGACATTTGCACCGTCCACCACAGCATCAAATGACCATGCTTCTGAAGCCACCTCCTGAAATTACACAAAATTAGCAAAAAAAAAAAAACTTCTCCGTTTATGAAGTTCAATAGTCCATCTCAGTCCAACCATTCTTTTTTTTTTCCTTTTTTTTTCCCCCTGAGCATTACAAATGCTAGCACAGTTGAGCTACAAGTGCGCCGTTGAATAGTCTTTCAAATTTTTTCAGATAAATCTATAGAAATTGTCAGTTGCTAAAAGTAATATTACTTCTATGGTGACAAGTATTTTCTGGTGTCAATCTTTCGAACAAAGTCCAACACAATCATCCATCTTTTCACACCTGGAAAAAAAAAAGATATTCAAGATGATACAAAAATTTTGGTACTATTATATTGAATGGAAAATTACAAATCCTTTAAAGTTTAAACAGAGAGATTTTTTTCAAAAAGAAAGACTACCGAGCGATGGACCTTGAAAGTTATCGAATTGAAGATGGAGTGACGACATATTGACGAGTTTCCAAAATCAGAGCGAGAGAGCCACTAATACTGTTAAGTCCTTTATTTTTCTGAATTCTATTGGCTAATTAATCTTCGAAATGCGTATTTACTACTGTTTTATCTTTAGTCTATCTTGTGATTAGGAGAAGAGACTTGAAGCACAATTGGTGCATAAAACATTATGATCCAGATGAAATCAAATTCACATGAACACTGTAATATGCAGTGATTAAGTTTTGTTTGTTGGTCAACTTTATTTAAAAATTCTATTATCTACACAAAGACTTATTGACTTGTGAACAATGTGAAACTCTTGGTATTTCTTTTCACTTTTTTCGATCGAGTACTACAAAAGCAGTGAGGCGTCAAAAAGAGATCTTCCATTTAAACAATAACTTGCATAAAGACACCTAAAAAATCTGGGATTGGGGTAATGTTTAAAGCCTTAACTGAGATAGACATGAACACACAATTTAGTGATAGAATTGCTAGTGACTGAAAGCCATGTGGATTTGACACTTCAATCAGGAAGGATACAAACAGAACCGTTTGTCTTTAAATGATGTTTATATATTGTAATCAATATTGTTCAGATTAATCAATTAGCAAACTGCTCCACAATTTTAAATTCCGGGGCAAAGAAAAAGATGCAGAAAAACAAAAGTAGAAAACAAAAAGAAATACCTCATCAAACAGACTCTGGAACCAGGTTTGCCGTGAATTCTCACGAAAATTTATCATCTCCTTGATTTGTCTAGCTATGTTAGCTTGAGCTCACAGACCAATTCAAAATAAAAGATTGATGAATGTTTATCTACTAAGACTGCAACAACAACATACCCATATGCGCAAAACCCATATGCAGTGCTTCAATCTCTGTGCAAAAACCATATGCAGTCTCCTTCTTTAGCTGATTTTGATTAGTCGAGATTTCATCACCAAACAGGCTCATTTATAACTGTGCAAATAAAAGCTGCTGCAGTCATCAGCTCTACTAAATAAAACTGTGAGCTGGAACCTTGTGTATTCCAGCATCTAACATTGCTTTTCTCAAGGCAGCAGCATGGTCCCACCTCTCTACCCCAGCATATATGTTTGAGAGTTGCACATATCACCCAGAATAACCCGGTTGCGACTTAAGCAATAGTTGTCCTACTTCATTTCCCAACTCGATAGCTCCATGAAGTCTCATTTGGCTTCAATAAACCGCGCTTCACATCCTCGCGTACCCTCATTTTCTCGAAAAACTTGGCAGCAACCTCAGAGCATCCGTTCATCATGTACCCATGAATCATACGGCATGTGAGAAGACATCGAAAACCCCAAACCCATATCCCTGTTCTTCCCACAAGCATCAAGCATCAAGCATCGCATTATACGAGACAACACACGGTTCAGGAATTTCATCGAACACTTTATGTGCACACCCAAGTTAACCCGCGTGCTAGTACAACCCGATAAAAGACGTACACACATACGGGTCACTCAAGACCCCTCTTCTCAAGACTTGAGAATGGAGCCTATATATGAAGTGTGACCAGGTATTCAACTTGTTATCTATGTACTTTTTTTTTGGTTTGACTTAGCTATTAGCATTTTCATTTAATCATGCTTGTTATATTATCTACTAACATATGCTATAGTCTCTAGAAAGCATTTTCCTCAATCTTTTTTGGTGAATTGTTGAAGCCTTGACTAACCATTATTTTATTTTTCTATGAAAAGGGTCGTCGATGTTTTATAATCTATCCATTTCAATCTTTTTGAATATTTTCTTTTACAAGTATTTATTATCTCATTCAACTCTTCCTAAATTCTTCATTTTTGAGAAATGCAGGTTTCAAGTCTAATAAGTTATTGGGGATGCAAATATAAGCCTTTATCTTTCATTGTTTGTCATGTTTCAGAAGTGTTCGTTACCCTATTAATAAAGACACGTGTTATCTTAAGTTCCCATCATGAACTAGTACATGACCACAAAGCCAAAAAGGGCCACAAACTCTTGTCTTTCTTTCTTTCTTTTTTGTTTGTGAGAAGGGAAACAATCTTGAAAATGAAAAACCTGATCAAGAAATAAAATGAATTTAACGGAAGTTACTAATGAAAGAAAAGTAAAATCGCTATCCATAGGAAAGGCCACAATAGCACGAGGATTAACTAAGCACCTTCGCTATAAAGGGTTAAAAGCAGTTACCTATCAATCCTCAAGAAAAAAAAAAGTCTCAAACTTATAGCAACCAGATTATTTCAAAATGGGTTCAAAGAATATCGGCACTCACTTGTTCTTCCTAAAAGCATCAGCGTTCTCGAAAGGCTTGTCCTTCCCCAACAAGTAATTCATTCCAGTTGGCAGCAGCATTTGGAGTTCCTTCAGTGATCCATTGGTGTGAAGGTGCAGGAATTGGAGTATCGGCGCTCACTTGTTCTTTCTCAGCACTTCCGAGAGAGACTGCTTCGACCTCAGTGGTTGAAACCCTGTGACAGAACATACAACATTATTTACAATCAAACTCTAGCTATTCAAACAAAAAAAAATGACAAAAACAGTCCTTATGTTTTAGGGTAGGTTTAAAATATGCACTTAACAGTTTTGGTCCTTCAAGTTTGCCAAAAGTTGACACTTGTAGTTTCCGCCAAATATGTACCGATATATTTGACAGGAACTATGAGGAAAAAAGGAAATTAGTGGTAACTTACATTTAGAGATACAATTTTGTAGTTTCTGTTATTTTCCAAGTCCAGTGCAGCTTTTTGAGGTTTATTTTTTGCTATTTTTTTTTATATCTTTTTAGTATCTAGTGTAGTGTTTTGTGTTGCATACTTTAGGATTTGATGACACTTTCTTAGTGTTTATAGTTAAATCTTTTTTTACATATTTTCCATCAAATCTTACCGACGGAGTTTGATAAATACTTGACGGAGATTAGTAGTGTACATGACCACACAGCCAAAAAGGGTAAAAAAAAAACTCTTTCTCTTGTTTTCTTTATGAGAAGGAAAACAATCTTGAAAACTAAAAACCTGATAAAGAGATAAATTAAATTTAACAGGTTAATTTCCAGACTGAATGTACTAAAATCATAATCCATAAGAACGGAGACAAAAGCATGAGATTAACCAAGCATCTTCGAACACAAGATTAAAGCATTTTTTCCCCTATAAACATCACAGGCTTCACGATGTTGGAACAAAACCAATGCAAATACAGGATAGAACCAACAACCTGTACCAAAAAAACAGGGCAAAACATTCGCTAATAGGGGGAAAAAGCATTTCTAAATATGAGTGGGCACAAAAAAGAAAACCACTTATGCAGGTTATTTCAGGAAGAATAGTCAATCCCCGCCATATCATTATGGAACATAAAATTGAAACGTACATAGGATTTCAACATAGAATTTCATCAAATGCAAAAGGATAAAAACCTAATCCTCAAGAAAACAAAAAGTTCCAAAAGTTAACAATCAGAAATTTTCAAAATGGGAAAGTCACCTATTTTTGTTTGTGAAACATGAAATTAGCAGAGAAGACGAGCTTATTAAACCATAGAAACCCTATAAATGCAAAAGAAACAAAACTGAAACCCCAGAGAAGCATAAAATTTCAAACTTGAAGCAAACCTCAGAATCTTTATAAATAAAGTTTAAACAAACATTTACCTACATACATTTATCTTGGTTTTCAGTACCAAGATACACCCTTTTCACTTCTTCAATACTTCAAAACATCTCATTTACTATCAAATAAGCTGCAAATCATTGAACTTTAACCAAATGGGGTTTCCTTACTATGCTTTTGAAAGTAAAAAAAATTATCCCTTTTAGCTTTACTGGTTTTAGTGATGAATTACTGCCGGTAATCTGTGTGTGCCCAATTTAAAAGCCGAATTGGTCCCCCAACCTTTCCTTTATGTGAAGTTTGTCCCCTATAAAATTAAAACATATGAGGATCGTGTAAGACATAGGACTTGATCAAATGCAACAGGGTGTCAAAACAGAACCCCCCACAAACAAACCAAAAAGTTCAAACTTCAACAAAGAGTCAGAAAATCTTAAATGCAAAAGGATAAAGAAAACATTATACAACCACTTTCCAAGATGCTATTAGTTATTTTCCCTGTGAAAAATGAAATTAGCAAACAAGACAAGCGTATTAAGCCATCAAATGCAAAAAGGTTAAAAACATAATCCTCAAGGAAACAATAAAGTCTCAAACTTTTAAAAATCATAATTTTCCAAAATGGGTTCAAAGAATAAGTTAACCCATTCACAAAATTCATGAGAAAGTCAGCTATTTTTGTTTGTGACACATCAAATTGCCAAAAAGATCCAAACTTTGAAGCAAAAAGAGCTGTTGAGCAAAAAGCTTCGCCTTTTTCACTTTCAAAATTCAATAATGACAAAAAAAAAAATCTCGTTATACTATCAAACAAAGACATGCAATTAGCACATTTGTAAGGAAGAAAAAAAATTATCTTTAAGCTGCAAATTGTTGAATTTTAACTAAATGGGGTTTATCTAATATGCTTTTTAAACTTTAAAAAAAAAAAAAAAAAAAAAACTTTTTGCTCCTCTGATTTCACTGATGGATGGCTCATTTTCTTGATGATATTATTGCTATGAAACATGAAATAAGCAAACAAAACAAAAAAAAAAAATCTTTAAGCTGCAAATTCTTGAATTTTAACTAAAATGAGGTTTCTTATACCGTGTATATACTATATAAATAATATACTACATATATGCTTTGTATAACAATGTATAAATATTGTATAAACAAAAGACAATAGTTAACAAGCATCCAAATAAGAGTAAAATTGAAGCTCAGAACTGTGATAAGACAAGAAAATAAAGACATCATTTTTCTTTCTTAGTTTTCACCATAAAAATCCCAACTTCTCAGAGAGATTAGTAACCAAACACTAATGAAATTCATCATAAAGGAAAACATTTTTCCTTCATACCAAACACACCCTTGATCTCAGTTGCTGCAACTTCTTGAATTTTAGCCAAATGGGGTTTCTCTAATATGCTTTTGAAACTTCAAAAAAAAAAAAAAAATCCCTTTTTTGGTCGACTGATTTGAGTGATGAATTAGGGGTTCAATAATCAAATTGGGTAATGGGAAATAATCTCCCCTTGGGATAAAGTAGAGAAAAGGACAAAAATGGTCCTAGGTTCAAAATAGTCTAACTATGCACTTAACGGTTTTAATCCTTTAAGTTTGTTACAAGTTAATAAAAATGGTCCTTTAACTATGAGAGTAGGTTCAAAATAGTCCCTTAACTATGAACTTAACGGTTTTGGTCCTTTAAATTTGTCATAAGTTGACAAAATGATCCCTTAACTATGAGAGTTGGTTAAAAATAGTCCCTTAAGTATGCTTAACGGTTTGATAATGTCAGAAAATGGTGTCTCGAAACACAAAGACCGACGGACTCTATCGATTAAAACTGAGGGACTCCATCGACTAAATAAAATACACTAGACTTTAGAAATAAATTAGAAATAGCAGAAACTAAAAAAATTGTCACTACCAAAAACAAGCGAAAAAAATGATGGACGGAAATCGAGGGACACTATTTTTTTTTTAATTTTTATTGTTTTTTACGAAAACCAACGGAAGTCCATCGGTTATTTTTGAGAAAAAATGCGCGGAAACTATTTAAAAAAAAAAAAAAAACACTACATTGGAAGTATTTAGTTTTCTCTAGTTTTCAGTAAAAACGAATCTAGTGTATTTTACTTAGCGAATGGACTCCCTCAATTTTAATCGACATAATCCGTCGGTCTTTATGCTCCGAGACACTATTTTTTGGCATTATCAAGTCTGTAGGTTTTTCCTCAGTTTTTTCCTATAACCAACTAACGTCCGTCGGTTTTGTCCCGAGTTATTTGACCGATCTAGAGTTCTCACTAATTTTTCTCTTTTTTTCATAGTTCTCGTCAAATCTAACAAATAGAGTTCGATGAATATTTTGTCGAGACTAAAACTGTCAACTTATGGCAAACTTAAAGGACCAAAACCATTAAGTGCATAGTTAAGGGACTATTTTGAACCTACTCTCATAGTTAAGGGACCGTTTTTGTTAACTTGTAACAAACTTAAAGGACTAAAACCGTTAAGTGCATAGTTAAGGGACTATTTTGAACCTACTATCATAGTTAAGAGACCATTTTTATCCTTTTCTCGGATAAAGTATCCCTAATCTTTTCTTTATGTGAAGTCTGTCCCCTTCAGTATCTAGAAGTAATTTTTATCTGAAGAGTCAAAATTGTTTTTTCCTAAATAATTTTAAAAGATTAACAATGAATGTTGAACCATTTGACTACTCACTCCATCCCAATTTATGTTGAACCATTTGATTAGGCACAGAGTTTAAGAAAGAATTTGAAATTTGTGGTCCAAATTAAGCTTTGGATATTTACATGACTGTAAATTATCTCATAAAGTTAAATTATTCCAAAAGGCGTTAATTTTTTTTTATCAGACCAAAAAACATAGTGTGTCACATAAATTAGGACTGATGGAGTACTAATTTGAACTCGGAGCCAAGGGCCTATCGGAAACATCCTCCATACCTCACAAAATTAGGGGCTTAGTCTGCATACATCCTACGCTCCCCAAACCCCACTCGTGGGATCATAATGGGTTTGTTGTTGTTGTTGTAATACTAATTTGAACTCAATCAGTACTTTATCGGGTAGAGTTCAAATTTTGAGACACAAACGAGTATTTCTTTAATCGTGAATTTTTCATGTGCCTACTATTATTTTGAACTAGTGAACTTACCGCGCTTCACGCTGTTATGAATGATCTCGTTATATTTATGAAATCATTTTTTCCTGATATTCAAATACTTATTAACAAAGTGAACGGGAAAGATAAAAGAAAATCATCTCTTAATTTCCTTTGCATAAAGTATTCATTATTTACTTTGTTGGTTGTTTGACAGAAACCAAGATAGATGCGTTCTCATCTTAGTCTAATTTTTAAGTAATAAAATTGAATGAATAGGCTTTTTCCACTTTCAACTTTCTACCCTTTCATTTCCCACATAAAAAGGAAATAAACAAAAAGAAAATTTTACTTTTACTTACTTTGTAGCTTATAGGATTTTTAATATAGTTTATAAATATATAAAATTTATTTCAAAGAACTTTGAAGATTACAGCGAAATTCGAATTTACAGTGAAATTAATTAGACGATTTTACCCTCGTAAATTGAATTATATTGTACAAAGTGAAATAAAAGCAAATATTTTGTGTGTTCTGCTTTTGAAATAAAATAAAATATATCAAATTATAAATTCAATTTTCATTGAACCTCTTTACAAAAATAATAACCTAAAATCAAAATATAAACTAACACAAAAAACTCAATACAACAACGAATGTACTTATGATTAGGGGTGTACAAAGTAAACCTACAATCCACAACAAACCAATAAATCGAGTCAAATCGAGAAAAAAAAATCGACTAGTAGTTTGATTTGACTTGTTTTAGTGTTGAAAAAAAAAAGGGACCATAATTGGTTTAGTTTGGTTTGGTTTTAGCTAAAAAAAGTCAAACCGAACCAAACTAACCAACCCGACATTACATGTATTCAATTTTTAAAATATTTTATACATAAAAATATTTATTTGTATTGTAATTTATAAATATTTCTTAAATTTTTTCGTAAATTTTTATCTATTATCATATTATTCAAGTTTGAGCTTAGAATTTGAAATGTCAATAAGTTTTATATCATATGAATGTTAGTAATTCATATAAAGTTCAAACTAAAACCAACTCAACACTAACACTAACAAAAGAAATTCAATTTACCACTAGTAATGACAATAATGTTGGATATCTATTCTTTAGGTTTGCATAATTGGTTTAGAGAGTGAAAATACATAACTTAAGTTTTTTTTTTCTTGTCATGTAATTAATACTTATTAGTTGTACTTATTTGAGCATGACTTAGTATTTTTAGATTATGGTCATTTTCTTTATGGCTTATTAATTAGCAATATTTATTTTAACCAATTTTATTATCTTTTGTTGAATATTTTAATACAATGTCATCACTCTTCACATTTTGTGTTATTTTCTTATGATCAAACACCTTAATTATATAGTTGTATCTTACTAGGACTAAAGAAATATACGAAGTAAAAGTTACTATATATGTTTTGTATCAAGACTATTCCCAAAAAAAATCTGAAAAATTCGAGAAAACCGAATAACCCGAGAAAAGCCGAGGTTGAAAACTCGAATTTTATTGATTTGGTTTAATGTATAAATTTAAAAACCCGACGCAATTGATTTAGTTTGATGTTTAAAAAATCTGAATCAATCCGGTCTATGTACACCCCTCCTTATGATTATCATCTAAGCTGGGGATAAACATTGTAACCAAAGGCTTTAGCGTAAAAAAGCAACAAATTTACAACGTCTTTGACATATATCACTTTATAAGCATATGATGACCCCAAATTTGATGCCATTTCCTTTCTTGTTTTTTTCTTGCACGTCTTTACCTCCTTCGCAGTGAACATGAATATTATGCATGATTTGAACAAATTTATATAAAAATAAGATTGATGATAACCCACTTTTGTCATTTTTTGGTTTCACTATAACTTTGGTTAATGATATCTAGCATCTTGCTTGCCATGAATATGAGTTTAACCGCACACTGTGATATAGCTTCTCACTAAGGTGCACATATTCACATAGTAATACATTAAGTTATAAGATGATAACTGATATTAAGATAAAAGAAATGAACCATTAGCAGGATTAATAACTTATTCAAAGTGGTCTTCATCAATATCTTCTATACATTTACCCAATATCATGAAAAGACTTAATTACGAAGTAAGCAAGGGAACATAAGAAATTAAAATTATATACCCATTTTCGTGTAAATCACCAGAATGAAATATGTTGCGAGAAACTAACATTTGAAAAGAAAAGTTTGCAATTGGGAGATGGTAACCCATCATAGACAATTTAAATTAAAAAAAAAAAACTTACAAAAGAATACATGGTGAAACATCATAAAATATCATTAATTTAAACATTAAATATTTGGGGTTATGGGAATGAAAAACATGGGAGTTATGGTTGTATTTGTTATTAAGAGTAGAAGTTGAAGAGGTGTGAGTTATGGAGGTGAGATTTTTTAAAATAAGTTAAATAAAAAAATAAGAGAAAAATGCCCAAAAAAGGAGAAAAAAAGATAAATGGGATTCATGGCCAAAGAGAGGTGCACATCATTCTTCTTTTGCTTAGCTTTATATTATATATAGATTACACACTACGAGAAAATTGTCTTTTTCCGACTACCAATTCTGATATCAGTCGCAATTTTCCGACTACTGTAAATGGAAAATTCAATTTTATGTTTTATTTTTTTTAAAAAAATATTTATCCGACACCGCTTCCGACCACTGTAATGTAATGTCTGGCAGGAAATTTCGGGAATAAAATATTCCGACTACAATAGTCGGACAAGTCATATAAAAATAGTCGACATAATTTTGACCAAACATCCCGACAACGTAGTCGAAACACCTTTAAAAAGTTAATTAAAAATATTAGGCAAAACCACAACAGAGTGACAAGTGTCCGTATCAGAAAATTTCAATTTTAAAATATAAAATAAAAATAAAAATGGAAATACGCAAAACTGTACGGTTACAAATTCCCAGCACTTGGTCCCTTCAGAAATGGGTTGGCTTTCATTTCTTCAACTGCAATCTCTTCATCCTCTTAGCAACAATAACCCAAAGGTATCCATTACCTTTTTCCCTCAAAATTTCTACTTTTGCACTTTGAAACTCTAATTTTTTTTGAAGATCGAAGAATTTGTTCATCTGGGTTTTCGTTTTTTCTTCTTTTGTTTTGGTTCTCAGAGTTTCAATCTTTGCACTTAGAAAAGTGAAAGGTGATGAAATCCAGAATTTGATCATCTGGGTTCGTTGTTTTTTTTTTTTGGGTCTTTCTTTGACAGTTTTTCTGTAAAATTAATGTGATGAAGCTTGCTCTGTAAAGGTTTTCTTTTGGGTCTGTCTTTGTTTTGATGCTAATGTTTACGTGGGTATGGGTGATGTTGGTAATTGTATTATTAATATTTTGGGTTTTTGATTGAATCTCTGATTTGCAAATTTGCCTAATTAATTTGCTTATTCAAATCAGTTATTGCCTAAATTCCGCCCTGAAGTCATCAATTTACACATCTATCACATTTCTATACTTAACTTGCTTGCTTTCATGGTTGAAGAGTTTATTCTCTTGGAAATCCTACCCTTATATTGTCTTACTACGCTTTACATTGAATCCGAAGAATGTTGCATTTGTGCAGAAACATTAACTTCTACTTATTATCAGCTTAATAAACTTTAACTTGTAATTTTTTCAGCTACACATGATAGATGTATTTTCGTGATATTTTCAATATATCATGAAAATCGAAAGAGGTAAGATTTTGTTTAGCGGGGTTAATAGAAAGAGGTGAGATTTTCTTCTCCTTTTACATTACTCAATTTGTCATATTTATATTTCATTTCTACTTTTTCTTCTGGAATTTCAAAATTTAGCAGTCCTCTTTGTTTTTGTTTTTCCTTTTTATTTTTATTTTTTGGCTCCTTTTTGCCACTTTTGTTTTGAATCTGGTATATTGACTACAAATGCGAAGGTATTCCTAGCGTGTAAAGGTTGTTGGAATAAAATTAGTGGTTTTAAGGTCTCTCTAACAATTGGAAAGGTTTCTATGATACTTAGTGTAAAGTAAGCAAAGTAAGTGAATCAACAGGAGGAAAGATCACATTTGGTCTAGGAGCCGAAAGAGCTCAACTGACTTAGTTGTAGAGGGCGACTGAAAAGGAGGCTAGACACAGTGAGAGCGGTGGACAGAGAGAGATTGTGAATGAGTAAAGGAAAAGTCATCTCATGACCAAAACTAAAACCAGTCAACTTGCCAATCAACTGACCTGCTTTCCTACCCTTTCAATTTCACTGTTTGGGAGTAGAAGATCAGGAGATTCAAGAGAATGGTTTGAAAGCCTCACTTTGTGGAGAGGACTGGGTACAATGGACATAATTTAGTGTCGCGATATAAGTGCTAGAACATTTGAGACAAGTTCTTAAATTTGTTTACAGTGCATTCTTTTAATTCCATTTGAATCTAAAGTTTACAAGTATCTACGGAAAAAGAATATTCATCGGTAGATTTGACGTTCACCTATTGCAAGCCAATATGCTAAAGTTTTTGGTAGCTGGATGAAAATGATGCAATATGCGTTAAAGCTTTTTTTAGTTGAATTACTTCTTTAGCAAAGTATACTTATTTTGTTCTTTGCTATTGCCCATCTTTTCCTTTTTTGTTCGTTGGTCGAGGAAATTGTTGGCTCAACTGTTCATTTTTTTGTAAAAAGGAAAGGCATATAGTAGAATCTCTTTGTATAAATATTGTACAAGCACTAATGTGTGCTCTTTCAGTTTTCGTCCAGGTATTGGCATGGGGTCACTTGGCAGTAATCTCAGCTTCGAGCGAAGCTCTTCCTACTCTTATGGCATGTGTTCTTCTTAGCAGTGTTAGAGCATCCATTACAGAAAATATGACATTTACTACTTTGACTAATGCGGGTGTGACACAAGAAGTTTGTTCCTACAAATACAATTGGTGTACTGGTTCTATGCTCTAATATTTTCTCCTAATAGGTTTCATCATTCTTTTTCCCTTCTTGCTCAGGCGTATTGCTTCAATTATCTTGCAGAGTTTGTCGCCAAAACATGGGACCTGTTTCCACTCAAACTAAGGTCTATAGGTGAGTGCTTCTTACTTCTTCGTATTTGATTGAGTTATATCAAATTAAAGTAATACAAAAATAGTAGATTATTATATTAGGAATAGGTTTATAAAGCAATTGTTGTTCTTATGTAGAATACACGTAAAAAATGTTGAATATTAATATTGGAAGTTTAGGTGATGTGAAGCATGACCTTGGATAACCAACTTCAAATACACCTCCGCGCATGATAAACTGGCCTGTCCTGCTACTCTTACTATTTTTTGTCCTATAAACATTTCTTAACCTCCTCTTTAACTTCTAGCAAAATGACATTATTTGTGCTAACTATTTTAGAACAGGTTGCAAAGGATTATCTAAATTGGATTAAAACGAGTACTACATAGTAAATTGAGTAAACTCAGATCTTTTGGACTTTTTTCAGGAGATAATGATGACCAACAATTTTAAAGGAAGTTGGCCTGGATAGCTCTTCAACATGTCCTTATGATTCTGTAGTTTCAGATTGGCTGAGGAAGCAGCCTGTAGGAGGTATTCCCTTCCAAATTCATACAAAAAATCCCTCTTCCTCCCGTCCCCTAAAAACAAAAAAGGTTCAATAAAGAAGTTGAAAACATTAAAACATCATCCTCAGCCTCTGCATTTGTAATAAATGTAAAGGTTGAAAGTTTTCTGTGGAAATAGAATGTTTAAATTTATTTTAATTTTGATTAACAGCAGCCTCATTGTGCTTTAACATGGAATATTCTATTGAACATTTTACTTATTTCCTTTTTCTGGAGAGACCAAGGGGCTGATGGGCCTTTTTGATCTGCTATTTTGCTGATTGATGACATTGGTCTCTGTTAGTAGATAAGTTCCCTCCCAGCTTGATAGTGCCACTCTCTCTAAAAGACCTACTTCAATAAGGTGAAGACCCTCAAGGCTGCAATTTATGCTGACAAGTTTCCATCGGAGGTTAACGCTGGTGGAATTTATGTATGATAAGTTTTTGAATTTAATAAAGAGCTCCATTATCGTATCAGTTTATCTTGCCAAATGTCATTCAGAAAGATGGCATACTACATTCATCTTTCTGAAATATTCTTTGATTACAAATAATTGTTTCGCCTATTAACAGAAGGAGCATCTATATAATGGTTGAACAAAATAAATTTTGTTTAGTATTAGTTCAAAAAACCAAAGCAAGTTGCTCTGTAATAATTATAGGTTTGCAGCTCCCAAGTTGTAAATCACGTCTCCTTTCTGAAACTATAGTTTTTATTTTTTAGATTCTTATTTCAGTTCAGATGTCAAGCATTTTGGTCTTTGTTGGTGGTGTATATAATGTAGCATTAGCTGAGGTTTAAAGAGGGTGATCTCATGTTAGGATTGTGTCAATTCTTCAACTTTGATTTAGAGGGTTATCTCTTGAACCTTGATTTGGGAACTCTGTGATCTGATGTTGCTGATTTGTTGCTAAATTTTAGAGGTCCTAACTGACCCTTATACATGATTCTGAGCTGGGAATATCCTATAGTGTGGACTATGTCCTTTATAAAAAAAATATATGTGCCATTGTGTGGACTATAACAGTTTTTCTTTAATGTGTGTCTTTCAGGGGTGCTGCAACAAGGAGAGGGAAAAGATTAAAAAACTGTTCTGAAAACATATGATTAATGTTAATTGCCCTTGGGGATCCCAATGCTAGCTATAATATAATGACATTATATGGTTAAATAGTATGACAAACTTGGTCATTTGTTGAAAATTTTGCAGATTAATGATGGTTGCCAATGGAGAAAATGTGGTCAGAAAATGACAAAAGAGAATTCATATTCACGAGCTTATTGTTTTTGCACAAGGCTGTTGGAAGAATAAGAAAAAAGCACATGTCTGAAATTATTCAATTTCATAGTGGATATTACCGTTTATTGGATAAACTTTTTTGTTTCTTATAGTCTTTTGGTTCAAATTAAGTGCATTGGTTATTTGCTTACCTGTAAAGTATTACTTTAGGAAGACAATTTGTTATGATTTAATAAAATATTAGTGTTTTAATTATAGAAATATTTTTATTGCTTTGATTATTATTATTATTATTATGAATGAACCGGTTTAGTTAGTGATTATTTTAAAATCCATATTAGTTGTAATTTAATTATACAAAAAAATGTAGAACTCAAATTTTGTCAAATTTTCTGGTGAAGTGTAAAAATTAAAAAAAATAGCGGAGGTTATGACGCCCAGAAAATGAAGTAAAAATGTTATTTGTAAGTTCTATTCTAATAAAAATGTTTATATTTGTAATTGGCTACATGAAATTTTAATTTTCATGTGCATTTATAGGATACATTGAAATATATTCTACCCTAATAAATTTACAACAATATCAAATAATTTAATATAAAAATATCACTTATTATAAAATTACTAATGTCATCTAGAACCGCTCTTCGTACAACCACTTCAATATTTTAGCACCATATGATATATTTATTTCCTTTAAACAAAATAATTTTTAAATATTTTATTAAAATATTATGGTTTAATATACTCTAAAAATAGAATTAAAAATTATAACCTAAAGAAAGAAATCAATTCTTAAAGTAACTTACTACGGTGATTGAATGAATTCCAGCATTATTAACTGAGTGTAGATATTAAGGTTGCCTATGATGGTAAACAAATTATTTATATCCGGTATTTACATTAAATTATACTAACTTACAGTGTTAAGTTATAAATTAAAAAGAAAATATGTAACTAATTAATTATTAGTGATAACAATGTATATAAATATATGTGTCAACTAATTTCTTTTGATACCGATCATGCATCGTGCGGATACGAATATTAATATATGTAAAAAAATAGTTATTATCCCGACAGCAGTAGTGGGGAGGTTAAAAAGGTTATTGGGAGTAGTGTTAGGTCTTTAAAACATTTCACGTCTCCGCACTCTAATAGAGTTTCACTTCCTCTCCGATCAAACCACCAAATTGATGGTTAGAGCTTGGTTTCTCTTTCTCTTCGGTATATTTGATTGGATTTGTTTTGGTTGAATTCATTTTTATTAGTACGGTAATGAGTTTTGTAATGCCCTAGCCTATTGAATTCACTAAAAGTAATTAGTACAACTTGTTGTAACTTTACAACTCGTCTTATTGAATTCTTTGTCAAGACATTAGGACTAGCTGAGAATGAATATCTACATGTTGAATACACTCTTTTAGTCTTACTAGTAGTCTGTCCAAAATATAAGAGAATATAACTCTTAGCCTATTCACCTTCAATTTGATTTAATGACATAAAAATAAGTAGAATCTATTGTGCATGAAAGTAGAATGTTTGCTGTTGAAGGATTGATAGCAGATATGAGCAGTTGTGAAGGATGTATAATAGGACTTATCCTAATCATTTGTTTGCTGTTGTGAAGCAGTGTTGTCGAAGGCACGCTTAAGCCCTGAAGCGAGGCTCAAAACATGTTGAGCGCTTCGCCGGGCTTTATGTGCGCTTTAGGGTCATCATCAAGGCTCTATGACTACTTTTCCTTGCCAATGACCCTCTCTTGAAGAAGTGACACTAGATATATGATATTTCACTTTATCGTAATGTTTTTATAATTTCTTTGTCCATAAATTTGTTATTCATGCTTACTGCTATTAGTCTTGGTCTAAGCATCTATATATATATATATATATATATTTGTATTTTTGCACCATTGCGCCTTTTTTCATTAAAGCCTACACTTTATTTGCGCTTCGCGCTTAAAGCCCCAACTGACATTAGAGCTTTTTTGCGCTTTTCGCTTTTGATAACATTGTTGTGAAGGATGTATACTGGTTTTCTCTCTTTCTCAGTTCTATGCTCAATAGGCTCTATTGCTGAAGCAGAGCTGGAATAAGATAGTTACTTTAGGAACCCCTGTTGCTTCGTAAAAGGATTAACTCTAGCCTACATAAATTAGCACCCATTTCCTTGCAGCTATTGGCTATTCTGATGAAACCTCATTTAACTGGAAGAATAGACTAAAAGGTTGAAAACTTAAAGGTGGATGGAGGTTCTTACAATTTAAGTTGGTTAATTAAGAAATGCACTAGAAGTTCTTAGTTTTTTTTTTTTTTTTTTGATGACATGGGAACCCGCAGCCGCTACCCCTCGGGTGTGCACAGGGTAAACCCAGCTCCTGTGCAATAGCTCGCAAACCACACAGGAGAGGTAACCCGCACTATATCCCCATTTATTGTTGAAATGGTGAAGATTAAGTGTCTGGTGAAGGGTAAGTAATCCTTATGTTTTTCCTTAATTTGTTGAAAGTACAAAAATTAAGATGGTTTAATTTTAATGCAGGTTCAATCCCTCATATGCCGGGAATATGATTACAGCATCATTGAACCATTTTTCCGTGATGCTTGGGGTAGATAGATACAAGGACTTTCCATACGATGTTAGAATGCTAATGTGGACTCAGTTTAAGGTACATGGCAGACAAAGTGTATTTATGTAATACTTGATTTAGTGCTTTTAAATGCATGAATTTGGCATGTTGTGGAATTTGATTTTACTCCAGAGGGAGAACACACTGGATGTTAAAAAGAAATGGTTTTCTCATGTTTCCTAAAAATCAGAAAGTTTAGATATGCTCCTTTTGCTTTTTTTAGTTGGAGCCATCGCTGAATATGGTTTCTTAAAAGAAACGAAAATCCACTTTCTGATAGAATAATTGATATTGCACATAATTTTTCATGTGTTGCAGCCTGCTGTTTGTCAGTTTTAAGAATTCCTTTTAACATTCATGCTTCATGAACTTCCTTTTCTCTTGTCCTTTGGCCCATTCCGGGGACGCAACTGTAATCTTAATTTGTCTGTGACGAAGGTCTTAATGATATAAGGTTTTCAAAAATGAGTTTCTTCTAATGATTTTAGTAATTTGCTGTCAAAGTGTACATGGCAGTCTCGTTATGAAAATGAAATAAATACCATTTTCGACAAGAAAGTATCTTTGTGGATTAAAGAACACTTGTATTGCACACCGGAGATTCCATGAGTTTTGCGGGCCACCTACGAAGATTGGTACTTTAGGCAATTAATTTCCTTCATTTAAATTATCTAAATACGATTAAACTTTTATCCAACTTTTATTTTTTAATTTTGCAGCGAAAGTTAAACGGGGGACAGGCTGTGCCTCTTTTTGAGGTCTTCGAGGAGACACATTAGGAGAAGGAGGACAGTACAAGAGAAGGTTGGTCGAGCCGCGTGCTAAGGAGACGTATGTAAGATTTTGACCTTAATTTGAAATTAAACTTTGGGCTTGTAGGAACTGACATGGGCATTAGGCTACTACTCGACTCATAAACACTTAACCACTAAAAAATGATTACAACACTTCTTTTCAGAAATAGGAATGCACAAATATGCACTGATTCTGGAAAGAAGAACTTAAATTCCCCTCATCTCTTTAACCCTCCTGCTAAATTTTACAAATTCCAAAGATCAATCCTTTAACAAAATCAAACAGATACAACTATTCCGCCTGTCTTAACTAAGTGATATTAACTAATCACTTCATGTTAGTATCTATTATTTATTTTTTCACTATTATAGAAGAGCCAGTTGAGACTCAAGATCGACATGGCTGCTTCATGGTGTTTAATTTTATTTTGAGGGCATAATTGACTTTTGACAGAATAACCTCATCAACGTGTCCTTTCGCTATGTAGTTGAACATCCAATTCATTATCTGTTCACTTTCCCATTTATCTTGCTCTGCTCAAATGTTCTATATCTTCATTTTCTCCATCAAGTTTCATACTTTCTAGCTTGCTTTGATCATTGGCCTTCTCTGTTGTCTCTTACCCTGTTCGAGTGCGCATATATCCTCAAAGTTCATCCCTTTGCTTCCGTTGCTCACAATATAGTAAGAAAAGTTTTATGGGGGTGTAAACTTGTAATGTGTTTTTTTGAAATTGGATTTGCAGATTTTGTTGGAATATCAAGATGGGATTTGACTTCCTGAATAAGCTAGCTAAGCTAATCTTAGATTTGTGCTAATTTTGCAGGTGGCTATATTTTTGTATTAGAACCATGCATTAGTGTGAGTGATCATAAACTGTATAGTTGAACCACATATTGTATATACACAGTTTTGTAACTTTGATAGAAATGCAAAGTACATGACTGAAGGATTGTACTACAAATTAGCAGGAGAGGATATTAAGAGAGAGCTCCTGATCTAATCAAGAACCTAAATGTCCTTTCCCAATCTATGTTCCAAGCTGTCAAGTTGAGCCTCAAATGTTTCCAGCCTGGTTTCTATGTTTGTGTTTTCTTCTTGGCCTTTACATGCGATTCTTCCCTTTGGTACCAATCTTGAAACCAATGACCATTTAGATTACGTAGACTTTTAACAGTGGCACATATAAGAACTGCAAAAGCATTTTGAAATTAAATTGCATACTGTGTTGGCTTCGCTAAGTGCTCTGATCACGGTTATACTATCCTGATTTGTATCTAGAAGACTAGAACGACGCTCAATCCGTTAGTCTATACCTGAAAATATAGGACTATAATAAATGCTATTTGAATTGATTGAATTGTAATTGTGTTTATGTAATACTTAAAACTTTCATAATTTTGTTACTAAACTGACTCATATTCCGTGTTGGGCCCGGCCGTGCTTGCACGGGTTTACCATCATCTAGTCAAGAGAAGAGCTGAGGTAAGCACACTCGGAGAGTTTAGGAGAAACAACAACAATCCCTAACTCAGAATCCATTACAACATATTAATGTATAATCAGTTATCCTAACTGCATTTCTTTATAAATTTCCCGAAGAAGTCAAATCTGTTGGTGCTCTATCAAATGGCTGCTACTTATTTATTTATCTACAGGTATATTTTGAAAATGCATGTTGCTTGTTTTAGCTCTTCTACTTGATATTTCTTTTGTCAAACACAAGAAACCACATTTAATTTCTCCAGCCTTCATTGCCTTTAGTGTAAGTAATATAAGAAAATGTATTTATATTACTTCAGGAAGGATTTCAAAAAGGTTTGGAAGATTGGCATCAGACCCAGCCTGCTTCAGAGGATGGTACCACAGTCCGACCATCGCCTGCGGATATGACTTCAATATGGACACAGGTGGCAGGTGGTCCCAAAAAAGGTAGAGTCTACGGGCTTGGAGTTCTGCGTTCCTCATCTAGTCCTTCGCCGTTGTTGTCTAATGCTTCTACTTCGCAAAATACGAAAGCGATGCAAAGCCGAATTGCAGAGCTGAAGCAGAAGTGTGAAACTTCCGATGCTAAGCTTGCTAAAATTGAGAAGTTTATGAGGAAGCACATGCCTCAAATGTCTGATGATGAGGAAGAGACCGAATCCGATGACAATTAGATTGTAGTAGCTGGTTATTGTTTTTTATTGTGACTTTAGACTTTTTAGACTTAAGTTTCAGGTAGTGATTGGTTTGGGATGTTTAAACTATTTTGAATTTGATGTTTCAAATGTTTAGACTATTTCTTCATATTTGATTGGTGCAGCTAATAAAATAGCAATTTGCTGTAAAAAGAATGGGAAATTTTGACTACAGTAGTTGGAAAATTCAAAAAATTATTTTGCAAAAAATTAAGATTTCTGACTACATCGAGGTTCTGGGTATGAACCCCGGCTCAGTTAAAAAAAAAATGCAAGGCGGAGTTTCGTTGCAAAAGTAGGCCTATTCGGGCAATTCAAGCTGGGGTTTTTTTTTTTTTTTTGGGGGCCTTAAGGCAAACCCAGAATTAAGGCAGACTTTTCGTGAAGTCTTGCCTTGTGAAATTATATTCTTTTGACTGAGTGAGGGTTCGAACCCCGATTCAAAATATTTTCTATCATTTTTTAAAGCGAAAGACAAAAATTAAAGACCAGCAATTTGAGGGACAAAAATTAAAGATCAACGCCTTTGAAGGAAAATCCATGCAAAAAAATGTATATCAAGGACCAAAAGTCAAACCCAATATATTAAGGACCATTTTCTCATTTCTTAAACATTTGCCCAATATCTACACAACCCGCCAGTTAACTTTGACCCCGAAAAAAACGGGTCTAAGTATAGTGTTTATTTTATCAAATAAATTCTTATCTTTTTTCAACTTAGTTCAATTGAAATCAATTATCAATTCTTGAATGAAACACAGGACCCACTTAACTAAATCAATACTTTTCTACAAAGTACGTTCTCTCTCCTCTTTTATCTCTCTATTTGTTTTATTTATTTTTCTGTGCCCCTTTGCTTGTTTAAATTCACCACAATTTTTGTGTTTGTTCTTTGCTTGATGCTTTTGTTTCATATGAAATTTATAGTTGTTCTGATTCTTTTTGCTTCGGGTCAGTTTTAAAACGAGTGGTTTGCAAGGGCGGAGTTAGCATTTTGATTTTGTGGGTTCTCGTTGTGAATTAAATTATTTCGACATATTTAATGTTCAAATACATATTTGAACTTCAAATACATATCTGAACTATCACTTTTTCGCTAGTTTCACTTGCGATTTAAAGCAGATATGCCCTCGTTAAGAAACTAGTGTCTATATCTGTCATTACACAAATGGTGCAAATATACCTATTTTGTTGCCAGTTTTTTTTAAAAAAAAATCATTTAGCTTATCTTTTAATTAAGAAATTGTCATGTGACTTTAAAAAAATAAGTCTATCTATTTTTATATTGGACTTATTTTTTAAAGCCACGAGACAAATTTTTTTGCTAGTGGGTTGTCTCGTTTGTTTGAAAAAAACATCTGCTTGGCTTTAATAAAAAATAAGCCTACAATTTTTTTTAAACAAACCAGACTCGATCACTAGAAAAAAATTACGTCGTGGCTTTAAAAGAAATAGGTAGACTTATCTTTTTAAAGTCATGTGGCATTTTTTAATTAAAAACAAGCTCTTAAAAAAATTATGTCAGCGAAAAAAGTATATTTACATTATTTTTGTAGTGACAAGGATATATATGCACCACTTTTTTAAAGAGAAATATATAAGCTAGTTGAGGGGTATATCTGTAGCTATTCCCAAAATTAAAAATCAACCCATTTGAAGGGCAAAAATCAAAGTCCAGCCCATTTGAAGGGGAAACCGTGCAGTTAAATGAAAAGAAAGTTATACATCTGCCCAATTATCTATACAACCCACAAGGTAACTTTGACCCAATACCCGAAAGAAAAGGGAAAACGATGGTGTATGTTGTTGCAAAAGGGAAAACGATGCCGCTTAACAAAGTACGTTCTCTCTTCTCTTTTATCTCTCTATTATTTATTTTTGTTTGTTTCAATTCTCCACACAATTTTCTTTGATTTAAATGGAACAATATCAAGTTAAATGGAACCTTGCAATAATACTGTGTGCTGATGGAAAATATCAGGAACCTTCTCTGAGCTTGATTAAAGAAAAAGTATGTTATTCTTTGTTTAGCACTGTATTTGACTCGTAGACAGTGTCTACTTTGATTTAAATGGAACCTTACAATAATATTGTGTGCTGATGGAAAACGTTAGGCAGATTGTTGACTTTTATAGAGAAAGCAAAGTAAATAATACTGTGTGCTGATGGAAAATACTAGGCAGATTGTTGACTTTTATATAGAAAGCAGATTAAAGGAAAAATATGTTATTCTGTAAGTCAAGGTCTTTACCCAACTGACACTCTCATCCTAACTAGGGGTGACAATTTTGGCCCAGGCCCAATTGACCCGCCCAGATTTTCATGGGTTTGGGCATGACATACAATTATGATGGGCTAAGTTTAGGCTAGCCCAACTTAACCCATTTTTCCAAGGTAGCCCAAAGCAGCCCATTACTTTAGCCCAAATTGACCCATTCATTATTAGAAAAATGACATAAGCTACCTACTTAAAACACTTTATTACAAACATAATGATACTTTTTCTTATTTACAAAACATAACACTACAAAATATAAAAAATTTTATTTTTTATTTTTTTTAAAAAAATATTTTTTTAATTTTTTTTAAAAATTAATTTTTTATTTTTATTTTTTTGTTCAATGCTTAAAATAATCAGTCAAAACTTTGTGTATGAAAAATTGAGGAGGCACTATGTTAAAATTTGAGTATAGCTTGAAAAAATAAATTTATAATTTGTTTTTAAAAAATATTGATTTTTGATTTGTCTAAAAGTTATGAATATTGTAATGAATTGAGTCAACCTGGGCGGGTTGGGTTACGGCCCATTATTTAGCCCATCTTAACTCAGCCCATTCTGGCCCAAATGCTCTTTGGGCAGGGTTGGACATTAGCCCATCTATCTATTCAACGCATCTTGATTAGCCCAACCTCAGCCAAAATGACCCATTTTCCACCCCTAATCCTAACCAATCAAATTTTTAAACGATTTTCTATTTGAAATGTCTTGCAGTTACTTGGTAGATCTTTAGTAATGATAGATTAAACGGAAAAGGACCAAAATTACCCCTGAACTTTGAAAAATAGTTCATCCATGCCCTTCGTTATACTTTAGGGCCAATTATACCCTTACCGTTATACTTTGGACCAAATATGCCCTTGAGTATAACAGAGTGCCACGTGTCGGTCTCTCAGTGGCCAACTTATTTCCCCTCTTATTTTTTCATCCGGATCAAACAAATACAGATCCGACCCAATCAATTTAGTACCCGACCCGTCAATAACATATCATACCCAAATAAACCTAAACCTAACCCATCAATAACGCTACTCTCTCTCTCTGCTCTCTCTCTCTCTAAAAAAAACGCAGACCATCTCTCTATCGTCTTCAACCTCCATAACTGACTTCTCTATTAGAAACCCTAGGTTTTTCATGTTCCGAATTCAGTCCATTTAAAGGCTCAAGAAGGTAGTGATTGTACATATATGCGTTCAACTGATGCTGTTGTTATTGCTTCCTTTTCCATTTTAAATTCGGGTCCATTTCTTGGTTTGTTTGTTGATTCTAGTAGCAGCACCCCATTTCCTAACTTTGAATATCCTTCAGTTGAGGAAGATGATGAAGACCCTTTTCTAAGGCCCATAGTGATTTCTGAATTTTTCACAAGACTTCAAATGAGGCAGAAAGCACAAGAACCAACAGGTAGAAGGGCAATAAGCTTTAAAGGTGACCACAATGGTGTTAGTGAGGCAAACAATCTTCCAGTCTCATTAACAAGCTTAACTTGGCAAGGGAATGATGCAGTTACTACCAGCCAGTTGGAGGCTAAAGCTCAAGAGAGGATTGGGAAATTGAATCCAAGAAGGGGACCTAACAATTGATTTAGCTTTATGAAATGTTATTGTTTTTTGTGAATTATGGTGATGTATTTACTGCTTAAAATAGTACTCTTAGTTTGCTAATTATGTAATGGTCAAACTAAATGGATGCCACATTATGACTTGGGGTGTATTAGTTTTTGGGGTTATAGTGTGGCATCCATACAACTATTGGCTTATTTTGTGTTGTGGTTGACAGTTTCTTTAGCATATGTATGGTGTTTGAAATGTCCAGTTGTTTTGTCGAATTGAATTATGTTTAGTTTTACTGAAATGTTGATGAATGTCTAGTTGTGTTGTTGAGTTGAAATATGTAGTTGTAGTGTGCAAAAACTGCAGTTGTGCAGTTGAAATGTGTATGAAGTGTAGTAAATTGAGATGTGCAGAAAGTGTGCAAAACTGTGTTGAAATGCACAAAACTGTGGTAAAATGTGCAGAAACTGTGTTGGTTATGTGCAGAAACTGTGTTGAAATGTGCAGAAACTGTGTTGGTTATGTGCAGAAACTGTGTTGAAATGTGCAGAAACTGTGTTGGTTATGTGCAGAAACTGTGTTGAAATGTGCAGAAATTGTGTTAAAATGTGCAGAAACTGTGTTAAAATGTGCAGAAACTGTGTTGAAATGTGCCAAAATTGTGTTAAAATGTGCAGAAACTGTGTTAAAATGTGCAAAGACTGTGTTAAAATGTGCAGAAACTGTGTTGTTTAACACCTTCAAATCCTGGTAGGATATTCTATAAGTGTCCTAAACCTAATGTAAGTGTTATTATTGAATTATTTGTCCGGAGTCTTATTTTTGTTGTTTCATTAAAGTGTTGGCCCTAAAGTATAACGAAGAGCATGGATGAACTATTTTTCAAAGTTCAGGGGTGATTTTGGCCCTTTTCCGTAGATTAAATAATAGTCTCCTTTTTTTGTTTGGTTCTGAAATAATAGTCTTCATGGAATAAGTCTAATTTTTACTGAAAATGACTAAGTGATGTGGAAGAGACCGAATCCGATGACAATTAGATTGTAGTTGCTGGTTATTGTTTTTTATTGTGACTTTAGACTTTTTAGACTTAAGTTTCAGGTAGTGATTGGTTTGGGATGTTTAAACTATTTTGAATTTGATGTTTCAAATGTTTAGACTATTTCTTCATATTTGGTTGGTTGCTTTAACTGTTATAGTTTGGTTGAATTCTTAGGTTCTATAGTATTGTGGTTGCAAGCAGGTGCAGCTAATAAAATAGCAATTTGCTGTAAAATGAATGGGAAATTCCGACTACAGTAGTCGAAAAATTCAAAAAATTATTTTGCAGAAAATTAAGATTTCCGACTACACCGAGGTTTTGGGTATGAACCCCGGCTCAGTAATTTTTTATTTTTTTTTTGCCTTAAGACAGACTTTTCGTGAAGCCTTGCCTTGTGAAATTATATTCTTTTGACTGAGCGAGGGTTCGAACCCATATTCAGTTTAAAGGAAAAGACAAAAATTAAAGACCGGCAATTTGAGGGACAAAAATTAAAGATCAGCGCCATTGAAGGAAAATCCATGCAAAAAAATGTATATCAAGGACCAAAAGTCAAGCCCAATATATTAAGGACCATTTTCTGATTTCTTAAACATTTGCCCAATAGCTACACAACCCACCAATTAACTTTGACCCCATACCCGAAAAAAAGGGGTCTAAGTATAGTATTTATTTGATCAAATAAATTCTTATCTTTTTTCAACTTAGTTCAATTGAAATCAATTATCAATTCTTTGAATGAAACAGAGGACTCACTTAACTAAATCAATACTTTTTTACAAAGTACATTCTCTCTCCTCTTTTATCTCTCTATTTGTTTTATTTATTTTTCTGTGCCCCTTTGCTTGTTTAAATTCACCACAGTTTTTGTGTTTGTTCTTTGCTTGATGCTTTTGTTTCATATGAAATTTATAATTGTTCCGATTCTTTTTATTTCGGGTCAGTGTTAAAACGGGTGGTTTGCAAGGGCGGAGTTAGGATTTTGAGTTTGTGGGTTCTCGTTATGAATTAAATTATTTTGACATATTTAATGTTCAAAAACATATCTGAACTATCACTTTTTCGCTAGTTTCACTTGCGATTTAGAGCAGATATGCCCTCGTTAAGAAAATAGTGCATATATCTACCGTTACACAAATTGTGCAAATATACCCATTTTGCTGCCAGATTTTTTTTTAAAATCATTTAGCTTATCTTTTAATTAAGAAATTGTCGCGTGACTTTGAAAAATAAGTCTTATCTATTTTTATATTGGGCTTATTTTTTAAAGCCACGAGACAAATTTTTTGCTAGCGGGTTCTCTCGTTTATTTTAAAAAAATATCTGCTTGGCTTTAAGCAAAAATAAGGCAACCTATTTTTTCAATCGAACCAAACTCGACCACTAGAAAAAAAATTACGTCATGGCTTTAAAAGAAATAGGTAGACTTATCTTTTTAAAGTCACGGGGCATTTTTTAATTAAAAAACAAGCTCTTCAAAAAAATTGTCATAAAAAGGGTATATTTGCATTATTTTTGTAGTGGCAAGGGTATATATGCACTATTTTTTTAACGAGGGATATATATGCTAGTTGAGGGGTATATCTGCAGCTATTCCCAAAATTAAACATCAACCCATTTGAAGGGCAAAAATCAAAGTCCATCCCATTTGAAGGGGAAACCGTGCAGTTAAATGAAAAGAAAGTAGTTAAAGGAAAGTAAGTTAAATGAAAAGAAAGTTATACATCTGCCCAATAGATACACAACTCACAGGGTAACTTTGACCCAATACCCGAAAGAAAAGGGAAAACCATGGTGTATGCTGTTGCAGAAGGAAAAAGGATGCCGCTTAGCAAAGTACGTTCTCTCTCCTCTTTTATCTCTCTATTTATTTTTGTTTGTTTCAATTCTCCACATAATTTTCTTTGTTTAGGACTATATTTGAATCGTAGACGGTTTGTACTTTGATTTAAATGGAACCTTGCAATAAAATTGTGTGCTGATGGAAAATATTAGGCAGATTGTTGACTTGTATAGAGAAAGCAGAGTAAAGGAAAAGTATGTTATTCTGTAAGTCAAGGTCTTTACCCCAACTTACACTCTCATCCTAACCAATCAAATTTTTAAACGATTTTCTATTTGGAATGTCTTGGAGTTACTTGGCAGATCTTTAGTAATGATAGATTAAATAATAGTCTCCTTTTTTTGTTTAGTTCTGAAATAATAGTCTTCATGGAATAAGTCTACATTTTACCGAAAATGACTAGGTGACCTTCTTATTGAGTACTCCAAAGCTACAGTAGTAAATTTTTCTTTGCTTTCTGCTATATATAACTCCATATTATTGAATAGAGGAGCAGAGCAAAAAATTATTGATTTCTTCTCTACCAACTTAATTTTTTATAATTTTAGTACAAAAATGGGTTATCACAAACTTGCATTGTTTCTGCTATATATAGCCTTTCTCAGTCAACTTGTTTCCTCTTCATCCTTACCTCATTTGTGCCCCAATGATCAAGCCCTTGCTCTTCTTCAATTCAAGCACATGTTTACCATAAATCCTAATGCTTCTGAATATTGTGAGTTTTCTCATCCAAAAACAGTTACGTGGAACAAGAGCACAGATTGCTGCGAATGGGATGGAGTTTATTGTGAGGAGACGACTAGACAAGTGATTGAGCTCAACCTCACTTGCAGCCAACTTCAAGGCAAGTTTCATTCCAACAGTAGCCTCTTCCAACTCTCCAATCTCAAAAGGCTTGATTTGTCTTATAATGTTTTTCTGGGTCGCTCGTTTCTAAATTCGGTGAGTTTTCTAGTTTGACACATCTTGATTTGGGGGGTTCACGTTTTTCTAGTCTAATCCCTTCTGAAATCTCTCATCTTTCAAAATTATACGTTCTTCGTATCTTTAGTTATTTCCCATATGAGCTTAGAATTGAACCTCACAATTTTGAATTGCTCCTTAAGAACTTGACCCAATTAAGATAGCTTGACCTTATCTCTGTGAACACCTCTTCCACCATTCCTCTAAATTTCTCTTCTTTTTTAACAACTCTAGAGCTTGAGGACACACAGTTATTTGGTATATTGCCCGAAAGAGTTTTCCACATTTCCAACTTGGAATTTCTTTATTTATCATACAATCCCCATCTCACTATTGGGTTTCCCGCAACCAAATGGCATAGCAGTGTATCTCTCATGAAGTTATTTCTCGATGTTGTGAATTTTACTGGTAGGATACCTGAATCATTTAGGTATTTAACTTCATTGCAATCATTGTACATGAGATCTTCAAATCTCTCAGGGCCCTTTCCTAAAACTATATGGAATCTTACCAGCATAAATGAGTTATATCTTGGGGGAAACAACTTGAATGGACAAATTGAGTGCTTATCTCGTAATCAAAGCTGGACACAACTTCGGGACTTAGATTTTTCATCCAATTCCCTAACTGGTCAAATACCGTCTTGTATATTCTCCCTTCCTTCACTAACTAATTTAGCCTTGACCAATAACAATTTCACTAGCAAAATTCAGGATTTCAAGTCCAAAACATTGGATACAGTTGTTTTAAAACACAATCAGCTGCAAGGTCCTATTCCAAAGTCACTCCTAAACCAGCAGAGCCTAATTTATCTTCTCCTTTCTCAAAATAATTTTAGCGGACAGATTGATTCAACTATCTGCAATCTGAAAACAGTGAAAGTGCTAGATTTGGGAAGTAATAATTTGGAGGGAACAATCCCTCGTTGTTTGGGTGAGATGAGTGAGCTTTGGGTTTTGGATTTAAGCAACAATAGTCTAAGTGGGACAATTAATATTGGAAACACACTCCAGATCATTAAATTGAAGGGGAATAAGCTACAAGGGAAAGTGCCCCGTTCTTTAATCAATTGCAAGTATTTGGAAATCCTTGATTTAGGTAACAATAAGTTGAATGACACATTTCCAAATTGGTTGGGAACCCTATCTGATTTGAATATTTTAAGTTTGAGATCAAATAAGTTGCATGGCCCTATAAAATATTCAAGGGCTGAAAACTTGTTTGCTCAAATTTGAATAATAGATCTCTCATCCAATGGATTTAGTGGAGAATTACCGGTGAGCCTTTTTTAGAATTTCCAAGCTATGAAAATAATTGATGAGAACAATGGAACCCAAGCGTATGTAGCAGGAGCTGCTCATTACACAAATTCTTTGATAGTGACAACAAAGGGATTGGATTTTGAACTTCCTGGTGTTTTGACAACAAACATAGTTATCGATCTCTCTAACAATAGATTTGGAGGTCATATTCCAAGCATTATTGGAGATCTCGTTGGACTTCGTACGTTGAACTTATCTCACAATGACTTGGAAGGTCCTATACCAGCATCACTACAGCAGCTATCCGTACTTGAATCGCTAGATCTCTCATCTAACATAATTGGCGGAGAAATTCCGCAACAGCTTGCATCCCTCACATCACTTGAAGTCTTAAATCTCTCTCACAATCATCTTGTTGGATGCATCCCTAGTGGAAAACAATTTAATACATTTGATGATAACAGTTCATATCAAGGGAATGTTGGATTACGTGGATTTCCACTTTCAAGGGATTGTGGTGATGATGAGGCAGCACAAGTGACAACTCCAGTTGAGCTAGATGAAGGAGAAGAAGGAGATTCAACAATGTTCAGCTGGCAGGCGGTTCTCATGGGTTACGGTGGTGGTCTAATTATTGGATTGTCCATAATATACATAATGTTGGCAACCCAAAATCCAGCATGGTTTTCGAGGATGGTTGAAGAATTGGAACACAAAATTATTACGAGGATGCAAAAGCGCAAGAAAAGAATTTAGTGTGTAACCTCCAGGTATTAACTTGATCTTTATCTTTGAGGAGATTTTGTTTAAAAAAAATCAACGTATATATTTGAGCTGCTTCAAACTTAAAGCTGTTAACTTTAATTCATCATTTTTGCAAATTGCAGGATTCAAGTCTACTGAGTTGCTGGGATGCAAATAAAAGTTTTTACTTTCCTAGTTTGTGATGTTCATGAAGTGTTCGTTACCCTATGAATAAAGACATGAATTTTCGTTTATCAATAGTTTGTTACATATTCGGCCTATATTATTAGTTAGCTCATTGGATTCCGCTGCAAAGTTCAGTTAATAAATTCATGAAGTTATCTTATCTTTTTCTTAATTTCATTAATTAATTTCAATAGCAAGGCAAACGCTTACCTATTAAGTTTGTCCTTGAAGATATGATTAATTGGCTTAAATATCCTTATGGTGTTAACTTGATGGATAAAGATTGCTCCAAAGTTCAAGCATATTACTTCTAAATATGAGCATTTAATCCAAAATCTTAAGGCAATCGAGAAAGTAACTCAGGACTAATAAATCTCTATGCATAGGAATGTTTCAAGTTTTCGGATGAATCAGTTTTGGAGCTTATTTTTCAATGCAATGAAGGCATTAGTACGCTGAATCAAAACCAAAGGAAAAATATGTTCTTGTATCGTTCGAAACTCGGCACAGGCAAAATATGAGCTCTAAAGTTCATCACCAACTTCATAAACAGAATTTTCTTTGTTTAGGCACAAGTAGAGATATGCTTGTAGCTCCGACCTGGTGGGTTGTTTAGATATTGGGTAGAACTTCAAAAAAATCTTAGAAATAATAGTCTCCTTTTTTTGTTTGGTTCTAAAATAATAGTCTTCATGGAATAAGTCTAAATTTTACTGAAAATGACTAGGTGACCTTCCTGGAATTGAGTACTCCAAAGCTACAGTAGTAAACTTTTCTTTGCTTTCTGCTATATATAACTCAATATTATTGAATAGAGGTAAGCAAAAACTTTAGTCCACTAGTTTTGACATTGGTCTTGCGCACTTCTAATTAGCTTTCTCTGAAAATTCTAACTTCTGTTAACTGCATTATCTCTGTTGTTTACAGGTTTTCTTGGGACAAAGTGGAGGGCTTGACAGTGATGGAAATGAGTTGCCTCGACTAGTGTATGTTTCTCGTGAAAAGCGTCCTGGCTTCCAACATCACAAAAAGGCTGGTGCCATGAATGCACTGGTAAGTTGTTAAATATTAGTATGTTTTCTTTTTCTCTTTCCACCTACGATCTTGACTTTAAATGTGGACATATTTATCATGAATTATTATTTGCTTTTGTTTGTTTTAAAAAAAAGAAAAAAAAGTAGTTTTTTTTTCTTTTATTTTTTTGTAACAAAAATTGTACACTCATGGTAGGGATAGGGATATTCTTATTAGTATTAAGATGTTATCAGAAAGAACTAAAATCTTGGTAGGGTAATACGGGGAGGTTCCTATAGAGCCATCGGAGAAATATTGAGGACTCTTTTAGAAGGTTAAAAACTTGTTCGGCCAAGTTTTTGAGAAATCAAAAGTGTTTTTTTTTTTTAAATTTTTTTTTTTACAGAGTTGAGATGTTTGGTCAAGATTTTTGTAAAAGATAAGTGCTTTTGATTAGCGACAAAGTGTTTTTCCGAAACTAAATTTCTCCATAAGCACTTTTGAAATCTTGACCAATTGCAAAAATTAGAAGAAGTTGCACCACTTGCACATCAAACGGGATGGTCTTTAATTTTGGGGGGAAACGTAGATGTTCCCTGAAAACAATATAATTACCCGCCCATACCCTTTTACTTTCATGCGACAAAACTATTTATGCGAAATGCCCCAAAAATTATGATACCAACATGGTATTACCATGTCTCTTATATACCATGATAGGATCACAGATGACTTCTTTTATTTCTTCAAAAACACTCATTAGCCCTCTATGAAACCCATATAGTATATATAATATATTGACATGATATCATAGAAGATCATGTTCATTTATTCAAAAAACACACTTTCCTAGAAAGAAAATCTATATGATATCATCATCTAATGTACATATAGTGAGGTGGTATTATGGAGGACTACTTCAATCCTTGAATAAGACACTCCTCGGTCTTCCATGATACCATCATGATATATTCCATATGCTGAGATAGTAGTTTTTGGAAAATCAAAAGTGCTTTTTTTTTTAATTTTAGAGAGTTGAGGTGTTTGGCCAAGACTTTTTGGAAAAGGTAAGTGCTTTCGAGTAGCAACAAAGTTGTTTTTCAGACTAAATTTTTCTAGAAGCACTTTTGAAACTTTGACCAATTGCAAAAATTAGAAGAAATTGCACGATTTGCACATCAAACGGGCTAGGCTTTAATTTTGGGGGGAAAATGTAGATGCTCCGTGAAAACAAAATAATTACCCGCCCATATCCTTTTGCTTTCATGCCCCAAAACTATTTATCCGAAATGCCCCCAAGATTATGATACCAATATGGTATTATCCTGTCTCTTATATACCATGATAGTATCACAGATGACTTCTTTTATTAATTTCTTTAAAAACACTCATCAGCCCTCTATGAAACCCATATAGTATATATAATATATTGACATGGTATCATAGAAGATCATGTTCATTTATTCAAAAAACACACTTTCCTAAAAAGAAAATCTATATGATATCATCATCTTATATACATATAGTGAGGTGGTATTGTGGAGGACTACTTCAATCCTTGAATAAGATACTCCTTGATCTTCCATGATACCATCATGATATATTCCATATGCTGATATGGTAGTTTTTGGGAAATCAAAAGTGCTTATTTTCTTTTCTTTTCTTTTTTTAATTTTAGAGAGTTGAGGTGTTTGGTCAAGATTTTTGGAAAAGATAAGTGCTTTTGTGTAGCAACAAAGTTGTTTTTCAGAAGCTAAATTTCTCCAGAAGCACTTTTGAAACCTTGACCAATTCCAAAAATTAGAAGAAATTGCACGACTTGCACATCAAACGAGCTGCGCTTTATTTTTTTTTGGGGGGGGGGGGGGGGGGGAACGTAGATGCTCCCTGAAAATAAAAGAATTACCCGCCCATACCCTCTTACTTTCATTCCCCCAAAACTATTTATTCGAAATGCCCCCAAAATTATGATCCCAACATGGTATTTCCTTGTCTCTTATATACCATGATAGTATCACAGATGATTTTTATTTCTTCAAAAACACTCAGCAGCCCTCTATGAAACCCATTTAGTATATATAATATACTGACATGGTATCATAGAAAACCATGGGCATTTATTCAAAAAACACACTTTCCTAAAAAGAAAATTTATATGATATCATCATCTTATATAGATATAGTGAGGTGGTATTATGGAGGACTACTTCAATCCTTGAATAAGACACTCCTCGGACTTCCATGCTATCATCATGATATTCCATATGTTGAGATGGTATTATGGAGGACTACTTCAGTCCTTCAATGAGGCACTGTCTGAGTCCCCTATGATACCATCATGGTATATAAATATATTGAGATGGTATCATAGAGGACTACTTTAGTCCTTCTCTCAATCCTCCATAATACCATCGTGGTATATAAATATACTGAGATAGTATCATGGAGGAAGAGTTTTGGGCGAGGAGGTAATCGGCTAAATATTTTACGTGGCTGGGTAAAAGTGAAATTAGTTTAGGAGGCGGCATGAGTGGGTAAACATTTTGCATTTTAGGGGTATTTTGCGTTGTTTTTCGTTTAATTTTTTGCCTTCAAATGGACCAGTCTTTAAGTTTTTCCCTTTAGCAATGCATACGTTCTTTAATGGCATACCTTGTGAGATATTATGATGTGAAAATATAAACTTATACCCCGCGAAGAAGTTATTTATTATGAGCAACAAAAATTAAAGGCCAACACAAAATAGGGACAAAAGTGCAAATGACCTCACAAGTTACTGCTCTAGTATCGTCAAGAGTATTTTTGAAATTGATTAGTCAAACATAAACTGCTATTTTGAAAAATTACTCTTCCATTTTGACCAAAAAAATACTTTAAAAAATAAATAAATTTCTATAGTTTGACCAAACAAGCTATACGCCTATGAAGCACCACATTTGGTCTTAACTCTTAATACTCCTAATGTTCCAATATATTTGAAGTTTTGAACTAAAGTTTTGGAGGCCTTTCTTATAAATTTGGTTCTGGGAATATATTTGAACATAAAATATTTCTTATCTATGTTTGAAAACGTATGATATCTGAGAAGTAGGTTTTGCACTTGTGTGGTATTGTTAAATTCCTAATCTAATACGTTGGTTATTGTGTTCCAATCATGATTTCAATAAATCATCCCCCTTAAGATCAAATTCGTATTTTTCCTCACTCATATCACTATCATCATTATCCATTTTGTCTCAATTTTCAGCTTCATTCTACTCTTAGTTTCTTATCACCTCTCGACAAAAGGTTGTCCGCTTCAAGTTTTTATTAGAAAAGATATTACTTTGTCATTTTGTATAACTTAGATTATAACACCTCAATTTTAAATTCAGATGCTTCCAAGTTCCTAAATCTCATCAACTCATAAAAATGATAATCGCTCTTTATCTTTAATTTTAGTTTGAATTAATGATGTATAGAAATAAATGGCTAAGGTTAGGGGTGTACATGGACCGGGTTGGTTCGAATTTTTCAAATACCAAACCAAACCAAATGCGTCGGGTTTTTTAATTTATAAACCAAACCAAACCAATAAAATTCAGGTTTTTCAACTTAGGATTTTCTCCGGTTATTCGGTTTATTCGGGTTTTTTTTTTTCGAAAAAGTCTTCATACAAAACATATGACTTTTACTTCAAATATTTCTTTAGTCCTAGTAAGATACAACTATATAACTAAGGTGTTTCTTAAGAAAATAACACAAAATGTGAGATGGGTAATGACATCGTATTCAAATATTCAACAAAAAAGATAATAAAATCGGTTAAAATAAGTATTGCTAGCTAATAAGCCATAAACAAAATTACTTTAATCTAAATACTAGGTTATGCTAAATAAGTATGGTTAATAAATATTAATTACATGTTAAAGAAAAAAAATTAATGTCATCTTTAAGACGGCAAAGATGCCCGAAGAATGGCGATGCAGTACAATGATTCCATTGTACAAGAACAAGGGCGACATTCAAAGTTGCAACAACTACAGAGGGATCAAGCTGCTAAGACACACTATGAAAGTGTGGGAAAGGGTGGTGGAGATGAGGGTGCGGAGAGACGTGTCCATTTCAGAGAACCAGTTCGGATTCATGCCGGGGCGCTCTACCACAGAAGCTATTCATCTTGTACGGAGACTGGTGGAGCAGTATAGGGAGAGGAAGAGGGACTTACACATGGTGTTCATCGACCTAGAAAAGGCATACGACAAAGTGCCGAGAGAGGTTCTGTGGAGATGCTTGGAGGCTAGAGGTGTACCTGTGGCGTACAGTAGGGCGATCAAGGACATGTATGATGGGCCCAAGACCAGGGTAAGGACTATGGGAGGAGACTCGGAGCACTTTCCAGTTATGATGCGGTTGCACCAGGGATCAGCTCTTAGCCCATTTTTATTTTCCTTGGTGATGGATGGATTGACGTGGCAAATTCAAGGTGAGGTGCCATGTTGTATGCTATTCGCGGATGACATAGTCCTGATTGACGAGACTCGCAGTGGAGTTAATGCTAAGCTGGAGGTTTGGAGACAAACTCTAGAGTCTAAAGGGTTCAAGTTGAGTAGGACCAAGACAAAATACTTGGAGTGCAAGTTCAGCGATATGGTGCATGAGGCTGACGTGGAAGCGAAGCTTGGCACCCAGGTCATACAGAAGATAGATAGTTTCAAGTATCTTGGGTCTATTATACAAGGAAATAGGGAGATTGATGATGACGTCACACACCATATTGGTGCAGGGTGGATGAAATGGAGGCTTGCCTCCGGAGTGTTGTGCGACAAGAAGGTGCCACCAAAACTCAAAGGTAAGTTCTACAAAGTGGTGGTTAGGCCGACTATGTTGTATGGGGTGGAGTGTTGGCCAGTCAAGAAGTCTCACGTTCAGAAGATGAAAGTGGCGGAAATGAGAATGCTACGATGGATGTGTGGGAACACTAGGAGCGATAGGATTAGGAATGAAGTTATCCGAGATAAAGTAGGAGTAGCCTCGGTGGAGGACAAGATGCAGGAAACGGGGCTGAGATGGTTTGGGCATGTGATGCGGAGAGACACAAATGCCCCAGTGCGGAGGTGCGAGAGGCTGACAATGGACGGTTTCAGAAGAGGTATAGGTAGGCCGAAGAAGTATTGGAGAGAGGTGATTAGACTGGACATGGCGCATCTTCAGTTTACCGAGGACATGACCTTAGATAGGAGGGTATGGAGGGCTCAGATTAGGGTAGAAGGTTAGTAGGTAGTCGCGTTTATCCTTTCTTGCGAGTAGTTGCATTGATCTTTAGTTTCTTGCCCCTTGATTTCTGCGAGTATCTGTTTGCACAGAATGGTTTATCATAGCTTATTCACTTTCGTTATTTTCATTTTCATAATTGCTTTGAATTGTTTATTCATATCTAACCTTTCCTATGCTTTTTCTTGAGCTGAGGGTCTTCCCGAAACAGCCTCCCTACCTAAGGTAGGGATAAGGTCTACGTACAATCTACCCTCCCCAGACCCCACATTGTAGGACTCACTGGGTATGTTGTTGTTGTTGTCAAAGAAAAAAAATTAAGTTATGTATTTTTACGCTCTAAACCAATTATGCTAGACTAAAGAATAGATATCCAACACTACTGTCATTCCTACTATTAGAATTGAATTTCTTTTGTTAGCATTAGTGTTGAGTTGATTTTGATTTGGAATTTATTTGAGTTATTAACATCCATGGGATATAAAACTTATTGGCATTCAAAATTCTAAGTTCAAGCTTAAAATAATATGATAAAAGACAAAAAACTATGAAAAATTTTAGGAAATATTTACAAATTACATTACAAGTAAATATTTTTATGTATAAAATATTTTAAAAATCGAATACACGTAATGTCGGGTCGGTTTGGTTCAGTTTGACTTTTTTTAGCTAAAACACAACCAAACAAATTATGGTCGGGTTTTTTTTTCCAACACCAAACCAAGTCAAACCAAACCACTAGTCGGGTTTTTTTCTCGGTTTGACTCGGTTTATCGGTTTGGTGCGGTTTGTCGGTTTGCTTTGTACACCCCTAGCTAAGGTCAACAAGAATGCTCAATATCATGTCCTTAACCCAAAAGATTTGGCACCATTTCAATATCTCAAAATCAATTGCCCAATAGCTGTGATTGGCTTCAAAAAGGATTGGGAGACAGGAACTGAGTTGTGCACTAAAGGCACAGTTTCATTAGCAGATTAAGGTGACTGGGATTTGAATTGAATGGAGCTGGATTATGGTCAAATTGGGAATTTTTAAGGAGTGGAATTCACCCTTGATGGCTGAAGACACTACTGAAAAACTGCCAAAATTCGGCGGACAAAAAATCGACAGACTGCGTCGCTTAGAAAAACCGACGGAAAACCAATGCAGTGTGACGGTTTTGTGTATTTCTAATTTTTTAAATTAAAAAGCCGACAGAAAACGTCGGTTTTTCCCGCAGAATTTTGAAATTATCCGAAATTTTTTTTACAAAAACCGACGTCCCACGTCAGTTTTATTAAAAAAAATTAATTAATTAAAAACAGACGGACAACGTCGGTTTTTAATTTTTTTTGGTCAAAGGCTGTTCAACATTTTAAAAAAACTGATGGACCGCGTTGGTTTTTTCGTTGTTTTTTTTTTTAACAATATGATAGAAACGGGTTTGGCATATCATTTGCCATCTTCCCCAAAAGAATTACCCACTTCTCTCTAGAATAAAAATCCTAACCTGCCGCCCACCTCCCTCCGCCCACGCTTGCCACCTACTGCTAGCCACCGCCCACCCGCCGCTACCTGCGCAGTCCAACCCCACCTACCCCAGCCCCGTTTTTAACTTGTATTTTGAGGTAGTTTTTTTTAAATTGGGGCTTTTAAAATTCTTTCAATCTTAGTTTTATTTGTAGATTTTAGGCCTAATGTTAGTCTATTTAGCTTTGTTAGTGAATAAATGTAAACTTTATTTGACTAGTTTACTTTTCTTTTCTTTTTTTTTTTGCTTGAGATTTTGTTATATTTTATGTTCATTGTCAATGTATTTGTGTTAGCTTAGTTATCATTGTTTGTAATATGATAGATGTTGAATTCATGTAAAAATGTATACTTTATTTGACCAGTTTTTTTTTTTTTTGGGGGGGGGGGGGGGGGGGATTGTGCTATTTGTTAGAATCCATTAGTTAGTAGAATTTTTATTAAGCATTCAAAATTAGAATTGGTTGAGATTGTGCTTTTCAAAGTTAGAATTGTTAAGTTATAGTATTTCTATAACCTCAAAACTAAAGTGTAGATTTTATTTGACCAGATTTACTTTTCAATTTTTAGAATTGGTTGGGATTGTGCTTTTCAAAGTTATATTAAAGTTAGAATCCATAAGTTATTAAAGTTAGAATTGTTATTGAGAATTCAAAGTTAGAATTGGTTGGGATTGTGCTTTTCAAGGTTAGAATGTTAAGTTATAATATTTCTATAACCTTAAAACTAAAATGTAGACTTTATTTGGCTAGATTTACTTTTTAACTTTTAGAATTGATTGAGATTGTGCTTTTCAAAGTTTTATTAAAGTTAGAATCCATAAGTTATTAAAGTTAGAATCCATAAGTTATTAAAGTTAGAATTGTTATTGAGAATTCAAAGTTAGAATTGGCAGTGATTGTGCTTTTTTCAAATTTAGAATTGTTAAGTCATAATATTTCTATAACCTCTAAACTAAAACGTAGACTTTATTTGACTAGGTTTACTTTTTAATTTTTAGAAATAAAGTTAGAATCCATAAGTTATTAAAGTTAGAATTGATTGTGCTTTTCAAAGTTAGAATTGGTTGGGATTGTGCTTGTCAAAGTTATATTAAAGTTACAATCCATAAGTTATTAAAGTTAGAATTGTTATTGAGAATTCAAAGTTAGAATTGGTTGGGATTGTACTTTTAAAAATTATTGATGTTGAATTTGCGAAAAAATGTAAACTTTATTTGACTAGTTTACTTTTCACACACACATATATATATATATATATATATATAGTGCTATTTTTTATGTTCATTGTCAATGTATTTGTGTTAGCTTAGTTAGAATTGGTTGGGATTATGCTTTTCCAAGTTATATTAAAGTTAGAATCCATAAGTTATTAAAGTTAGAATTGTTATTGAGAATTCAAAGTTAGAATTGGTTGTGATTGTACTTTTTTCAAAGTTAGAATTGTTAAGTCATAATATTTCTATAACCTCTAAACTAAAACGTTGACTTTATTTGACTAGATTTACTTTTTAATTTTTAGAAATAAAGTTAGAATCCATAAGTTATTAAAGTTAGAATTGATTGTGCTTTTCAAAGTTAGAATTAGTTGAGATTGTGCTTGTCAAAGTTATATTAAAGTTAGAATCCATAAGTTATTAAAGTTAGAATTTTTATTGAGAATTCAAAGTTAGAATTGGTTGAGATTGTGCTTTTAAAAATTATTGATGTTGAATTTGTGAAAAAATATAAACTTTATTTGACTAGTTTACTTTTCATATATATATATATATATATATATATATATATATATATATATATATATATATATATATATATATATATATACATACATACATACATATATTTGCTTGAGATTGTGCTATTTTTTATGTTCAGTGTCAATGTATTTATGTTAGCTTAGTTAGAATTGGTTGGGATTGTGCTTTTCCAAGTTATAGTAAAGTTAGAATTGTTATTAAGAATTCAAAGTTAGAATTGGTTGTGATTGTGCTTTTCAAAGTTAGAATTGTTAAGCCATGATATTTCTATAAACTCTAAACTAAAATGTAGACTTTACTTGACTAGATTTACTTTTCAATTTTTAGAATTAAAGTTAGAATCCATAAGTTATTAAAGTTAGAATTGTTATTGAGAATTCAAAGTTAGAATTTGTTGGGATTGTGCTTTTAAAAGTTATATTAAAGTTAGAATCCAAAGTTATTAAAGTTAGAATTGTTATTGAGAATTCAAAGTTAGAATTGGTTGGGATTGTGTTTTCTTAAGTTATATTTTAAGTTAGAATCCTTAAGTTAAAATATATTTCTATAACCTCAACAATTTGTGGGCATATTTTTGTAGATCGATCGTATGTGGATGTATAATATAAATAATAGTGATCGTGTGGGTGTACATGATGAATTTGTTGACAAGTGTATCACACATGCAATGTCACTTCACCCTTTTCAAAATGAAGAGGTAATTAGGTGTGCTTGTTCTCGTTGCCGGTGTAACAAGTAATTGAAACCGGAACCGGTTAGGGTTCATTTATATAGTCGTGGGACTTATGTTTTAGTTTGGATTTCATAATAGACTTATGTTTTATGCTTTATGGACTTATGTTAAAACTATGTAGAACTAGTTAATGGTACTTTTGGTTGGACATTTAAATATTTTTGAACTTTGAAGGTCTATTTAGATCGTATTTGATGTGTTTAGATAGTGTTTGATTGTTACTTAGGGTGATTTTATGTGTTGTACCTCTTTCAGAATTGATTTGGAGCATTTTAGTGCTGGTTTTGAGCAGCTTTTGGTGCTGGTTTTTGTATTGGTTTTGTGCAGGTGTGGCTGTAGAAAATGCAGCAATTGCATGCACGAAATTTTCCAGAAAAGCGACGCAGTCCGTCGGTTTTCTGGAAATTAATTCTGTAAAATTTCTAGAAAATCGACGGACTGCATCGGTTTTTTATTTTAAAAAAAAAATAAAAAAAATCGACGCACTGCGTCGGTTTTTTTTATAAAATTTATATTATTTCTTTTTAAATTAAAAAAATTAAAAATTAAAAAAACTGACTCGATTTTTTTTTTATTTTTTATTATTGGATAAAAAACAGACGGACCGCGTAAGCGAAGTAGTCCGTCGCTTTTCAAAAAGAGCGACGCTATGAAAATCGATGGACCGTGATGGGTCAGTTTCCCGTCGGTTTCAATGAAAAAACCGACGCGGGCTGTCGGTTTTTTTCCATTGGTATTTTGACAATTTTTTAGTAGTGAGATCCGGAAGGGTTCTAGATATCATATTGAGAATGATCGATAAAGGTCTTAAAGAGGGATTTCATTGTATACCTAATAAATTACCCCATCCTATTGGTGGTGAATAGATCATCTTTGAGGTTCTGTTAAGTAAAATCGACTGCTTGTCCTTTTCAACTTTGCACTTGGATTCCATTGCTTCCTTCAATTCCTTTAAGGAGTGTCCATGCACCAGTTCGAGTTGATATTGTTGCACAACCACTTTATCCAAGAGACTCAAGACTTATTGCAAATCACCAGTTATAGCGTCGTACGCCACAGAGCACGAAAGTGCTCTGATACCATAGAGCAGAAAGATGATGATGATTTGCAGAAAAAGAAAAGGTATAAAAAAATGTCACCAATAATGCTCCTTGAGATGAGTTACACTTGTGATATAGTGGAAATGTCAAGACTTAGGCTTACAATTGGCTGAAATGCAATAAAGCAAAATAGGAAATAATAATAAAAGAGAGGCTATTCCATAATTAAACAAAGCTTTGTAACCACCACAACTAACAACTTCTATTCCCTGCACTTCAGCCAATTTGTAACACTCCCCTTCTTCAAGCTCGTGTTCTCCCTTCATCTGAGTTGTACTATTTCCCCAAGTCGTTTTGAATAATGTTTGTTGTTTTATTTTGATCTAAACTATGAAGATCATATATAGTAATTTTTTATTTCACCCATGTAGTGACTAAAGACTAATTATGACAAAGAAAACAAAATTTTATTTTATTGAAATTACTATTTAGATTATTCAAACCCTATGTCTATACATCCAATTGCTTAAATTAATTTAAATCTATAATCATACGATAATATAAGGGAGTTGATAAGAATAAGAATAAGAATCTTATATGAGATTTTTTGTGATCAAGGGAAATTTTTTACTTTGGGTGAGACACAACCAACAAAAGGTACGGTGCATGAGGCTCACCCTGTGTTAGACAGGTGGAATTCGTAAGCTCCACCAATGACTTGCTTTTCACAACTTTTTCTCTTCATTTGCTCTCCCATTTTACTATTGAGTACCAAAATGCTCATTGGTGTATTATGAAATTATATGCAAAAAAGTTGTAAAACAAAATACTTACAGTACCACTTGATACTTTTTGTTCACCTTTTACTTTGAGGAAAAAAAAATACATCCACATACTCTCTACCTTCAACTCATAAATGAAATATCATAATATATTTGGGCCCCAAAATAATTAGGCCCTAAGCCATTGCCTTATCTGCCTTATGGTTTAGCCGGCTCTGAACAACATCATCATGGCTTGTGTTTATGAAACAACATGAAGTAAGTGTTCTAAGGGTGGGATTCTCTCTGTCACCGAGTTTTATGATAGTGAAAACATTAGCCTAGCCCTGAAGAGGATTGCTAGAGGCTATATGTCCACCAAACAAAGTATATAGAGAGACCTGGTTGCTACCAGTTCCCTCAAATAGTGCAGTAAGAGAATAACATAAGATTTTTTACATGAAAAACTCCTTGCTCAAGGGATTAAAAATTACGACCTACCCCAATAGGATTTCAACTCCTCTAATCGAACAAACTAAGGTTACAACTCTATTGCAAGCTAGAAGTTAACTCCCATAACCACTCACTCTTACTATAATACTTATGCAACCCTCACACTTGACTACCCCTAGCCAACCACACTAATACACCTAGACTAACTCTAGCCTAGTGTACCACTCATAGTTCTTGTGAAGATACTCTTCCAACAAGCAACCTTACAGAATTCAACTAATACTCATAGACTAACTCTAGCCTAACGTACCACTAAAAGGCACCCTTTGAGAATTCACCACAGTGACTAACACTAGCCACCCATACACTAATACAACTAAGCTAACTCTAGCCTAGTGTACCACTCAAAGTCTTAAGGAAACACACTTCCAACAAGCAACTTTTGAGACTTTAAAACACCTACAGACAAATTCTTTTTATGGAAGAGTAGGTTTACATTTTAAGCACAAAAGAAAAAAGACTCAACAACTAAGGAACACCTTGAAAGGTGGAGACTTGCACTTAGGATGGAGCAATTTTGGATTATAAAAGTATACTTCTTTATTTGAGCATGGAGTTGTATATATAGAGGGAAAAGGGTGAGAAGGTGACAGCCAATACTGGTCCTCTGCTGCTGCACTACTGTACTGCTACAGTGTCGACAACTTTATAGCTGTAGAATTGACTTTTCAACGATCCAGGGACCTGGTGTCTCATCTGGAGGAACCTGGTCCCTCATCTGTTCTTGAATGGGCTGCAACAACTCTGCTGCTCTGCTACTACACTGTTGCAATGTCAATCTATTTACAGTTGTACAGTTGACCAAGAAATAGCTAGGGACCTGATCTCATCTGGTCCCTCTGAATCTGTATCTGGTCCTTCATATATGAATATATCCTGCTGGGAATCTAATCTCATCTGGTTCCTCTGAAAACATATCTGGTCCTTCATATATGAGCATATCCTGCAGCTTGTGTAGTGAGACTGATTGCATCTGTTTCTTCAAGGAGCATGTAAATATAGCAGCACATGAGATATCTGGTTCCTTAGGGTTTGTCAAATCATCAAAACATAAGGTATCATAACTCATCAATTTTCCCCTTTTTGATGATAACAAAGAAACCTACTCTGTATTTCCCCTGAGGACCATATTTCTTACTTGTTCCCCCTCAAGCTCAGACCGTCTTCTCACTTGTTCCCCTCAAGCTCAGACCGCAGGACGCGTAGTTGTATTCTGGTTCCTTGAGTAAGGTTTGTCAAATCATCAAAACATAATATAGCATAACGCATCAATTTTCCCCTTTTTGATGATGACAAACATATACTTGATAGTCTCTCAAAGAACCAGATCCCACTTGTTCTCCCTGCGGATCAGACCTACATTTGCCTAGCTTACAGACCTCTTCCCCCTTGCACCTTTCCCTCTTTCTGCATGTCTCTCCCATATATATTAATTTGTTCCTTGAGGCTGTAAGATGTACAGAGGGGATACATTGAAGACCGCGCCCCTCTCTCGTTCTGCACACAGTTTGATAATCATTAAAACATGAAGCGTGTCAGAATCATTTTCCTCCTTTTTTTATGATGACAAACTCATAGACTATGTTCCCCCTGAGAGCCAGATCCTATTTGTTGGTAGCAGCAACCAACTATCAATCTCCCTCTACATACAGATCTATCTCATAACAACATGTTGGTAGCAGCAACCTACTATCAATCTTATTCAGATCTGTCTCATAACAATATGTTGGTGGCAGCAACCAACTATCAATCCCAGATCTATCTCATAACAACATATTAGTAGCAGCAGCAGCAACGAATTATCAATCCCCCACCCGAAATACAAGCAGGAACCAACTATCAATCCCAGATCTATTTCATAGCAACATGTTACTAGCAGCAACAACAACTAACTATCAATCCCCCACCTGAAATACTTCCCCTTTTTGGCATCATCGAAAAAAGTAAATACGGTAGCACAAGCAAAAAGAAGTTCAGCAACATTAACTCATGGCCACTGGGGCAACACAACATAGGAAATACTCAATCACAAACAAGTTAAATAACATTGCATAGATTAGAGAAAATGCCCAATGTGATTTTAGCAGTGCCAACAATACAAAATGTGATGATTAAACTACTATAAGCGCCATAGTAAAAAAGGGTCAAAACATTCATAAAGGGCATAGAAGAAAGGGGTTATATGAGATAGGAGATACGATGGAAGGAAATGAACTGCTAGGAGGAAGGATCAAGTCAATGGATCAGCTTGAGGAGCTTGTCGATTCTCTCATTTGTAGTTCACTGGTCATAGACTAGGTGCCTGTTCAGTTCTTCCACTTATGCCTTCAGTTTTTTGTGTTCTCTGCAGTGACTCAAAGGCCCCAGGTTCCTCACCTCCCATTCAACACTTTTGAAGGTTAATATATAGAGTCTTAGCTTTCTTTGCCTCTGACTTTACATTCTCAGCAGGTTCTTGTGCAGCAACCACTATTGTCTTTCCTGGCCTAAATTTTTCGCTCTTTTACAAACAAACAAAAAAAAATTATAACATCAACACCAGGTCCCTGTGCAAACTGTTGACACCCAATTTCTTCCTTCCTTCTTTTCAATTTATTTCCTGGAGCTTCTAAATTTATTGACGAGCTAAACACTTTATTTTCACTATTATTTTTTATTGCTACTACTATTAATATCGTTACTTTCATTTTCACTATTTTACTATCAACATTACTAGCATTACTTTATCACAAATTACAAAAGGGTTCGTCATCATTTTATTTTCGAATTTTGTACTCGTTAAATTAATTATACTTTATCAAGTCCTTTATTTTCTACATATTAATCACTAATTATCATAATTGTATATTGTCCTAGTTATTAAATTAGAAACCCAAAAAATAATCAAAATAAAGGAGGAAGGATCAATATTTTTCAACCAATTAATGGCCCAAATGATCAAGCCCATAAATCCGGAATAGCCCACTTACCCGATCCAGCCCACACTACCCACTTACCCGATCCGGCCCACACCCGCTTCTTACCCGATCCGGCCCAATGAATTAATACATTTCAACCTCTACAGCTAAACCTAATCCCTAACGCCGCACCCCTCTCGCTCAGCTTCTCCTCTCTCCCTACTCTCTCTTTCCCTTCCATTTTAGCAAATTTCAGTTTCCCTTTAGCCATGAACAGACCTTGTATGGCTAAATCGGGAGGGATAATTAATGGGTTGTCACGGGTTCAATATTGAAGAAGCGTTTCACCCTTGTTCTGTTTTTTGTCTCGATCTGAAGCTTTAATGGCTTCTTGTCCATTGTAAGATCGAATCTCATCTTATCAGCTTTTTTGACTCTTCGAGTACAAGTTTTAATGGAGCTTTGTCTCCTTCTTCTGTTGTTTCTGATCGGGGTCAGAACAAACCCTAACGTTCTGATTTGAAATGATTTTGAACTTCAAATCCCGCCCAAAAATGAGTGAAACCCTAGTTTTTCGTCTGTTATAAAATGGCCTTAAGCCCATAGCCGAAGGAGATTTTTTTGGGGGGTTAGTCCACAGCTTACTCAAAATTCCATACGACTTGGTAAATTATTTGGGTTTGCTCTTGAACACTTCTGATAGAGAAGAACTTCTGGTTTGTTTCAATCCGAAATTTGAAATTATTCGTGAGTAAGAGAGTAGTTTCGACGCCAACGACTCAATTCACTATACCCAAAACAGGTCGGCATCGTCTCTCTTCTACTCTATCTGTTCAAGTAATATACCCTGTTATAAATGTAATCTGCTTGGGTTTGGATGCGATGAAATGACTATATGACATGTCGATATTGGTTGTCGATTTAATTTGGTCTCAAGTCTGTGTTCTATGCTCAGTTCTGTTAGCAACCATGTATTAGGCCTAGTTCTATTTTCAGTTTGATTAGTATGTCTATATGAAAATAAACATGTCTTAGACCCTGATACCAGTTATATCCGAGTGTGTTGTTTATGAAAATTCATGAAATAAATCATATCAAGACCATTTCTAGTGATCTGTTCATTTGTTTCAATGGGTTCCCTGATGGACCTTTGTTGTATGATCACTATATAGTTGGAAGCTCTGTGCCCATCTAGCCCTGTGCATCCGTCATGCCTCTTGCCTTATGATTAATTCATTTTGTTTATGTTTTCGATATGACTTGAATCATTTTTTTTTATTGTTTGAATCCCTCTTTGTCTTTTAATTTTTCTGTGTTTGTTAGTTTGTTTTGTTTTGCTGTCTACATATGCTTAGTTAAGTATACTTTAGTTGGTTATTTATTGATTCATTTACTGTTTATATGCCTAATATGCCTAGTTAGGTGTAGTTAGTTGTTTATTGGTTTTTCCTGTTATGTGCTTAATAGGTTTACTAATGGCAGCTTAGTGGGTTTGGTTAGTCTATCCTAATTATAGCATTCTATCATGTCTGCTTGTTTATCTTCTGAGCCTAATTTCATTATGTGATAGTTCTTATGCTGATCATGTTTAGTAATGGTAGTATTTTAGTTAGTCATTGTGTCATGTATAGTGCAGCCTAGTGAGACTAGTCTTAATCCAAACTGTTTTTTAACTTAGTTGTCTTATGTGTTCTTGGTATAAGCTCATTATTTCATAATAGTACATTCTGTTTTGGACCTACTAATGTTGGAATAAGGCTGATGAATGGGTTTCAGTCCATTAAGTGGCTTGGCCCTGCTATGTATTCATCTTGTTCCTAATACTTAAAACCAGTGTGATTGTTGATGCACTTATGTCAAGATGTCTATTTGATTTAGTTACATTATGTGTCCCATGATAGTCTTCGAGTTTGGTAAGTTTAAACTGGATATGGATGATAGCTAATTCCTAAGGAATGGCATAAGGCTTGAACTAAGTCTCAGAAGACTGTTAAAGTCTACCCAAGGCATATTTATTCGTAAAAATCTGGCTGGTCTGATTCTTTATTGAATAAGCATGTAAACAATAGGAGGAATGAACCTTGATCCAACAACACCTACGTACTGTTGTCCACTTAGTATCACGTTTTCCCCTTTTCTTTCACTGCCTCCTCGCGAGTCTGTTGGGCTACGAGCTGTTTTTTTTTTATCTGTGATTGTAGGTGCTGGGCCTGTTGGGTCGCATGTACATTTTTTTAAGCCTTAACAGCTTGTTTGTCATCATGAATTATTTCTTAAGTGTATGTTTAAGGTTTCGATTCCCTTGTTACTAATCTTTACTTTCTTTCTCTCGCATGTACACTTCGGGAGCGAAATGGAGTCTTCATAAGACTCATTATCCAAGCAGTCTCATTTTGAGACTATACGGCATTTGGACCTTATATGCATATCCTCATTTCTTTCTCACCCTCGTCATGCTCAAACAGCGAGATACCGAAGAGAATCGTTGCTCGTGTTGAACCCGAACATACCCCTTTTGATTGTTGAATTTATTTTTGCTTGTTTGCTTATTTATGTTGGTGGTCGACCGTTATTTATATTATATGCTTGCTGTTAGGAGGGTTAGATTGGTTATATAATGCCTCCTCCGTAGACTCGCTGGTTTTTTAGACTCTCTGTTTTTTTTTATGTCATCTATTTTAGAACCCATAACTCAATAATCCCTTACCTCTCATTAGTTTTTTTTTAGGATAATATACTCTTATAATTCGCGCCACTGTAGACGTTATTTTGGTTCCAAGCTTAAAGTTGTTAAAACAACAAGGGGAGTTCTTTTATTTCAACCATCAAAAACCCCTTTTGAAATATATACATTTTTTCGATCACTGTACCTCGGGTTTTTTATTTTTGGGTCTTGAACATCTGGGGGGATTGAACACTGATTAGGGGATTTTTTTTCTTGGTCGCCGTAGCCCCTCTTGAATACATATATCTTTCAATCACTATATCTTGAAACGTTCATTTGGAAGCATTAAATCATTCACTCTTGTCGATTTGACTGTTACTTTAGAGTCGAGTATAGATTCGAGACCTCGACGCTCCGTTCATTGCACACAAAAAAGGTAAACCTTGATACACTTGTTGTTTTTAGTCTTTAGTTTCTGCTTTAGTTAAAATTTAGCTTATTTCTGCCATTTTTGTAGCAGTTATGTGGTCTCTTTGTTCTGTTATTCGTTTGACGTTTGGGAGCTGTTAGGATAGGACATTAATTGCTAAATGAATTTGGAAGATGTCTATTGTAGTTTGGATGCTTAGACTGAATTTCCAGGACTTAGAATATATTTAAAGCCGCATATACATAGGATATACAGTAGATTATCAAGGTAAAAAAGGGGTATACATTCGATATACATCTGATATACACATCGTAGTGTGTATATCATAGGTATATCGTGTATATGGTTGAACGGGTAGCAACACATAAGGGCCTATATGTTAGACGAGTAAAAGAATGGGTTTAGCTTTAGCTTAACCTCGCTGCTGCATTTTGCCGTTCTGCTGCTGTATATTGGTCTATAGAATGTTGCACTTTAGCCACTTTTCTGCTTCACATATGGTCGTGAACTGCTGTAATTACGGCCACTTCAAAAGAATGTCTTTCAAGTCTTATAGTTTTGTTAAAATTCAATTGCCGAACATGTTTTAAACATAATCGAAAGTTGAAACTATTTTAATAGCGATAGGTCCTTAACCAAGCTCAGTAGAAAATTTCATTAGATCTGATAGACAGATATTCCCCAAGCTTCAATTAGTGCTTCATTGTCGTGGTCACACCTACATTAGGGCTGGAATTTGTCAAGATTTGTTCGCATAAGTTCCTCTCTGTTTTTACTGAATTTCAATTACATATCTACTGTGAGTAGTCCCCTGTTTTAATTAAAATCATTAAGTCGTTAATGAATTGCCATACTTAGTAAGTATTTTATAGAATACTAAATTCCTGTCTTCTGCCCCTGAACTGCTGTGTAAAGATTTAGCAGTATAGATCAGGTCTGTAAAACGTCTTATGTTTCTGCCCTCTTTGCTGTGTTGTCTTGTGAAACTATTATGAATAAAATCTATACATAGGGTACATAGATATATGCAATGTTTATATATTTCAGTGTATACCGCCCTGTATATCGGGTATTGTTTTCTTATATATCTTCATTTGGGCCTTTGAAATAGAAGTGTTGTTGCTGTGTTGGGCTTTTCCTTTCGGTTTATTATCTGTATTAAGTGGGCTGTTGCCACCAATACTTTTTTCTTTATTTGAAGAATATGTCTTGTATATCTTCACTTCACTAATCTCTTTTTCTTTCGTTTGTTTTTTTATGCATGACTATCGCGTACGAGTCCGAGGGACTCGTCATCTCCCGCATTCGATGTTGGGCTAAAAGCCCAACATAATATCCTCGGGTCATCTTCCCTCGGCTCTGTCCGTAGCACAAATAGAAAGCAAAAAATTTGGGCCAAAGCCCAATAAACAGGGACAGCCGCAGCAGCAATATAAAGAAATTTACTGGGCCTAAGCCCAATAACGTGAACAGTTCGCAGCAATTGGGCCTTAATAAATGGGCTAGATCCATTTAACCTTTTCCTCTCTTCCTTATTTCATTTGTTGTGTATTTTTATTTGCTTTGTATGACTAACATCTTATCTTATTTTTATTTTCTTAACTTAGATGAATTTCTAGTAAATTAATGGGTTTAGCTTTAGCATAATGGGTAGTTTAATTTAAGAGAGAAAATCATAATTAGCCCCATAGATTTCATTCTCCTTCTATGTTATAGTTATTTATGGCATCTATAATATTTTAAAATAATTGATTTTTAAAATAGTAGGGCTACATATTTTGGCTAAAGGAATCATAATTTATGCTTACTATCTTAGAAATTTAAAACGTCACAAATTTTACACTAACGTTAGCTTATTCTAAGAAATAAAAGGCAAACTAGTTCAGCGGATAATTCTTCCACTTTAGCTCCTTTCCAACACTTGAAGTACATATTTGTTTAAAACAATTTTCGCACAGTTTACGTTGAACTAATAGTCTTTCTATAAAGCATTCAAAATTTTATTAAATAATTCTTTTAATTTGTTAGTTGGCATAACTCATTTTCTCCAAATACATATAAACGTTACATATCCTGTTTCTTTTAGTTTATTTATAACTAAATTCTTTTATGCAACTATTATTTTCCTACAAGTTTCATTTTAAATAGCATTCTATTTCTACCTATAACTTTAGCAATACTTACAAGATATTTTCTTAAATTTAAATATTACATCTACATTTTTAGCCTTAATTAATTAATATAAGTCCGGTCGGATTAATCATTATTAATGAAATTTAGAGGATGCATAATACCTTCCCTCTAGGTTAGTTGAACCCGTACCTAGCATCTTTTGGTTTCGTAGACTTTACAATAATATCAACTTTAGATAATTACTTTAATAAATTTCAGGTGTCCTAATTCACCGTTAATAATTAGGTGGCGACTCCTAACTTTAATTAATTCCGGAATTACTCGGATGTTGTAAACTATTTTGACTTTGGTTAAAATAGGGTATAACAGAAAGAACCTGCTCTAATACCAATTGTTAGAGGCTACGCGTCCACCAAACAAAGTATATAGAGAGACCTGATTGCTACTAGTTATCTCAAACAGTGCAGTAAGAGAATAACCTCCACTAACCGAGCAAACTCAGGTTACAACTCTATTGTAAACTAGAAGTTAACTCCCATGACCCCTTATCCTTACAATAACGTTTATGCAACCCTCACAGCAGACTACCCCTAGCTAAGCACACTAATACACTAGACTAACTCTATCCTAGTGTACCACTTAAAGTTCTTTTGAAGATACTTTTCCAACAAGAAACCTTTGAGAATTCAACTAATACGCCTAGACTAACACTGGCCTAGCATACCACTCAAAGGCACCCTTTGGGAAATAATCACAGTGACTAACACTAGCCACCAATATACTAATACAACTAAGCTAACTCTAGCCTAGTGTACCACTCAAAGCCTTGAGGAAACACACTTCCAACAAGCAAACTTTGAGACTTTAAAACACCTACAAACAACTTTTTTTTTTATGGAAGAGTAAGTTTACAGTTTAAGCACAAAAGAACGAAGACTTAACAACCTAATAACCTAAAGCATCTTCAGTTCTAGATCTGGTCGTTCGGGTTGCTAAGGCTCTGTTCTTGAGGAACACCTTGAACGGTGTAGACTTACACTTAGGATGGAGCAATTTTGGATTGTGCAAGAATATTTCTTCATTTGAGCATGGTGTTGTATATATAGAGGGAATAGGGTGAGAAGGTGACAGCCTATACTGGTCCCTTGCTGTTGTATTGCTACTGCACTATTGCACTGCAACAATGTCGGCAGCTTTACAATTATAGAGTTTACATTTCAATGCTCCAGGGACCTAGTCTCCCATCTGGAGGAACCTGGTCCCTCATCCATTCTTGAACGAGCTGCAATAACTCTACTGCTCTACTGCTGCAATGCCAGTCTCTTTACTATTGTACAGTTAACCAAGCAATAGGTGGGACCTAATCTCATCTGGTTCCTTTGAATTTGTATTTGGTCCTTCATATAAGAACATATCCTGTTGGGAATCTAATCTCATCTGGTCCCTCTAAAAATATATCTTGTCCTTCATATATGAACATATCCTGCAACTTGTGTAATGAGACTGATTGCATCTATTTCTTCACGGAGCATATCAACATAGCAACACATGAGATATATGGTTCCTTAGGGTTTATCAAATCATCAAAACCTAAGGTATCATAACTCATTAATTTTTCCCTTTTTGATGATGACAAAGAAACATACTTTGTACTTCCCCCGAGGACCTGATTTCTTACTTGTTTCCCCTGAAACTCAGACCGCCTTCTCACTTGTTCCCCCTGAAGCTCAGACCGTAAGACGCATAGTTATTTTCTGGTTCCTTGAGTAAGGTTTGTTAAATCATATAAACATAATATAGCATAACGCATCAAGGATGCTAGTAGAGGTCCGGACTATAAGACTTCTTTTGTTTCTTGTCATTGAGTTTGATAGGGAAATTAGTCGTGTCCTAGAAAGGTTGGGACCCCTACTTCCTCACTTAATATTTGAGCGAGTATGAAGAGGAAAGTGCCTTTCCGGAAGATCCCACCCTAAGTTACGATGGATCTTCTAAACTTGAATGATGCATCTATGGCCTGGTCACCTGTGCATTTGGGCATGGTGCATCACAGTGCATTTGCTCAAATTGTTAAATTAAGGGCATGGTTCCAAACGATAAAATGATGCTGATAAATGCTGGTTTACATCCAAGTTGGTTTAGGAGAAATTATATGCCTCCAATTATAGCTAAACATGGGTTATGAGAACAAACTCCTAAATAAAAATTTGGTATGAGTTGTAATATTTAATAGGTGTATCAAGCCAACATGATTCCCCTATATGGTTGGTTCAAGGTCAAGAACCAAATAATTCCCATCTAGATATTTGAATGTGCGATATATGATTCAATTGCTCCGCCACAACGCATAAAGATAGGTCCCCAAATAAGGTTGGTGGTAAATGTTAGATTTGTCAACCTTAGGGTTAGAGATGATAAGCGGCTGAAAAATAAGGTATATGTAATGATTTATCACTGGTATGATCCTCATTGAAAAGATAATTCAAGTCAATTGCCATACGCATTTACTGACCCAAAAGTGAACATCGTGTTTCAGTTGCAAATACTCCTATTAGAAATAAAGTCCTTGAAGGATAGAATCTCTGGCGATAGACCAATCTATTTCAAAAGTAAACTCCTTAAAGAAGGAGAGGAGAAAATCATCAAGATGGTCATAATAATGAGGAAAGTGCTTTAAAAGAGAACCACAACATAGCACTGCATAAAATCTTGAAAAGGTTCAGGTACCTAAAAATGATGAAAAAATGAAGAGATCTCAATAAGTTATGTACTATCGGAGCCGGTATCAAATGATCATCGACGATATCTTTGATATATAATATAGCGCTCAAACATTATAAAATGGTGACAATGATCTTGAATTAAAATCTGGCAAAGAGTGTGGAGAGATAAATGATTAACCAAATAAAATTACGCAATACAAGTATATTTTATTTCACTTGGAAATGCAATGTTTTGGACCTATAGTCCAAAGACCTCAAGGTATAATGTCAGTGGAGTACAAATGGGTCCTTGTGCGAAAAGTAAAATGAAAAACAAAAATCGTAAGATATAAAGTACGGCTTGTGCCTTGTGGCATAATTTTTTTTGGCAAAAACCCTGTCATTATTATATGAAAATGTGTTCTCTTATGGTGGATGCAATGAGGTTTCTAACTAGTCTGGCAATACATGAAAATTTCAATATACGTATAATGAATTGTTGTCACTATGACTATATAGACAACGAAAGAACTCTATTAGGAAATATAGGCTAAGGCGATTCCATTGAGTGCCCCAACGGTTGTGATGTCGCTAGAGATAAATTAAGATCCATTCCGACCTCAAGATAAAGAGCTCAGTGGTGATGAAACTCCATACTGCAGTACAATTGGGGAACTAATATATATTGCCAATAATACCCAACCAAATATATATTTTACAGTGAGTCTATTGGAAAGATTCAACTCCTACCGAACAAGAGGACATTGGAATAGTGTTAAGCATCTATTAAAGATATCTTCAGGGAACAACTGGTATGGGATGAATTTTATTCTAATGAATCCAAGTCCGAGAGGATCGATTATGTAGATCGCGGTTATTTATCTCATCCACATAATGCTCAGTATTTAATAGGCTACTTATTTACATGGGGAATACAACTATATCATGACGTTCAACGAAACAAACTTCATCAGCTACATCTTCAAATCCTGCTAAGAAAATAGTCAGTCATGAAGCCAGTCGAGAGTATGTATGATTGAGATAAATGACTCAACAAACTTTGCAATCATGTGATCCTTCTTTTCAAATAAAGATTCTAACAATATTGTATGAAGATAATGCAGTATTTATTGCTCAACTAATTGGAAGATACATTAAAGGAGACAGAAGAAAGCACATTTCCCCAAAATTCTTTTACACACATGATCTTCAATAGAATGGTGAGATCGATGTTCAACAAGTCCGTTCGAGTGATAATTTTATAGATTTGTTCGATAATTTTGTAGATTTGTTCACTAAGACATTACCAATATCAACCTTTGTGAAGCTGAGATACAAGATTGGAATTAGTTATCTCCGAGATATTAAGTGAAGTTTCCATCAGGGGGAGTAAAATACACGTTGTACTCTTTTTCCCTTAATCAAGGTTTTGTCCCAATTGAGTTTTCCTGGTAAGGTTTTTAATGAGGCAGCACTCAAGGCGTATTACAAGATGTGTATACTCTTTTTCCTTCACTCGGCTTTTTCCCACTGGGTATTTTCTAGTAATGTATTAACGAGACACATTATCTACGGACATCCAAGGGGGAGTGTTACAAGTCTTTTGAATATGGATGTCCATTCTATAACCTTTCTTGGCCATTCATGTATCTAAGTAAATGAATTCATTAATCCTTGTATTTGAGAAGACATTTTGTAAGCTATAAATAGGTGACCATTCTCTTATTGAAGGCACAACAGAAATACAGAGAAGTAAAAGTTTTCTACTTCTCTCTCAGTTCTTGTGTCAACAGTTTTGGAGCTTTAGTTTATAATTGGAGCATTTCTTTTACAATAACTTTTACTTAGTCTTGTATTCCTTAATTATATTTTTTTCAAATATGTTGTTTCAAAAAGTTTTGATGTTTCTAGCTCCCAGTATATTTATTCTAAAATAAGAAAGTCATTTTATTAAGATTGAAGTTTTCTTTCTATTTTTTTATAACAAATATTTCACACTCATGGTAGAGGTAGGCAAATTCCTATCAATATTGAGGATTTATCTCAAAGAACCCAAATCTTAGTAGTGTAATTCGAGATAGAGTTTGTATAGAGACTGAAGAAATATTGTGGGGTCTCGAAGAGGTTAATAACTTGTTTGGCTAAGCTTTTAAAAATCAAAAGTGCATATTTTTATAACTTTTTATATTTATTTTAGCTAGTTGAGGTGTTTGGCCAAGCTTTTAGGAAATAACAACAAACAACAACATACTTGTGTAGTCCCACAAGTGGAGCTGAGGAGGATAAGATGTACGCAGACCTTACCCCTATCTTTGTGTGGGAGAGAGGTTGTTTCCAATAGACCTTCGACTCGAAAGAAATCAAAAGTGTTTTTGAGTACTAACAGGAGTTCTTCGAAAGCTAGAAAAAATAGCTTTTCTGAAGAAGCACTTATAAATCTTGACCAAGCACAAATTACTGTTCTATTATCGGCAAGAGAGTAACTTTTTAAATTGATTAGTCAAACATAAATTGTTACTCTCACAAAGTAGCTTTCGAAAAGAACTTTGACCAAAAAAAAAAAAAACTTTTAAAAATAAGCAAATTCTGAAAATTTGACCAAACAAGCTATACGCTTAATGCTCTTAAATGTTCCAATATATTTGAACTAAAGTTTTGGAGGTGAAAACGTATGATATCTGAGAAATAGGTTTGCACTTGTCTGGTATTATGAAATTCCTAACATATTACTTAGCTTATTGTGCTCCAACCATGATTTTAATAAATCATCCTCCTCAAGATCAAAATCGTGTTTTTCCTCACTCATATCATAGTCATCCCTAAGGGTGTACATGAACCGGATTGGTTCAGATTTTTTAAATACCAAATCAAACCAATTGCGTCGGGTTTTTAAATTTATACACCAAACCAATAAAATTCAGGTTTTTCAACCTCGGGTTTTCTCAGGTTTTTCGGGTTTTTTTTCGGAATAGTCTTGATATAAAACATATAACTTTTACTTCAAATATTTCTTTAGTCCTAGTAAGGTACAACTATATAATTAAGGTGTTCCTTAAGAAAATAACACAAAATGTGAGAAGAGTGATGACATTGTATTAAAATATTTAACAAAAGCTAATAAAATAGGTTAAAATAAATATTGCTAATTAACAAACCATAAAGAAAATGACCATAATCTAAAAATATTAAGTCATGCTAAAATAAGTACGACAAATAAGTATTAATTACATGATAGAGAAAAAAAACTTAAGTTACGTATTTTCACTATCTAAATCAATTATGCAAAACTAAAGAGTAGATATCCAACATTATTGTTATTCCTAATGGTAAATTAATTTTCTTTTGTTAGCATTAGTGTTGAGTTGGTTTTGGTTTGAACTTTATTTGAGTTACTAACATCCATAGGATATAAAATTTATTGACTTTCAAAATTCTAAGTTCAAGCTTGAATAATATGATAATAGATAAAAAAAAAACTACGAAAAAATTTAAGAAATATTTATAAATTACATTACAAATAATTATTTTTATGTATAAAACATTTTAAAAATTGAATACATATAATGTCGGGTTGGTTTGGTTCGGTTTGACTTTTTTTAGTTAAAACCAAACCAAACCAATTATGGTCGGATTTTTTTTTTCAACACCAAACCAAGTCAAACCAAACCACTAGTTAGGTTTTTTTCTCGGTTTGACTCGGTTTGATGCGGTTTGTCGGTTTACTTTGTACACCCCTAGTCATCCCCATTATCCGTATTGTCTCTATCTTCAGCTTCATTCAACTCATAATTTCTCATCACCTCCAGGCAGTGCTGTCAGCTTCAAGTTTTGATTTAAAAAGATACTACTACTTTGTCATTTCATATAACTTCGATTATAACACCTCAATTTTACATTCAGATGCTTCCAAGTTCCAACTTCCAAGATCAATAGACCATCAACTCATAAATAAATGGCTAAGATTATTAAAATCCTACGCCTAGGGTAAACAAGAATACCCAATATCATTTTAATTGATGTCATTTCAATATCTTAACTACCTTTATTATCCTTAAGCTATAAATACAGAAGAATATAACGTTATTTCAATCTCTCAGCATTGACCACGTCCCAAAAAAAAATTCAAAGGTCGAAAAGAAGGCATAGTGCGAACCAAAACCAAAATATGCCCACCCAACCCCCCCCCCCCCCCCCCCCCCCCCAAGGAAAAAATCTGCTATCGTAAAGACACATCATTTATCCATGCCAGCATGATTATATAGAGTAGTGAGGTGTGCAATTTGTCCTTGCTTTTATGGAGTTTCCTTATGGATCACGACTGTCAGGCTGACTGTTAAAATTTCTAGCATGTAACTTTTCATTATGAAGGAAGGAAAGATTCACTTTCTGCTTATTACATTCAGCACCTTTTCTTGTCCAAAAGTTAATGTTTTTTTCCACACTAAATAACTGAAAGAAACCAACAAGCATGATATTTCATAGTAGGAAAATTAAAGAAAGTTATGGACTCATAGATGTTACTTTGATAGAGCGAGGCAAATGGATGAAGAGGAACGCAGAGGAAATGCAGGTCTGGATCGTAGTGGTGGCATCGAATCTCACGTTGAGACTCAAGAGCAGCTTCATATGTGTTTATGCAAAACACAGGAAAAATTAGATTGGAGAGTGAGCCAAGATTCTCAATAGTCGTGAAAGACAAAAATAAATAAAATAAGAAAACAAGACATTATCATAGTCCATGTAATACAAAATTGGAGCACATTCTTATGCTTCATGTCTTGAGCAGCCATGGTTACATTCAGATGAAGAAATCAAATCATACAAGAGCATCAGAAGAATCGTTAAATCTCAACGTCATGGTTTCTAAATTACGCTAATCATCCTTCAACAATAGAACTTTTACTATGAAGCATGGAAAATTCAAACGATGATTCTAACATATACCAGCATACTTTGCTACTATTTTTATGACACTCGATCAAGTTGACTGACTATACACTAAGTATGATGTTTTCTAAGTCTTAAATTTCACCATTTGATAACATAACCAACATTTAAATAGGATACTTCTTAATATAATGTTTGAAACATATTTTCAACTTAAATAGCCTTAGTCAAACTCAAGTTTCTCAGGAACAACATTTCCAAACATGTACCCGAATAAATCCTAAATCATGGCAATGTCAAAAACTTGTATGAAAATTATAGGGAAAATACATAAATACCTCCCTCCCAACGTATACTCGGATTAATTATGACGCACCCAACCTTTGCGGGCGACCTATTACCCCCCTGGCCTTATTTTTTCTGTATTTTTGTACCCTTTTTTGGCTGACGTGGCAAAAAATTTTGATGCTCAGTTGCACAGTGGAGAGTGTTGCACACTCTCCGCCACGTCGGCGCCACGTCACTGCCACATTGGTGCCACCTAAATTTTATTAAACAAGTATTAAAATTTTAAACAATGCCATCTTCTCCCTTGTCACAACCTGGAGAGCTCTCTCCACGGCTTCCATGATTATCAAATAATGCAAATTTGAATTGTAATTCAACTTTAGCACAAACAAACAACTTCAAACAATTTTCACTAGTGTTTTTAAGCTCCAAATAGTAATACCCAGATGATTAAACAATAGTTAATCACAACATCCATTTTTTTTCTACTGCAATTTTCAATCTCAAGAACCCAACAATACAGATCTGAGATTTTCACTTTTCAACTTGTTTCAAATCAGCATACAACTTCGAACGTCACCGTCATGGTCAACTCCGCCATGGTCATCGTCGTGGACTTGGCGGTCTCCGGTGACCCTACACCAATCCGCCTCTTTTTCTTCTTTATAAATCTGCCTCTCAATCACATTATTCTCTCCGAATTCACAACTAATCGCAACGCCATGAAATAAACAGCCCAATTTCAACTTCCCAATATCAAGACAAGCTTTAATTACTGCTAATAAAGTAAACCCATTTGGCTCAAACCATAACCCCCTGTTTGGATGGTGGTTTCCCGTGGTTCATTAATGTATGGTTTTCTATGAAACCATGTTTGTTTCCATTGTTCTTAAAATTATGTGGTATGGTGTTGTAAACCTGTGGTTCATTCCATGGTTATATAACCATGAAAAGTCCCCATTTTTGAAACCACGGATTTGGTGGTTTTTCCGTGGTTACGTATTTTATTTCTCCATTATACCCCATCCTCCACCATTCAACCCACCCTACCACTCACCCCCACCCCACCCCTGCCCCACCCTACGACTCACCCCCACACCACCTCCCGCCACTCACCCCACCCCGCCCTACCACCCACCTCCACCCCTAACTACCTCACTCCTCTGCCACCCACCCCAACCACCACCCACTACCCTTACCACCGCCCAACCCCACCTCACAACAACTCACCCCCACCCTCATCCCACACCACCCACCCCGCCCTACCATCCACCTCCACCCCTAACTACCCCACTCCTCTGCCACCCACTACCCCTCGCCACCGCCCAACCCCACCTCACAACAACTCACCCCCATCCTCATCCCACACCACCCACCCCTCCACTACCCCTCATCACCACCCAGCCCCCTCCCCCCACAACCACTCACCCCCACCCTACCACTCACTACCCCCACTCTCATCCCACAACCACCCACCTCACACCACCCACCCCTCCACCACCTATTTATTTTTTAAAGTTCCTATTTTATTCTTTACCTGAGTTTTATTAATATATATATAAATTAATTTCTAATTAAGAGTTACGGGTATTTTAGTAAACTTACAAGTTATTATACAGTACCATACAGTCAAATCAAACAATACAAATATTATTAAACCACAACAAACGATACAGTCTATCCAAACATTGTATTCATTAATACAGTACAATACAATACAACACCACACTGTACCATACCATACTGTACATTAATGAACCACTGGAAACAACCATCCAAACAGAGGGTAAATCAATCATTTCCCCTTACAATTTCAGAGAAAAAAGAACGGAGCAAGTAACAATGGAGGTCACAGTATCTTTCCCATCAGATTTTACTTGCAAACCAATTTTGACTAACAAATCACCAACATATAAAAATTTCAGATTCAAAATTGGTAACCCAACAACATTTTCGACTACCCATTTCTGATTTAAGAATTCAACTACTCCATTTCAGGTTCAAAAATTTCAGATTCACAATTGGTAACCCAACAACATTTTCCTCTAATTTTTCTATCATTGGAGGAAAATGTAGGATTGAATCGACAAAAATGGAGTTCCGGAAGTGAAGAAAAAGAATGAGAGTGAAGAAGAGTTGCACAAAGAAAAAGAAAGTAAAAAATTGTGAAAGAATAAATAAAAGTAACATTAGCAAAAATGAAGAAGAATGGGGGTGGCGGTGGGGTTAGGGGTGGGTGGGGAAAATGAGGGGTGGGGAGGAATGAAGAAGAAGAAGAAGAAGAAGAAGATGGGTGGGGAAAATGAGGGGTGGTGTGGAATGAAGAAGAAGAAGGTGGGTGGGGAAAATGAGAGGTGGGGTGGAATGAAGAAGAAGAAGAAGAAGAAGAAGAAGAAGAAGAAGGGGGGTTTAGTGACGTGGCGCCGGTGTGACGGAGTGTGCAACACTCTCCACTGTGCAACTGGGCATCAAATTTTTTTTTGCCACGTCAGCCAAAAAAGAGTACAAAAATACAGAAAAAATAAGGCCAAGGGTAATAGGTCGCCCGCAAAGGTTGAGTGCGTCATGATTAATGTGAGTATACGTTGGGGGGTATATATGTATTTTCCCAAAATTATACACAAACTTGTTCATACTATAACTGGACAAACTTCATAGGAGTCCAAATTTTGATTAAGTAATTTCATCATTCTTTTACAGGAATACAAAAGGTTGTGATTTAAGAGTTTCAAGTTAAATGCTGACATGCTACGAGTCAAGTTCTCTTAAGTTTAGACAGATCAGTCGCAAATACTAAAGAGGGTGTTTAACCTGTAGATATGCATTAGTTTTAAGTAACTATACACAGAGCCGCGTTTAAAGTAAAGGGAGAGCTACCGCGAGACTCGAGCATAGTTTTGTATATCCTCTTTCTTCCTCACTTTCTTAATTTTAGGACCCGTCCAAGCATTCCATTGCAAAAGAATCCTCCTTCTTGCGTCCACATTTATCAATTTCAAAGATTTCATTGGTATGAGAGGACAAGAGTAAAAATTTACGTAACAGTTCTTGCAGCGTTGCCTCTGGATGACTAAGTTTTCTAGAAGGGTCTTACTAGTCAGCATCAAAATCATTATGGTTAAGAGGCTTCAGTGTCTTCAGATTTGAAACTTTCTCTTCACACAGGTAAGATAACTGTCCAATCAAAAGAGATTCATTTACATTTCCTGAGCAGCAACTTGCACCTAAGAATGATCCATAAAAGATATGAGTCAATAATGGATAGGAAATTAAGCTAAAATCCATTCAACTTTATGAAACAAATAAAAATCATAAAAATGACGGAAAAATCATAATGAAATGCATACATGTATAGTTGTAGATTGGAAAAAAATTAAAAAAAAAAAAAAACAACACGATTTGAAAGAACAGTTCGCCTGCTGTACACTGAGAAAGTCCTCCCACTAAGTTAAGCTAGAGATTTTGTCATGTTTTATGCCTTCCATTGTAAGGTGGACTAGGCATACAAATACTGTATGATAACAATAATATCACTAGTAGTCTAGTATACACAATTGCTGATAACTTGCAAGCTGATTTCTGGCATCAGTAAAACCAAGAATCCGCAACAAATTAGGGCCCAATTTAGAGCATTCCATGCTCAACTAAAACACAAACGGCAGCTCAAATTCAGATAGCTAATGGCAACTACTTTACCGATACCCCAAATTGACTATTTGCCTAAAAGAACAAAATTGCTATATGCATCTTTCTAGTCTCACATATTAATTAGTGGATCTTACAATGAAGGCTTTCATGATACTCCACCAAGTACAAGAAATAATTGAAGAAAGCTGTTGTTCATGTTGCAATTATTTCTGAGAAGACATCAGTTACCAAGTTAATGCTTTATGGCTTCCATAGTCTTAATCTTGTCTAGAGCTGCCCTGAGAAGAGTCAGAAGAAAATCCAATACTGGACAATTTCTTTAGGATTGGTTTCCAGTGATCATATGCAGTCCGCATGTCAATGGTTTCATGGATCATTAGAGCATTCCCCAAGTCCCTTGGCAATTGTTAGGAATCTATCATCTGTAGCATAAGTTCCAAAATACATATGTCACTTTAAAAGATGAGGAAGTATATAATTGAAGAATGGCCTCCATAGCTCTAGAAATCTGTTTCTTAGAACCTGAGACACAGATTATTCTAGAAAAACTTATGACCACCCAAAAAACCAGAGATGCTGATAGTAAAGCACTTCGGAACAGTGTCACAGAAAATATATATACCCATCAAAAAGCAATATCCAGTGTGAACCACCTTCATGAATTAAGAATCACACACAACTTTGCAGAAAGTAACTCTATATCCTAATTACAATGTCAATGTCAAATTTAGATGCTAGACAAAATCATAAAGATACTAACAAAAAAAACAAAATAACAATGCTAAATACTATAGTTCGTGGAACCTTCAAAAAGTCCCAAATGGTGGTGACTGATGACTGAAGAGCCCTGAAATATGAGGTATGTGGATGAGCACTTGTAAATCTCATAGGATACACTAGTCCGTTTACTCTGTCTTTGTGGAACTAACATGCTAAAGTTATCAGTGGATAAATTTGACATTGTATAATGTTAAAACTCAGTTCTCAATATATTGTTACAGGTTATAAAGTGGATGTAACAGATCACTGTCAAGTGCCAATACTTTCATATGTTCAAGATTGTCAAAAGAAGCAAAGAAGTCGTTACGGTCACACAACTTGGTAATTCTCAGTATTTAGCAGCGTTCTTTGAGAGAAGTTTTCAATGGCAGAATGTTGACTACCTAAAAATTACAATGAATCAATGTATCAACCAACTCCGATGGGCAATGATTAACAACCTATTGGACATAACCCTAGAAAACATCAATTGCATAAAATCAAGGTAGACTCACTCAACATTAATGTAACTGTGTTCCACACAACCACAAGATTTCATTTGACAAAATAAAACAAAAATGATCCTAGAACAGACATGAGAAGGATTGCATGCAAACAAATCAAAATAGGACAAACCTTCACGTAACTGAATGTTCTTGAGGCAGTAAAACTGGAAGAAATTGCGAACAAGACATCAGGATGTGCTGCCAGAACAATCGGCACCAGTGATCCACTAGAAAGTTTCCATTTCCACATTAAAATGACAAACAAGTACTTGAGATCGCGTGGTTCAAGACAAAACAAGTTTTGGCATAAGCTAACCTGTGATTAGAATTGTCAGTGAGAACTATAACAACTCCGGAATAGAATTTCTGGAATTCATACCTGCAATCAATGAATGAAAATGTTGGATTCTAATAGAGCATTTGATAATAGGAACAGAACTTCCCATTCCCAATCACAGTGAACAGAACTTCCCATTCCCAATCACACTGCAATATTTGGGGAATAGTTTTGGTCATATTCAATGGATTTGGTTTTGCTGCTACTAGGTACAAACCATGGATAGCAGTTACAGCGTCTGATTGCCAATTTCCGTTATACGGTTTATATTGCACTATATTTCGTTCACATTTTGTTCTAAAAGTAATCATGCCACTCCAATACAGCTTTAGCTGCATAACCTCACCAAAAGAAAAAACACATCTACCATTAGTGTCTCAGCGACAATACATTCATTATTTCAATTTTCATTACAACTCAAATTCACTAAAGAACTGAACAATTCAATACTCAAAATCAATATCCACACAAAAGTTTGTCTTCTTATCATCAGTGGATAGTCTATACAAGGTGAAACAAGATAGATACAGAATACTGACTTCATCTGGGGAACAACAGTATTGAAATTTAGCATTGAAAAAGAGTGACCAAATAACATCCATCCATCCATTTAACCATATAAGTCTCTGGTGATACTTCTCATGATCTATTTTTAATGAAGTTTTGGAATTGTCTGTTAGATAATTTTAAAGGAATTTGTGGCTTGAGATCCAACCCTTATTACCTGAAATATATTTAGATAAATAGCATAGCAAGACTTGGAAGTTGGATGTTCAATTAATATTATAGCTAGGAGTGTGTTGGTTCTTCTATTGAGATTAGAGGCCTTATCATTATGCTTGAACTTAGGTTTTTTTTTATTTCTTAACTAATCCTCTAAGTACATAAAATAAATTTGTGAAGCAGAATCAGTTGCTTCTTATCATATATTTTCACCAGATAAACAAATTTAAACGAGGAGAAACAAGAATACAGTAATTCCACTAAATTCCTCCACCAAAATTGTGCCTTATGTTCCACTAATGTTCTCAATATGCATACTCCTACATTTCACTATTCCCAACAGAAAGATCCTAATACTAAAATTGGATCTCAAGAAAAGTTCGCATCTTATCCTTGAAGAATTGAAATTTTATACACCTCTTATCCCCACCTGTAAATCATAAAGGTTGAGCATGCTATGCCCTTATCATAATATACGAAAAAATCGAATTCTCAAAATTTCATGAAGTAGCAAATCAAGCCCACTTTTGTACACTTGCACAGGAGGAATATAGCACACTTACATCATGTCTCTTCACCAAATGCCAATGCAGGTCTTCACTTCCTTCCCATATCCAAGGGCCTGCTTGCAGGGGATTTGCAAACTTGCTTGCGGATCATGCCAAAATCTGCTTCAGACTGAAGCTTTAATCTATAATTGTTTGTACCTCTCGTCGTTCTTGACTTCTCTTCACCCTTGCTTGAATTGGATTCCCTTTTCTCAGTCTTGGATTTCTTCTGTTTTCTAAATCTACTCTCGCCACTAACCTCCCTCTCAAAAGAATTAGCATCACTGTCACCCAAGCGATTACCATTACATTGCAAATAGTCTTGATCCCTCAATTTTCTTTTCTTTACAGAAATTTCCCTTGCATTATGTGCTTTTACATCAAATGAATCACTACCATCATCATGATTTTAAAGGTAATTCAAGACAATAATTTGGTACAAGGCATGTAGAGATCTTGTTGTGTCCTCTTCACTAACGTCACAACGGTTCATTCCAGGAAGCCAGAACATGCTGCAAACCCAACTCCCAGGCAGTTGCTCGGGTTTTGTACCATATAGAAGAAGGCACCACTTTTGACATTTGTCACAGCAAATCCAATTTTCTTCTATAATGAATGGAGAAAGTGATGGCTCATCCCCACAATTCAGTTCCTTCGAACCAAGTCAACATTCTGTTAACTTCTTTTTGCCTGTGTGAGGCATTCTTGGTCGATCATATTTTTCATTCTTCGCGATTCTTGACAAAGTCAATAACTTTTCATGGAGAGATGAAAGCAATCGGCCTCCAGCAACTTGGAAAGAAATTATAGTGTGAAGGATGTTTGTTGGAGAATCACTTGATGTGCCCTGATATTGAGTTGTTGAAGGGAAACGCTAATAAGTTGGTAAAAACTACCATACAAGCCAAATTTTGGACCCAAATTCTCAACGGAAATAAATCTTTGGAAATCGTCCCGAACATCACCAAACACATTTTGCAGTTTCTCATTAATATAAGTGAATGCTATGTCAGGATCAGTGTCCTTGTAATAACATTCGTGTTGTTCCATCATCAACAAACTATTTCGCAAAAAATAACAAGATTACAACTTTGACACAATAGTACTCAAAAAACCCTAGAAAGGAATTGCAATGTGACCTTGTTAATCTTCGGAATCGAAAAACTATGCTTATAATCGTGTATAATCCTAGTTGTATTACCGAAGATTGTACTATTAAACATTCTTTAGTAGCCTATTAATATCAATGTTTTAAAAGGCGGTGCGTAAGCCAAGGCATTTTTGCCTCGCACTACAAAAAAATATAGAAATGACAATAAAAAATTTAATATTTGATAACAACTTAGTTTTATTATTGACAAATGAACTTTTTTGTTGCCAAAGAATTTAATTTTGTTGCCAAAGAATTTAATTTTGTTGCAAAAAGTACCTTTGGCAACAACAAAAATAGTTGTTGCACGTTGTTGCAATAACAACCGTTGGAAAAAGTCTATGCAACAATTTTTTTTTGTTGTTGCCAAAAGTACTTTTTGTAACAATAATCAATCTATGGCAACAAAAAAAAAATTGTTGCCAAATATATTTTATCTTATAGTGTTGGCGAGGCGTAAGCCCCGGGTATTTATTTTTAGTATTTCATAAAATATTATAATTACAATGAATATTTTTAAATAGGTAAAATTACATAAAAATAAAAGAAACCTATAAATAAATGGCATATAATAACATTAGTAATATCTATTAGTGAGGATCAAATCAAGTCAATAAGATATTAGCCATGTGTTTTAAAGACATTACCTAGGATGTTATTGTAAAAACTTTATGTAATAATATGAAGATTTGAGTAGTTTACTTCAAAGTTTTAAAATATTGCTCTTAAAACTTAGATAGTGTTTTTTCTTTCTTTTGTTATATATATTTTGTACTTCTTTTACAATCTTCAATATTATCTAAGAGAAACTTAAACCATAAAATTTATCGGTAAAATTCATCATCTTTTACAATTTTTTTTGTAATTATATATAACATAATTTTACATTATAAACAATACAATGAAATAAAAGCTATTATGGAATACAAATCAACTCCAACATCTTAATTTTCAAACAATGAAAAAATCACAATTTCTTAAATAATATTACTATCATATTCTTCATTTTATATCAATAAACTTTATCAGTATTATAATTAAAACGTAATTTCTTCATGAATAATATTAAAATTACTTTCAAATAGCGAAATAATAAAATATGATAATTTTGGTGCATAGGACAAAAGACCAATGATAAGTGAAAATGTACAAATCGGATGTATTTTTAAAAGAAATATTAAGTGATATTCACCCTCACGATGTTCTCAAATAGTAAATATGCAATACTATGACTTGTTATTTGAGGAACACTCAATCTTCTTATTTCTATAGATGAAAAACTATTAAGTATCATTCATTTGTTAAAGAATTATGAGGGTCAACTATTTTAATTAAGGAATTTGACATAAAATTTGTGTAAGAACTATTAGGCGAGCCCCGAGCGTTGGGCGTTAGACATGTTTAGAGCGGACAGTCAAGCGCTTAGGGCGTAAGCCTTACAGGAACTAAGCCCCGCACGTAAGTCCAGGAACGTTTTGCAAGTGCGTGGCCTCGAGACGAGTCTTGAAACTGCCTTTTAAAACACTGATACAGACCTTTTAACCAAAGAACCGCGCGTAACCCCTAATTTGCATTTAAGAATAGAAAGGGGTTGAATATACCTAACGGTGTCAAACGAGCGGATTGGGCTGAAATTGGCCTAATTAAAATGGGCAGGTATTAAATAGGTTAGGATAACATTGGTTCAAAAGTTATTTGGACTGAAATGGGCTGGGTCATGACCCGCTCAACTTGATCTAGATTTTTTGAAGGGTCTATTTTCTAGAAAAAAAAATCCGTGGGAAATATTTTGTAGTAATACATTTTTCAGTGGCGGATATTTTGTGGAAAATATTTTTGAAAAAAATATTTTTCGTGAAAAATCTTCCCTTCGTATCAAACACACCACAAACTTAAAAGATATATGATACAAGAAAAGTGTATATATAAAAAAGTAGGGATAAGGCATCATTACCCCCCTCACCTAGTAACGTTTTTGCTACGACACACCTTACCTAATGTTTGGTCCTATCACCCCCCTAAACTATTTAAAACCGTAATATTTTACCCTCTAAACGCCGACGTGGCAAAGAGAGTGTGTTTCACTCTCTTTGAGAGAGTGAGAAACATAAAAAACGGGAAAACTTAATTTTTTTCTTAAAAATCTGTATTTTCTTAAAATATGAATATAAATCTAGTTTTCCACATTTTAAAAAAAATAATTAATTTTTTCAAAATTTTATAAAAAATCAGTTTTTTTTCAAATCTTGACAAGAAAAACACTTTTTCCGGATTTTATTTGAAAAATAAAAGTGTCCTAAGAAAATGAAATCATGAAAATCAAGATCTTTTAAGACATTTTTAAAAAAAAATCAAGCTTTCCATATTTTTAACAAATCCATTTTTCCATATTTTAAAAGAAAAATCAGTTTTTTAATTCGCGTTTTCAGTTTTTTTTTTTTTTTTAAACGGGTTTTAAAAATAATTTTTTAAAGGAAAAATCAGTTTTTTAATTCGCGTTTTCAATTATTTTTTTTTTTAAAACGGGTTTTAACAATAAATTTTTTAAAAGAAAAATCAGTTTTTTAATTCGCGTTTTCAGTTTTTTTTTTTTTTAAAACTGGTTTTAAAAATAATTTTTTTAAAAGAAAAATAAGTTTTTTATTTTTTTATTCTTAAAAATTGACACGTAAGCTGATTTTTTTTTTTTAAAAAAAGAAAATAAATAAATGCACATGTGGCAAGGAGAGTGTATGTCACTCTCCCATATGAGAGTGGGCATCAGCGTTTAGGGGTAAAATATTACGGTTTTAAATAGTTTAGGGGGGTGATAGGACCAAAAATTAGGTAAGGTGTGTCGTAGCAAAAACGCTACTAGGTGAGGGGGGTAATGATGCCTTATCCCTAAAAAGTAAGGTAAATCTCAAGCAATAAACTCAAATTTAAGTAAATCTTAAAAAAAACGAGGCTAGAATTGGGCTAAGTTAAAGATCACTTAAAATGGATTATGTTGGGTTGAGCTAAAATCAGTTCAATATAAAATTATCTTGAGCTCAACCATAAAATTTTGAGTGGATTGGGTTGGTCATTATCTCTTGGGCCATATTTTACACCCCTAGATATACCCTCTATTTTTTCTATTGTTAAACTTTGTCCCCGTTATATTTTTTTGGCCATTTGAGCCCCTACCATCAGCCAAAGTTCTAAATATATTCTTACCTTATCTTGACGGGGATGCCATGTGGATACTTAGAATCGCATGACCCAACTTAAAATATAAAAAAGCTGGCTAACCGGGTTTAACCCGCGACCCGTAAAAGAAACCCACCCTCAATTAGAACCCTAAACCTAATAAATTGCATATCCGTTCCATTTCAGCAAACCTCCTCCCATTAAAATGCGACTGGAAAGCCTAAAAAAGTTAAGTTTCGTCATTAAATTTAATTTTTTAACTGAGTTTAGCCTTCTTTAATTTGTTTCTTAAGATGTAGGGTTTATAAAATGTTGGAGATTAGTGTTTCATCTGCGAGGACTTGCCATTGCGAGGTAGTTGCTCGACAATTCACTTCAAAAGCTTCTTCAAATCCCGGAAGGAAACTTTATAAATGTGTTAACCGTGATTTTTCCAGTGGATGGATGTTGAAATCCCTATTTATATTGTTCATAATCACTAATTAATTTCATTTATTGTTATCAGAAATCATACATTATTGAAAATGGGACGATGAATATTTCTCTAATGGTGCGGTGATTGCAATTAACCAAGTACGATTAGAATTAGAAGCGGCAAAAAAAAAGATCAATGCTAAATATGACGCTTGATCAAGTGAAGATCAAAAGGGACGGTTTGAGGAAAAAAGTGGAAGCTTTGAAGGTTATGAAATAACTTCGAATTTAATAAATCTATGAAGTTGGAAGAGAAAGTTCTAAAGATGAAGATGTGCATCATATTGTTATGTGCGCTAATTGATGAATTCACATCTGGGTGATGACAAAATGAAACTAATTATTGTGTTATTACTTTTGTTTGAAGGTAGCTTATGAATGTTTAGTGTGACTCTTTATTGTGTTTGTATGCTAAATTGAAGTTAGCTTTTGAATGTGTAATGTGCATTTTGGAAGTGAAACTCGTTATCTTTAATGTCAATTTACTAGTGCATATTAACTTGGAGTATATTGATGTGAAATTGGTTTAACTAGATGAGTTTAGTCTTATGTAGTTGGATCAAACATCTTGGAGAATGAACACTTTAGATGTACAAAATATCGTCCCAAACTGGATAGTTTTTGGCCAGAAAATAATGGCCTCCTTAGCTGTACAATTTTCCTCTTTAGCTGGACAATTTTTGGCTAGAAATTGTCTATGTTAATGGCCGCTTTTGCCGTCAAAAAATTAGGTCCCAAATTGAACAGTTTTTTGTTCAAGCTAAATACATCAAGAATTAGTACATTTCAATGCACTACAACACACCTTAATTAAAAAAATGGCCCTTTAAACTACTACTACACGGCTTGAACCGAAATATTGCACAATGATACAACAAAAACAATTCAAATTGAACTACGAAACATGCAATTTAAGTAATTTATGTCTAGAATTTTTCTTTTTTCAGTTTATAAGTTATTAAAATAAAAATGTGCCTAACTAACAGATTATTACACCCAAAACTCCTACAAAAATATCCACGTTCCTATGAAGACAAAAATAATAACCATTGGGGAAGACACAGAAAATTATGCCTTAGAATATGAACAATAAATCTTAAAACCATTCATTTTGAATTATTTTATCTATTTCAATAAGCATACTAGATGCTATCACTAAACATGTAATAGTGAAACATTTGCATTAAAATAAAATTGGCAGACGATGGTGGCTGAAAAATGAATTTCCTGTTTTGTCTATTTGTAAGTTGTAACTTATATTAGACGGGTGGTCAGAGCAACGCCACGAATACATACCAGATTCATTTTTTTGCGCGGATTGCCCTTCTTTTGGGGTGATGTTTAAATTTTGCCCCTCATATTTGTGGTCTTTAAATTATGCCCCTCATATTGCTGGTCTTTAAATTATGCCCCTCATATTGCTGGTCTTTAATTTTTGCCCTTCGCGTTGCAACCTTGAGCGTTCACGTAGAAATCATGAGGTTTTGAGTTCGAATTCCCGCTCAAGCATAAATTAAAAATAAAATAAAAAATTGCAAGGCAAGGTTTGGGTCACGTGTATGCCAGACCCGACATACACTTGTTAAGGAATTACCAAAGTTATGCCGGACCCGGCATACTCATGCCTTATGGGCAGACTTGGCATAAGTATGCCGGGTCCGACATAACTTTGGTAATTCCTTAACAAGTTTATGTCGGGTCCGGCATACTTATGGGTAAACTTTTAGTTAAGCCTTAACTAAAAGTCTTTTTCTAGTTATGTCTTATGGGGCAGACTTTTAGTTAAGACACAACTAAAAATATACCTCATAAGGGGCAGACTTTTATGGGGCATACTTTTAGTTATGTCTTAACTAAAAGTCTGTCCCATAAGGCATAACTAAGAAAAGACTTTTAGTTAAAACTTAACTAAAAGTTTGCCCATTAAAAGTTTGAGTATGCCGGACCCGGCATAAAATTGTGAAGGAATTACCAAAGTTATGCCGGATGCGGCATACTTATGCCAAGTCTGCCCATAAGGCATAAGGGCATAAGTATGCCGGGTCCGACATAACTTTGGTAATTCCTTAACAAGTGTATGCTGGTGGGGGCATAGCGAAATTTAAACTCTGCCTTTCGATTTTTTTTTAAAATTTTTGACTGAGTGGGGGTTCGAACTTGGAACCCATGGGTTTTAGCCGAAGGGTAAAATTTAAAGATTTCAAATATGAGGGGCAAAATTTAAAGACCACCCCAAAAGAAGGGCAATTCTGCGAATTGCCCAATATTAAAGAGTGCGGTTTAACTTGAAAATACGAAATTAATATTGGAGTTCTGTGCTGATAACGTGTTGTAAATAATAGCAAATGGAACAATATAAAACAAGATATATAGACAAGAGAGATGTAGAGGGGGGGGGGGGGGGGGGGAGAGATTTTTTTTTTTGTTTTATCAAATTCTATTCAAGTGTCTCTTCTAATACGTAAGGTAGAACATTTTTTATAGGATGAAAAAAATATCCATGAGTTACAAATGTTACCCCTAATATTACTTAGGTACATGGGTAAGAAAATCATTCGTTGAATGGACATCCACCAAATAAATTGGATTCATAAGTTATCGTGCATTTTATAATGAATTTTCACTATTTTCTTTCAATATAATTTTTTTAATATTATACGAAAAAACTTAGTCATATTTATTTATTTACACCAAGCAAATAAGCACATGATACGTGTTTTTCATATGCATATTATTACTAAACATGATTAATTAATATATATTATCACTTTAATATATCATTAACTATAGAAAACTATTTAATTTTGTGTGAATACATGATTTGTATTAGTTCTTTTCATATTAATATTATTATCTTTTTACGCCACATACCAATATACAATATTATACAATATTATATAATATTATATACGGGGGAAAGCATTATGCATAATGTATCAACCTTGTATAAAGTGTATAGTAGTGTGTAAAAAGATGTTTATACACAATTATGGGCAAAATCGGGTATTTATACGCAAAACGTAGGCTATATTTAGTATTTTTTATTTTTGAATTATTTCAATTGATTTATTTCGATTATTTTAGTTTAGATTATTTAGTGTTTTGAATTTTATTTTGAATTTTCTTTCTTTATTTACAAATTTCTAAATAAGAAAAAGTAATCAACACAACTAAAAAATGAAGAAGAAGAATTTCATACTCGATCTCATAGATACATATAGAATTCTACAGGAAGCCTAATTTGATGAAAGTCATGTAAATATTTTCAAAATTAGACATAGAGCGTAATTTTCTCTTATTATTCTCGGGCTAATTGGTTTTGCATCTATTACAATTCTTTTTTCTTCTAATTTTATGTTAAATTTCCACAAAAGATTTAGTACTACTCCCTCCGTCTCAAATATTTGTCGTTCCTTATTAAAAATGTTTATCTCAAAATATTTGTCATTTATTTTTCTAAGATAAAATTCAATTTTTCTCATTTTACCCTTGTATTAATTACATTAATGGGCTGATTTTGTGAGTTCACAAACCATCATTTAAAAAGTTTCATCATTATTAGAGTAAATATTTAATGAGTAGAGAGAACATAATAAAATATGTTAAGAGGGTAAAATAGTCAAAATGCTAGGCTTGTGAATTCTTTCTTAATGGGCGTGTAAATGAAAAATGCGATAAATACTTTGAGCCGGAGTGATTAATACTCTTAAGTTCAATTTCGTAACCTTGACTTGTTGTCTCCTTCCTTTCTCTTCTCACGTGTTATCAACAACACATTATTGTCCTCTCTTCAACCCCTCCTTATATCTCTCTTCCCAAATCTCAAAGATAAAGAAAGGAGCAAAATCAGATTTCAGAATGTCAGCAACAATGGGTGTTGTGGGATCATCAAGCTCATGGTCAAGAGCTATTGTACAGATCTCACCTTATACTTTTTCTGCTCTTGGAATTGCTATTGCCATTGGTGTCTCTGTTCTTGGTGCTGCTTGGTATATACACATATATATTTATATGCAATAAAGATTATGTTTTTTTTATTAAAGGGTACTTAAATCTGATTAAAAGATTTTGACTTTGTTTATGGTTAGGGGGATTTACATAACTGGAAGTAGTCTCATTGGTGCTGCAATTAAAGCTCCTCGCATCACTTCCAAGAATCTCATTAGGTAATCTCACAGGCTTACAATTTTCCTGATTTTGTTTCGGTGATTTTCTTTGTTTCAAGATAAGATTATCCTTGTGAATCCTGAAATGTTGCATTTGATTTAGGGTGTGTTTGACAGGGAGAAAATGTTTCTCACTTTTCTCATGTTTGATTGGTCAAATTTTTTGAAAAACATGTTCCCTAGGATCCTTAAATTTAAGGAAAATGACTTTGCTGGTTGGAAGTAGGGAAAACAAGTTCCGTAGTGGCATTTCTACATTGGTTCTGTCCTTCCCACCCTCCAACACGCCCACCCCACACCGGTGCCCCTACCGACATCACCATAGTGTTTGCTTAGATTATATACAAGTATTTTTGGGACAATATTTTTTGCTTAATTATCAAACACTAGAAAATAGGTAAATCACTAATGTCCTAAAAAACATTTTCTTTCATACCAAACACGCCCTTAGTATAACTTTTTGTAGTCTTACCGGTGTTCTTTAAGAAAGTAGTAGCTTTATATCAACTGGGGTGGACCGAGGATATTCATTAAGGTGATTCAAGAAAAAGGTAGTGAAATTGTGCTAATGGAATTGAAACACCAGACATCAAACACATCTTGTGCTTCCTTAACCATTGCTCTGGAGACATTCCTTGTGTGAAGGGATTTAATAAGATGTATATAAAATCATATACATAGTTTGATTTTTTAAAAATGTAATTTACCCATATAAACAGTGAGATTCTTTGGAAGAAGGGGATTTAGTTGTACCCCGCCTACATAGGACCGGTCTCTTATGGATTGTATTCCACATTTACCTTCAGATGAAAATTGCCCTACTTATTGGTGCCTTAGAAGCGAAAATTGATTCTTTTTAGGATACCATATGCAGCAGATTAAAATCAGATGTTCTCGCCAGGCTGAAATGCACATACGCCAATTTTAAGCTATATTAATAGCTATACAAACTAATTATCTAGGAAGCAGATAACAGATTTAAATTCTAAATCATATCATATTCTCACTTAATGTATCAGGTATTCCAGAAATATACAAGTCTATATATATCTATGTTCAGTATATGTGCTTGTATGTTCGATGATTTGTCATTGTGATCAAATTTTAATAAAGATCCAGCTTAACATGACAAAGAAGCCATTATGCACCTCTTTTCAATGAAGTAAGGGAAAAAAAAGTCTTGTGAAACAAGTCTTGGGCAATACACAACATCCAAAGATGCTACCAGTAGTATGTGACCTGACTAAAACACAAGATCCTCCAACATTTTGTATCCTTTTTCTCTAGCACTCTTGTTAGAGTTACCAAATATCATAACTGCTAAGCTCTTAAGACTTAATAACATATAGTTACCAAGTCAAGTTTCAAATTTCACTACTTGTACTGTGAAATCTGAATGCAACTTCTAGTATATTATTTATATAGAAGTTATATTCAGATTTCATAACAATCAAAATATTATTTATATTTGCTGGAGTCTTATAAAGTGTCTTCTTACCTAATAGCAAATGATACTCATTGTCTAATGTTCTTTACGTGTACCTGATTCATACTCTTTGCTATCCTTTCAAATTTTACACATGTGTACTCTGGTCGCAGCGCACCCTAAGGACTGCTGATCTCCAGCTAAGTACTTTACTTGTAGATTTAACACCACCATGCATCTCCATAACCAGCGTCGGTGCAGAAATTTCTTTAAGGGGATTCAGCCTTTATAAAAATAGACTATATCAAGCTTGCATTTCAAGTCAAGGGGATTCAACCCTTGTATTTATCAAGCATTATATTATTTTTGGCTTCTAATATACATGTATAATAAGTAAACTTTTTAGCAAGGGGTATCATATGAACACCCTGCGCGCGCGCGCGTCATTACCCAAATATCTGATGTGCTTACTAGTTATTGACCATTTTAGTCTCCTTTTCCTGGGTTTCTAAAGTTACATTCTCACCGTGGAAACAACCATTAATGCTTGCATTAGGGTAGGCTGTCTACATCACACCCTTTGGGGTGCGGTCCTTCCTCGGACCCTGCGTGAATGTGGGATGCTTTGTGCACTGGGGTGCCCATTCACTGAAGTTACATTCTCCATCTTTCAGTTTACTCTTTTCACAGTTGTATCCTATAGTCTTTATCCAAAAAACAGAAAACTAAAAGAATTATGTGTTCTTTGTTTTTTATTTTTATAAGGTAAATAGTTTCAATAATTTAGGAAAACTCCTATACACAAGTAGCGTGCCCAAAAAATCTAGTGTTCTCTAGTGCAAATATGAGGTCTGTTTTTCTCTTTTCCAGAAATTCCAACCACCCTAGCTGCTCTGTTAAATTTAATGACACCCTTGTAACAAAACTTCAAATATCACAAAAGAACTATACTTAGGTGTCATTTTATGCTAGTACTTCACATACATCCACGAAACTAGCAGATCTTCCAATGGCATTTGTTAGTGAGATTGTCATAGATTATTATATTTGGTGTGCTCATATGTTCTGATAGGCCGGATTAGTGATATCACTAAGTTTTATGTCAAATATGCCCTTTGTCCAAATATACAGAATCCATACTAAAATAGCTCATTATTATTAGTTAAAAGCATATTACATCAAATAAATTAGTAATAAAGATGCATGAGACGATGTAAAATATATTTAACTAGAATTAAAGAAGAAAATTTATAATAAGATATTAAACAAAATTGTGGTATGGCTAAGAAAAATTAGGAAAAATAAAACAAAAGTCTTATTAGAGCAGTATAAAGATGGACTTTCTAAAAAAATTTAGAGAGTAATGGGTATTAGGTGGGGAAAGAGAGATGAGCAAAGGGTAAAACAACCCTTTGGTGCTTTAGATTAAGAGTTACTGTTACCATCCTGGATGTTTTAGATTCAATGTAGGTATAAAACAGTAGAGTCTTGGAGTACTTTTATAGATGGTTTCAGTACAAACTATATACTTTTTTGCTCATGTGATATATATACAGTTACCAGTTTCAAAAAAAAAAAGAAAGAGAGTTGCAGCCCCCCCCCCCCCCCCCCCCCAATCCCCCAAACCCACCCCGCGACCCCATGTTACTGAATGATCATGAAGAGGGGATTCCAATTGGCTCCTGAGTCCCAAGTTCAAAAAGTTAATCGAATCAGTCAATCAATTAATCAACCTCAATCTCAAGTTAGTCGTTGTTGACTATGGGAAGTTTTTCTGTTCAGGATTGGTTTACTCCAATATGAAATAATTTATCAACATAGATATTGGACCAAAGTTCTTGATTATAATTAATTTGCACATTCTCAAAATACACTACTGCCTGACTCATTTTAAAAAAAGATATTAGTTCCAAAGGATTGAAATCATAGGGTCATTGGATACATGTGACGTGTCCTTTTTCATTCTGAAGCAAAAGGCTAACTTATCTTTATTTCTTGTAGTGTGATTTTCTGTGAAGCCGTTGCTATCTATGGTGTTATTGTGGCAATTATTCTGCAAACAAAATTAGAGAGTGTCCCAGCATCAAAGATATATGCAGCGGAGTCTCTTCGAGCAGGATATGCAATATTTGCCTCTGGAATTATTGTGGGCTTTGCCAACCTTGTTTGCGGGTTTGTCACTTTATCTTACGGAGTATTAAAGAAGCTTGTTTGCATACAGAGTTCTCTTCTGTTTTACTTAACCAATTTTCAAAATATCCCTTTAACAGGCTCTGCGTAGGGATTATTGGTAGCAGTTGCGCCTTATCAGATGCGCAAAATTCCACCCTTTTCGTCAAGATTCTTGTGATTGAGATTTTTGGTAGTGCATTGGGATTGTTCGGAGTTATTGTGGGAATAATCATGTCAGCTCAAGCAACATGGCCTTCTAAAACAGGATGATCGTGTGCTTCTACTCTCTCTCTCTCTGCCGTTTGGAAGCTGTATTTCCTCTCTTGCCAATGGTTTATTGTTTTTGTAGGAGTACTAATTGAGGTGGTTCTGGTTTTCCACATTGCATTCATATGAATGAAATCGACATAAGCTAGGTCTCCGACCTGCAAACGATATGTCATTTACACTGTTGTATTATTACTTCACTCGAACTGAGAAACATGAATGACTTAGTTTTTTTTTTCTTCTAGAGAGTGCTGCTTGTACTTATTCTCAGCAAAGGAGGAATATTGTTTGTACGCGGATAGCCGCTGATACTTAATAAGCTCCTGCTTGGATGCAAATTGGTTTTCAAATGAAGTGCTGAATTTGCCCTTACATGGAGTATTTGTTCTTTATGTTTGAGAAAATCTCGTTCTTTGTCCATTTTGATACGCAACAAATTAACAATATCACACCACGCTTACTAAATGAAGAAACATGTATTGAATTGTATGAATCGTCTCATTTAAAAGCTTAATATGTTAGAGAACCAAACACATGGAAAATTATGGTTGACAATTGGCGTTGCCTTAGAACAAGTACTACTTCTTAGAGTCTGCAAGACAACTCCTTATGCACAAGAGCAATTGTTTTCTTGGATCAAACAAATCGAAAGTAGTTTGTTGAGGGTTGGCAAGAAGAACCTGGTGATAAATAACAGTGAGAGAGTTGCACTCACGACCTAAACATGCACACATAACTTAAATATTATGATACCATGTTAATTATGTGAATTGTCTTATTTAAAAGCTTACTATATTATTACAGATATTATACGTTTATTTATATTTTTATTTTAAACAACATACTCTAAACTATGAAATATCAACTTCATTTGCATTTCACATTATACATGACTGATGACACCGTGCACTTTTTACAGAAGCAATGACTGAATTGACGATAACTCTGCGAGTACATTATTATTTCTTAAAACATGGTATTAAGCAATGATAGAAAATTTTATTTACTATCAAGTATCAGCTTTCTTTGCAGTTCATTACATTCATGAGGCCGTGTAAACAGATACAACAGATACAACAACAATGACTCTGCCTGCTGTAACACACAATTATAGCTAAAATGAGCAAATATACAAAATGCTAGAGGCTTAATCATGCAGCCACCAATGCTCTAATCACCAGACCACCAGTGAAATTACTTCAATATGGAAGGAATATCATCGAAATAAGGCATGTTTTTCTGCTGAAGCTCTTCACAATCTTCTGGACTTGCAGTTTTTGGATCAAAAGACAGGCGATCTGAAAGTGATAAACCCTGTTTAATGCGGCCTAATCTCCTTGAATATAGAACCTGCTTCACAGTAACTGGCAGCCTGATGGACTGATACTCTTCAAGTGCAGAGTTCAGATTTTCCACTTTCCACTTCTCTAGGCATTTGCCTAAAACAGCTGCATCTAATATCGACATGTTTGTACTTCTCAAACCATGAGGAGTAGTAGGATGAGCTGCATCTCCAATCAACACCACTTTGTCCCAGAAAATCTGCTCTAAAGGATCACAATCATATATCACATTTAGGAAAGGCTCCTTAATTTCTTTAATTACCCTGACCAATTCAGGAACCCAAGTCTTCTCAGCTTCTTCATGCATGTTTTGAATCAAGTTTTCGCTAACCTTCATTGTCACAGAATTCCCCTGGATTGCATCACAAATTATTGGTATTCAGAATTAATACTTTCAATATAAACGGACAATACTCAAGATACTGACCTAGAAAAAAACATAAAGTAATGGTACCAAAGCCCTCAAAGATCCTTTGTCCCCCCCTCTAGGTAACAGTAACACTCAAAATGTGTTGAACTTACATCATCAATTTTATATCAGATATGTGGTTTCTAAAATGGTCCTGCAAATCATCCATCTACTCTCCTAATTTCCAATCATTGTATGATCTGATTGAACTATACGTTGATCCATTCAGTATGAACAACAATTCTATATGAATTCTCTATATCATGTTGCTTTATAAAGCTCTATTTTATTCCAATACACACTAAATAAGAGGATTCATAATACTCCCTCTGTTCTAGTTTATATTGCAGCATTTCCTTTTTAGTCGATTTCCAAAAAAGAATGACAAGTTTCTAAATTTGGAAATAATTTAACTTAACTTCCCAGTTTTTTTTAAAAGTAAAAAATTAAGTTAAATTATTTCCAACTTTTTATTTTACCATTTAACTTCCCCATTTTATCTTCAAACAATTTAACAAGCTTTTACAACCACACAAATGTAATGGCATGTTCAAGAAACAAGTTTCAAAAGTCAATCCTGCCTTTATTAAACTCCGTAACCCGTCAAACATATGCCACATAAATTAAAATGGAAGGAGTAATTGACTATTTTACACTGGTCGTCAGCTTATCACAACCCACAGTTCTCTCTGTCACTCTCTGTCAGGGTAAATGTGAACACTCATTCATGATTGACATTACTTTAATAACCGTGTCCTGGATTTGACAAGTTCATTACCTTGAGGTTCGGTTGGGGCTGATTAATGTACCATATCCAATTGAACCTATGGTTCAATAACTCATAAAATACACTATGAGTTCCAGAGCTCAGGTCAAAGTACAGGCATTTCCCAAGATCTGGATACAATTTCTTAAGGCTGATAATAGCTTCTGAGTGTTTCTCATTGGAAAAATCAAGAACCCCTCTCCACGCACAGTAACCTGAATATCTACCAGAAAATAGGAGTCATTAAAAACACCAAACTGTTGCATTTCCTCGATTAAAATCCGGGAAAAGCAGAACATTAATTGACTTTATATACTAACCTCAGTTTGAGGTCGGGAAGGAAACTTTGTCTGATTGAAGACAGGCAACCATCAGCAGCAATAAGCAAATCAGCAACAATGTCAATAGTAATACCCGTTTCAAGAACTTTAGTCTCGACTTTCACTTTTGATTTATCATCGTACATGGAAAAGGAGAGGAACAAATAACCCCATAAAACAATATCTACTGGTAGTGCACCGTACAAAAGGCGATGGAGATCAGCCCAATAAGCTGCTCGGAAGTTGAAATGTTCATCCCTTGCCAATGTCCGGCTCACTTTTGTTTCTCCATCTGTTGCCTGGTTCTGTAGTTGACCATAAGTCCAGGAATTAGGATGGATGAAAATCCAAATAGAGGAATACAATATTTGCAACTACCTAGCTACTGCAAACTAAATTAGACACATCATTAGCAGGGCAGACCCACGCGCCCCCAAGAGTTGTGGATGTGCAAATGGTAGGCTAAAGTTATCACACACTTGTCGTACGCGATGACTACTCTTGTATCCAACTGAACCCGCTTGTGCAAAGTTCTCAAAGTTCTGGTCCGCCATTGATCACTAGGAGTAGCTTCCATGGCCTCCGAGAGAAGGAAGAATTGCAATCATTTGCTTATGTAGATCTTAAATCAAGTGCCAACTGCAGATAGACATTAAACGTGCCAATACATCACTTTAGTGTTAAGATTTGATGATTCATTTACGCATATTGACTGTGAGCAAGAGGACACCAGAATAGGATCAGTATCTTTTTTCCTTTTTGATAATTGTGCATCCGGATCAGCTTGCACCCATCTCAACTAATTCCAGGGGTACCTGCTAACTCCCACCAGCACAAGTATAAGGTAACTCTGTCCACTAAGGCTTGTACAGAGAAGATATCAGCGGGTGTTTTTGTTTCCACTGAAAATTTGAACCTGAGACTCATACTTCTCAACCCACTTTCATTGACCACTAGGCACACCCTTAGGTTCTAGGATCAGTAACATACCTAGTGTAATCCCACAAGTGGGGTCTGGGGAGGATAGAGTGTACGCAGACCTTAACTCTACCTTGACAGGTAGAGAGGTTGTTCCAAAAGACCCCTGGCTCAAGAAAACTCTTGTAACTTATAGTAATAAATGTAAATATGGTCCCTCATGTTTGCTACAGTAGAACTCAATGTCCTACCTTCAGATCATGTTCCAAATCCATGGACTTAAAAAGAAGTGTTCCTACAAGTATTCACACATTAGTTGAACTCTAAGAGATTCTCTACTGGTTTCTCTTGTACCTATTTAGAGGTGAGAATATACTGTGAGGCGGTGTGAGCCCATAAGATTACAGAATCAAATGTTTACAAAAGTTATAGTGATTGACCGAAAAGGCATTTTTGTTGCAATAGAAATAGAAATTTATTTTACTTATCGTATAATTCCTTTTTTCTGGAATATCTAAATTCTAATTTTAAAGTATTAAGTTGATCAAATTCAATTTAACTTAAAAAATAAGTCAAATCGACTCTCGAAAAATGATATTGCACTGAGGGACTATGTGATTGCACTTACTTGATCGAGGGTAAGAGGCAAGGTTGTTTGTTGAAGGAGTTGTGGTTGTTGAAGCCAAGACTGAATGATATTCTGAGACAAAGGGTCAAGTCCAAGACCAGCACCAGTGGGGCTACCACTTGGAGGTGCTGGAGTCTTCTCAAGAACCACAACATCCCAACCAGCTCTGATGAGAGCATGTGCACAACATATACCTGCTATGCTACCTCCAACTATCACTGCTTTTGGTTTTCCCATTTCCTTCTTATCTGCAAAATCTTGGAAAGGGTGTGGGGGGATCTTTCGTGATGGATAAATGAAGACACACTGTGCACGTGTTTTTTTTTTTTTCTTTCTTTTGTTTTCACAGCGGTGGGGAAGGGATTACCAGGCAATCAATTGATCTACCAAAATTCCCTTGTGCACGTGTTTCATAATCAATTTATTTAAGAGAAAAGGCAAAAAAGTACACTCAACTGTAGCGAAATTTGAAAACTTTTACCACGTGTTTATACAAACATTAGTTGTGTGGTATTTTATTTTTTTTTGTGAGAAAAAAATGAACTCGCATCTTAAATATTTGGGTCCTTATTTTTTTTTATTGTTCACTTTTTGTTATATGGGTTTTCTGTAAATGCCGAAATTAATCTTCTCATTTTGTTGCTTTTAAGGATTAGTTTCATTATTTCTAGAGTAAAATAAAGCTCGTTATTTTGATTTACTATTTGGTTATTTAGAAATATATCGTGGAATTATTTTTTGAATAATTACATTTTCAGACCGCTCAAAAGCATAATACTAGGTAAATATATATGTTTTGTATTAAGTGTAAGTATATTTATAATATACATCAAGATATGTGAATATACATATAATACACATAATCAGTGTATTGATTTTCTATATTTTGACTAGTACCCGTAATTAATTTTGGCCGACAGGTAAAAATGAAAAAAAAAAACCATAATTTTTTCGCCTTAAAGATTTGTTTAAAATAATTATAATTACATTTTGACGTTGTTGACAAATCGAAATGGTGTCAAAAGGTTTTGGATAGAGGACTAACATTTATGGTCTAAGCTCCTTTCTTTATTTTGCTTGCTTGGCATCATAGTATGGGTATACATTTCTTTTTCTCAATTTCTCTAGTCTTTCTTTTTTGGTCTCTGTGTATGTGGTGTTGCTTGTGGTGCGGTTGGTCCAGTTTATCTTTGTGTTCATGTCCAATGCATTGTGAAATAGCATCTTGTCCTTTTTCTTTTTCTGGTGACGATGTTAGTCTTGAGGATTCTTGTTAGCTGAGGAGATATAATTTTAATGTGTTTGTTCTGTCGGCACCGGTTTATGTTATGGTTTATTTGGTTCTTACTGAGGTTTATTGAGATATTGATATTGACGTAAAATTGATAAAGAGTATGATTTTTTTAATCAGTTTGGAGCTCTTTTACTTTAGATCCAGTTAGGGAGCAAATTTGCCATAATTATCTTACATACTGGAGCGGAGCGGATGTAGTAAAAGCTCAGGGTGTTCACCCGAACATTCTGAGCAAAAAATTACGGTGTATATTTAGAGTAAATTTTCGGTGTTCATGTACATATATTGACTTTTGAACATCCTGAACAAATGCAAAAGTTGGTTCAGTTGTTTTTCCGAACACCCTGATTGAAAATCTTGAATCCGCCACTGCCTACATAGCAAACAAACTAGCTGATGCACAGCATGCACTACGCTACAATTCACTCTGCTATATTTGAATTCAAGACATAATGCTCTAGCATATTTAAATAAACTTAAATCTCCAGAAGATCAAGAAAAAAGGGAACCATTTATTATGTCACTTCTTTTTGGGTACCTGATGCTTGATATTTTGGTTTTGCATAGCTGGTAGTCTAGTCGTCTTCTTCTTCTTCTTCTTTTGCTAGTTTAGCTTGGGTTTGAGATCTGACAGAGTTGTCTACGTCTGCACCATCAAATTGGTGCAATCTCATACATTTAGACTTAAATGATTTAGCATATAGCTACAACATTGCATTAATATTCTCTAGACGTTTGCATTCCTCTCTAGTGTTAGAAGTTGTGCGTTCACCAAACAATATATGAGAGACCTGGTTGTCTACCAGTTCTCTGATGCAGTGCAGTAAGTAAATAAGATAAGATTTTACCGTGAAAATCTCCTTGCTCAAAGGATTAAAAACCACGACCTACCACTTAAGATTTCAACTCCACTAACACGGAGCAACTTCAGATTACAACTCTTGTAACCTAGGAATTAACTCACATAATCAATCAACCCTTACAATACACCCTATTGTAAGTAACTCTTGACTACCTCTAGCCAAGCGAACTAATACACCTAGACTAACTCTAGCCTAGTGTGCCACTCAAAAGCTTAAGTAGGTAAATCGCCTACAAACAACTTCTGAGAATTCAACTAATACACCTAGACTAATTCCAGCCTAGTGTACCACTCAAAAGCTATAAACAACTTCTGAGAATTCAAAATACCTACAAACAACTTCTTAAAAGAGAAGAGTAGGTTTACAATTTATAGAATAAAAGACAAAGACTCAAACAAACCTAAGGACTTAAAATATCTTCAGTGGTGAGAACTGGTCCTTCTGTTTGTTAAAGCTTTGTTTTTGAGAGCACCTCAAGAGGTGGAGACTTGCACTTAGGATATGAGCAATTTGATTGTGCAAGAATAATTCTTCACTTGGAACATGATGTTGTATATGTAAAGGAAGAGAGTGTTAAGGTGGCAACCCATAAACTTTGAACCATTGGTCAAGCCACTCAGTTGATTTACCGCTGCACTGCTGCATTATTGCAGTGCTACAGTGTCAGCAGCTTTACAGCTATAGATTTGACTTTTTCAACGATCCAGGGACCTGATCCCTCGTCTGGAAGAACCTAGTCCCTCATCAGTTCTTGAACAAGCTGCAACAACTCGGTTGTAATGTTAGTAGCTTTACAACTGTACAGTTGACCAAGCAATAGCTGGGGACCTGATCTCATCTGGTCCCTCTGACAACATATCTTGTCTGCAATGTCAGTAACTTTACATCTGTATAGTTGGCGAACCAATAGTTGGGGACCTGATCTCATTTGGTCCCTCTGAAGACGTATCTGGTCCTTCATATATAAACATATCCTGCTGGGAGCCTGATCTCATCTGGTTCCTTAAGGTTTGTCAAATCATCAAAACATAAGGTAGCATAGCTTATCACCTAAGCAGTGGTAATGACGCGCTATGGAATGTGCATCATGTTTCTTGTTGTTGAAGTAATGAAGAATCAAGCACCCAACAGTGTATCTTAGTAGTCAATAAAGTGGGTTGAACACCATGAGGTCTCAGGTTCAATTCCTAGCAAAGACAAAAATATCAGGTGATTCCTTCACATCTATTCTAGACTTGGTGGATAGAGTTACCTGGTACTTGTTGGTGGGAGGTGACAAGTATCTCGTGGAATTAGTTGAGGTGCGCGCAAGCTGGCCTGGACACCACAATTATCAAAAAGATTAATGAAGAATATCACCCTTTTTGTTTTCTTCCCTTTTTCTTTTTCATTGCCTCGGTAAGATCTCGGATACCAATTTGAAGGAAATAAAAATACTCAAAGGAATAATATAAGCACACGTGAAAATTCAGCAATGGCTATATAGAAGAAATTTATCAAACTAAAGAGAAGGTAGGAGGCTTTACTTAATAACTCAAAACTCTTGAATCTCACTACAATAAAAATATGTGACATAGCATCCCTATTTATATTACTAGAAACCAAAATAGACAAGGACTAGAAAAACCTATTCCAATATGGATTTAATAAATAAATCCTAACTAGACATGAATTAAATAAACTAAATCCTAAACAACTTAAGTTTCCTACTCTTGGTTTATTTCCTACATAGCCTCCCTTAAACCAAGATCTTCAGACTTGACCATGCCTAGCATCTTCTTCAACTTTATGAACAACTCCAATTTTAGTGGCTTTGTGAAAACATCAGCAACTTGTTCTTCAGTCTTGCAATAATCAACAATCATCTCCTTATCTTGAACCAAATCACGAATGAAGTGATATTTAATGTCAATGTGTTTGCTGCGGCTATAAAAAACTGGATTCTTTGTTAACTCAATCGCAGACTTGCTATCACAAAATATTTTTGTAGGACTATCTTTCTTGTGTTGAAGAAATCCAAGCATCCTTCTCAGCCATAATGCGTGTGTAGCAGTACTTATTGCAGCCATGTACTCTGCTTCAGCTGTTGACAAAGCAACAACTTGTTGCTTTTTTGAAGACCAAGAAAATACACCAGACCCCAAATAAAATGCATATCCAGAGGTACTTTTTCTTTGCATCATATTACCTGTCACACCCCAACCTTGGTAAGGCGTGACTGGCACTTGGCACCTTACGGGAACCGAGCGAACCAACTTATAACCCACGTACCTCGAAAGGTAACATAAGACCAAGGTACCATAAACCATAGGGGCACAAGCCCAAAACATAACATACTTACGTCTTCAAACTAATCTCGAGTGCATATGCCGGTAAGGCTATCTATAATAATGATACAACATAGTATAAATCGAGATGATCACAAAACATCTAACTAAGCATATCTGTCTACGAGCCTCTACAGGAGTACATAACATAAAGTGGCCGGAACAGGGCCCCGCCATACCCATGCAAATGCATATGTAGCCATGCTGACTCACAGTGCAACTCCGAAGCAAGTGGAGTACCACGACTCTGCCTATTGAGCTGGTATCCTTACTAAAAGATCTGTCAAGCTATATATCAAGACCTACGGGCATGAAACATAGCGTCTACAAGAAGGGACGTCAGTACGAGCAATGTACTGAGTATGCGAGGCGGAAAGTGCAACAAAATAGCCATATACTAAAGATAAGAAAAATAAGAATCAACTTGGCATTTCTGAACTACCGATGGAAATCTAGCATATGTATACATACCTCTTCATCTTCTTGTAATATTTACTAGGTTTGTATACCCTACCATGGCCCTGGTTAACTTATTATCAAACATTATCCGAACATATGTTGCGGCGTGCAACATGTCTCTCTATACTCTCGCATGCTTAACCATATCTATGTACAGTACTGTGCCTTTATCTTACTAATCATCCTATACTAATTACCCAACTGATCAGTGGTAATTGTCCGACCGGCTACAGTTCGGTGGTAATAACTTCCCGTCCGATTATCGCCCGACGGTCGCTACTGCCCAACTGATCAACGGTAACTACCCGACCGGCCGTAGCCGGTAGTAACTGCTCGCCTGGCTGCAGTCCAGTGGTAAATATATACATCTGCCCAACTGGTCGTAGACCAGTGGTAAATACATATATACATACATACATCTACCCAACCGATCATAGCACGGTGGTAATAACTGCCCAACTGGTCATAGACCAGTGGTAACTATGATCGACATCATAATCAAACTTCTACAAGTAATCTATATGCACTTCTCATGGTCTTCGCTTAACCCGTGGTGTCTACATAATCATATAAGCCTTATAAGCACATCTCTTCGCTTAACTTGTAGTGTCTACATGATCATATAAGCCTTATAAGCACATCTCTGGCCATTATTACTTCTTCTTAAGATACAACATGAACCTCTCTTCGAATATTAAATACCTCATTAGAAATCCTCTGCTAGCACTCTACTCATGTCCTATAAGACATTCCTTAAGAACCTGTTCCTAAACTCATTGGATTATTATTATGGAACCGTCATCATGAACACGTCTCACCTTGAAGGAACAAAGTCATAAGATAAGATCAACATCAATAAATAACATCAATAGCCATTAAACAAGCTCAAGGATATCACAAGAACATCGGGAACTGTAAGCTTTGGTACTTTTAGAAATGAGGTTATTGAAGATATCATGTATAGGTTCACAACAAATGAATCATGCCTTAAGAAAGAAAGGTTTAGCCTTAACATACCTGGAATCTTGCTCCTTGACCTTCCCACTTATCTCCTGACTTGTAATCTACATATAAAATCATTCGTATTATTATTAGGCTCACCATCATACACTTGTCTTAAGCCTTTAATTAAAATCCCTTTAGAATCTGCCGAAATTCGGGCAGCATCTCCCCTGTTTATATGTGTAAACCGAAACCATAATCCAACAACCAACAACAATAACAACAATACCAACATCAACCACAATATTATCAATACCAATATATTTCATAAAATATTCCACACGATATTTGTCCAATTTTCCACCAACAAATCCACTATACAATTATTCAACAACTCTACTTCCGTAAATAAACTTATATCCATATCAATAAGGAGAGATTCATACTTTATTCTCGCTAGTACCACGATATCTCCAATATTTTCCTTGAATTCCAACTAAGATTCACCGCAATACAATAGTATGATCGCAACTGCGCGCTTTTCTAGCTTAAATCCGGAGATTATACTTAATTTGCGTTAAAATTTTGTGGAAGAAAGGTTGGGAGAACTCTCTAGAAAGTTTGGGAGATTTTGAGAGGTGTTTTTGGATGAAAAGTGAAGGGTAAAACCCCTTTTATAAGGTTCCAAAGTCAATTCAGCACTGTAGCAGGTGCTGTAGCAGTTACTATAGCAGGTACTGTAGCAGTGCGACTACCGTAGCACGTCGGTTACTGTAGCACGCGTTCTGCTCTGTCAGCCTAACTTGCAACGTCCATAATTCTCTATTCCGATGTCGTATCGATGAGCGGTTTGTTGTGTTGGAAACTAGACTCGATGAACTTCATTTTAGGCTTTTTCTTTGCTTCAAAACTTATCATATACTAAAAGATATTCTTTCTCAAAGTTGGACCAAAAATTGCCCCTCATATTTTCCATAAAATCCAAGGTCTCAATAGCTTATTTCTTCAACTCTATTTGGTTGTGAGACTTCCCGGTACCTCTCATATATCGCTTTATCCATAAATATACCTAATAATTATACCATTCCTTAAACCCGAAAGACAGCTCATCTTGATCATAATTCCACGTACTTGTACTTAAACTTAGCGAACGTTTATCTGGAAGTACGGGGTGTAACATTACCACCCCAATCACTGTCTGTAAATCCAACAAGACTACTATCATTAGTCTTTGAATAAAATATGCCATCATATTGCGTACCTTGAATATATCTCAAAATTCTCTTAGATGCTTGCAAGTGTGATTGACGAGGCGACTCCATAAATCTGCTAATTAATCCAACTCCATAAGTAATGTCAGGTCTTGTAGAAGTCAAGTACCTTAGACTCCCTACCAATTTTCTAAAATATGTAGCATCAACAAAATCACCAGTTCCATTTTTAGTCAACTTCAATTTTTCTTCAACAAGGGCCAGAATTGGCTTGGCTTTGTCCATATTAAATCTCTTCAAAATATTACCAGCATATTTTTTCTGAGAGATAAATTTTTCTCCTTCTAATTGAGAAACTTCAACGCCGAGGAAATAAAACATTAGTCCCAAATCACTCATCTCAAACTGTCTAATCATGGCCTCCCTAAATTCAGAAATTAGTTTGGGATTATTGCCAGTAAATATTAAGTCATCCACGTATAAACACACAATGAGAATGTCTCCACCAGAATTGAATTTGATGTATAGTGTATGCTCATAGGGACATCTATGAAAACCATGTCCAATAAAACAAGAATCAATACGAGTATACCAAGCTCTAGGAGCTTTGTTCAACCTGTATAACGCCTTCTTCAACTTGTAAACTTTATTTTCTTGACCCTTTTTGATACCCTGCAAGCTGCTCAACATACACTTCTTCCTCAAGAACACTATTCAAGAAAGCAGATTTCACATTCCATTTGATAAATTTCCCAACAATTATTGGCAGCAAGAGAAATAATCATACGAATTGTATCAAGTCTTGCAACAGGTGCAAATACCTCAAAATAACAATACCTACTTTCTGATTGTATCCTTTAACAACTAATCTTGCCTTAAAGCGATCAAATTCTCCAGTTGATTTGTATTTGATCTTGTATACCCACTTGACTCCAATTGTCCTTTTCGAAGGTGGTAAAGTAGTCAATTCCCATGTGTTATTTTTCTCAATAGTATGAATTTCTTCATTCATTGCATGTATCCAACAATCATCTTTCGCAACTTCCTCAAAAGTAACTGGATCACAGTCTGCAAATAGAGCAAAATTCACAATATCTTTGTCGGATAAGTCATTATCATTACCAATAACATAGTCTTGCAAATGGGCTGGTAAATGGTGATGTCTTTGCGGGCGACTGGATGTCTCTGTTTGAACAGGTTGCGTTATTTGTTCCTCTTGATGTCTGCTAGAACTTCCTTCCTCTATGACTGGAATTATTGGTTGAGACGTGGAGGGTTTAGGATCCTTCTTTGACCATTCCCAGGCACTCTGCTCATCAAAGGTAACATCTCTGCTAATAATTATTTTTCATGTATTTGGATTAAATAATTTGTAACCTTTTGTCTACACTTTTCTGCCTTATCATCCAATTTCTTTCTCAAAACATCAGGAACATGAGCATAAGCAAGACAACCAAATACTTTTAGGTGAGAAATACTTGGTTTCTTACTTGTACAAACTTCTTGTGGAGTTTTTCCAAAAATTAGATCGAGTAGGACACCTATTTAGAACATAAATTGCACAGGAAACAGCTTCTGCCCAGAAATCTTTAGGAATATTTTTGGAATGCGTCATAAATCTCGCCATATCCATCACTGTTCTATTTTTCCTTTCAGCCACACCATTTTGTTGAGGAGTATGTCTAGCTGTCAATTGATGCTTAATACCATACTTGTCTAGCTGTCAATTGATGCTTAATACCATACTTCTTCAAATAATTATCACACACAAGAAACTCAGTTCCCCTATCACTTATCAATGTCTTAATAAAATATCCACTTTGCTTCTCTACATAAGCCTTGAAGATCTTAAAAACTTCACATGCATCAGATTTATTTTTCATAAAATATACCCAAGTCTTTCGGCTGAAATCATCGATGAAAGTAATAAAATACTTACTACCTCCATTAGAAGGAACTTCAACTGATCACAAGTCTGAGTGGATTAACTCAAATGGTGCATTAGCCCTCCAAGTTTTGCCTTTTTGAAAAGGTTCTCTGTACTTCTTTCCCAAAATACAAGACTCACACCTTCTGTCAGGAAAATCAATTGAAGGCAAACCATCAACCAAATTCTCTCTTGCAAGAAAATTCAAACTCCCAAAATTCAGATGCCCAAAGTGCAGATGCCACAGCCATGTATCATCAAACTTCACAGAACTAAATCAAGGTAAATCACCATGATTGAGATAAAGAGGCCATAAACGACTATTATTCATCTTTATTCTTGCAATTAGTCCTATTTTATCATCACTGATAGTTTCCATTCCGTACTTAAAACGCAAATCATAACATTTTTCTGTTAGTTGCCCCAAATTCAATAAATTGTGATGAAGACTCGGAACATAATATACCTCAGATATAAAATGAGAAGATTCAATTTTAGAAGTAATTAGAATTTTTCCCCTTCCAACAGCAGACACATTTGTATTATTACCAAGTGTTACTGTAGCTTTAAACGATTCATCCAAATCAACAAATAATTCCTTATTCCCAGACATATGATTGCTACAACCATGTAACAACCCTCCAAGTCGTTATGGAAAACATAGGATCACCCCACCAAATAGAACTTTCCCAAGGGTAGAACGAGCTAATAAAAACTCAATTTGTATAAGTCTAAGAACTAAAACTTGACTTGTTTGTGATTGTTGTTAGATTTTATTCAGTCCATTGGGGGTTGACGTAGGAAATTAGAACTCTATTGGGAATTCTGAGGCCATGGGTGAGTTCGTATGGTGTTTTTATGTCTATATGCATGTTTTGCTTCTGTTTGTGTGGCCTCAAATGAAATATTGGGTGGTAGAGTTGAAATACTGGGAAAATTGCAAGCTTACTGTTTCAATGGTACCACTGCAGCGGGGAAGGTACCACTATGGTGGAACCGCTACAACAGTGAGCTTCTCGCCGCACCGATCAGTTGGTTGTCGTTGTGTCCGCTATGGCGGGAACTGGACTGCTATGGCGATGTCGCTATATCGGGATCAGGCCCGCCATAGCGGAGGTCAGGATTATCATCCCTTTTATGGGTCTACAATGGTGAATTAGAAATAGTAATCCTAGAACCTAATAGACCTTATATAGTTGATGGGTTATGGTTGTTATCATGTGTTTATCATCTAATGGCTTGGGTTATCTCCTTTTAATCAAGAATTGAACCATGAAAGTCATGAACTAAGTAAATTAAGACTTAGGGTTTCATAAAAATGGTAGCTTGACTATGGAAACTGCTTGTAATAGATGTTTTGATTAAATAGCCTTATAAATTGATAATTGGTGGTTGCTAAGGCAAATGTTAGGTTGATTGACACCTAGAAATCATTCACTTATTAGAATGGGGCTAAAGGACAGGGTGTTCTTGAATTGATTTTGTGACTAGAGTGATTATGACTTATTAGGCATTCTAATTGCTATACTTTGAGTGTTACGAGGCTTTACAGTAGGGAAAGGCTGTAGCAAAGTGATTCACATTGTTCCAGCTCTATATTCAAGGTAGATTACGTTCTACTTGAGTTAGACTTTGATTAGTTGATTGTATGTGTTGTGAAATTGATAGGAGAAAGCATGTCTAGTCTTCAAACATGATTGTGTGTGGTTGAACTTTCTATATGTTGTTTTTTGAGTGATTATGTGGGCTTCGTGCCACTATTCATTGTGCTGGGTCTCACAGGTTGATGGTGTTGTGATGAGAAGTTAATATGATCTTCTTGGTGGAATTGAGATACAAATGATAATTTGATTATTGGAAAATAATGTGACACTAGATACGAATATATATATATATATATTATATGAAAAGGCTCATTTGACCGGGGGTGAGGATAAGGCCTAGATATGAATAGGCATATTTGACCGAGGGTAAGGATGTGGCCTAGTTGTGAGCTCGGGTCCAAGGAGTGAGTCCGGAACAAGTGGTACATGGACACTATGGGTCCCCTGCAGGTCATGACTACTAAGCAATGACATCAGTTAGCATGTGTGTACATCGGGTATATGGTTATTGTTGATAGACTTATTTTCGTTGCTTGCTTCCATTGATTTGACTCTTGATATCGTTGGGTGACTTGATCGTTAATATCCTTGGTTGACTTGTTGTTGGGTTATTGATTATGTGTTGTTGACTGGCTTGTCTATTTTATTGATTTTATGATGTATGCATGATACTAATCTTAGTCGGCCTATGATATCTACCGGTACATAGTGTTTGTACTGATGCTACCTTGCTGCATTCTTTTGAGTGCAGATTGTGATCCAGAGACTGTTATCCGACCTCATATCTAGCACTGAGATCGTTTGCTGACAGATTTAGGGTGAGCTTCTATCAATGTCAGGCCGCCCGAAGATCTTTTTTTATGATGCTTATTTTTATTCCAGACATTATTGGTTATTTGTTTAGATGGCTTACATTCCTTAGACATGCTTTAGATTAGAGTCCTTGTACGGTGACTTTCGGATTTTGGGGTTGTAATAGTTAGGACTTCTGCATTTACTTCATTATTTTATGGCATGACTTAATTTGATTTATCTGGTTAATAACTGATTGAATTGATTAATATAAAAATGGACTCGAATGAGTAGATGGCTTACGTTTTGAGTTCGCCCCCTAGGAGTTAGTGTGGGTGCCAGTCATGATGGGTTGGGTCGTGACAAACCAGAATCAATAAACCATTCATTCCCTTTATTTTCTTCAGTCGCGGAGCTAGAAAACAATAATGTCTCTTGGTTATCTCCATAATTTTTCATCTTTGCATGTTCTTCCCTATTTTCAGATTCATTGTACCAACAATCACGGATGTCTCGATACCACAAAGTAAAACTGTCTACACTGGTCGTGGCAATTAACTTACCGGCATATCACTTGTATCCCAATGACTCTCTCCCAAATAAAGAACAAAAACAATCAAGGACTCGTTGCAACTAACAATGAGGCTTCAATCAATGACATCTAGTTATTACAGAAACCATAGCACACATGAACCAAGACTTACGGGAAACCAGACACTTAACAAATTTTCATGCCTTCACAAAGACCAAAGAATGTCCAACACGTATGTACACACAAAGTGGGACAGAAGACTAAGGGAAAGAGAAACACTCACACTCACAAAGAAATTCTCTAGCTACGCATGCAAATACCATAGGCTTGCCCTTATTTTCGGAACCCTAGACTTTGGACAGTTCGGCTGTGATCACACTAGGACTTTTTCAGGGTTGTAATATATGCTCAGGGACAGGTAGGATGTATATTTCGATAATTGTGACTCATCCTCCTTGGGCACTACGCCTCTTTTTGTTTTCTTCTTTTTTTCTTTTTCATTGCCTCGATGTGGTTTTATTGCTACTCTACTTCTATACAATGAATCTGCATAAAGAACGGTTAATTATATCAAGTAAATTCCTCTTATTCCTAAGTGAATTTATTAAACAAGGTTTAAAGCCTTGAGTTCTTGTTTTTTGCTCTTACCAAACCGTAGCTATTTTTCCAAATAAACCAAAGTTTATGGCGTTAGCTAATGTTTGTAACCACTAACTATATGATTAAAACGAAGAACAAATAAACCTTAACAGTCCATTATGCGTATATCAATCATAATCCCCAATCACAAAACACTCATCCTTCGGTTCACAACCTCAGTAAAGGTGTTTAGCTACTCATGGCAACGAATAAACAATAAAAGATTAAAGATTGCATAATTGAAATTGCTATTGAAACTTACGAATAAAACTGAAAGTTAAACGAATGTGATTGTCTGGAAAACCTTAAAAAATACTAACAACAATGTTGTCCCAACATAAGTCTCCAAAATAACAAACTGTCTGGAAAAATAAAACCCTATCAGGTATTTAAAACCCTGTCAGGTATTTATACAAGTCAAACTCGAAATAATTAATCCCAATCCAGTTCCAAGTCGGCCTGTAAGTCGACGGACCGTCTTTGCACTTTGACGGTACCGTCGACATGTTGACGGTGCAATTTACTATCTAATGACACAAAACAAGCTGCAGAACTTCAATCGTCAATGTACATCGACGGACCGTCGATCATGTTGACGGTACATATTGACGGTCCGACACTTCTCTCTTTTCTGCAGAATGTATATCGACGGACTGTCGAACATGTTGACGGTCCGTCAATCTGCAAGCAGTGCATATCGTCAACCTTCCTGAGCTGCAGGACTTTCTTTGCATATCGACTACCAAGAAGACGGACTGTCGACATGAAGACGGTCCGTACTTTGTGCAAAACCAGTACTGAACATCAAACATCCCTCGTTTTCACTTGCCTTGCATTCTAACTTAGAAATACCTGCACAAAACACATCAAACTAACACAAACTTAGTCAAAAACAAGTAAAACTTAGAGTTAAAAAGCATTAGATGTGCCATAATTTCACGGCACATCAGTTGCTTTCCCAAAAAGTTAATATAAAGGTTGAATTTAAAAAAACATGGGCTTCGTACTCAAATGGACACTTGTACTTGCACGAATTTTTATCCCGAGCCCTGCAACTCCAAATATTCTCATCTAGGCACTTGAACTTGAACAAAACACATGTTCTAAATACATCTAACCTAGCGTGTTTTTCAGTTGCCCTAGCATCAACATCCACGTCAAACTTATAACGGAAAAGGGCCAAAATTACCCCTGAACTTTGAAAAATAGTTCATTCATACCCTTCGTTATACTTTAGGGTCAATTATACCCTTACAGTTATACTATGAAGTCAATTATACCCTTATGTCTAACTGCTGCCACGTGGCATCATCCCAGCCTTCAAAATTATTTTACCCTTAAATAATTTTTTATCCACTAAAATAACTCAATCCGACCCGAATGTTTTTTCCAGCAAAAATAATACGGAATTATTTTTATTTTATTTTGCTGGAAAAATTATCCGTATTATTTTTGCTGGAAAAAAAAAAATCGGGTCGGGTTGAGTTATTTTAGTGGGTAAAAAATTATTTGAGGGTAAAATAATTTTGAAGGGCTAGGATGATGCCACGTGGCAGCAGTTAGACATAAGGGTATAATTGACCCCATAGTATAACTGTAAGGGTATAATTGGCCCTAAAGTATAACGAAGGGTATGAATGAACTATTTTTCAAAGTTCAGGGGTAATTTTGACCCTTTTCCGAACTTATAATGATACATCATTCATCTCCATGTTATTTAAAAAAAAAATACAACTCTCTTTTTCTTCCACCACCATATCTATCTATTCCCTTCTCTTCAAGCGCCCCCCCCCCCCCCCCCCCCAACCCCCAATCATACACCACCACCTATCTTTCTTTTCCGTAAAATCACTAAAATTCAGCAAAATTTCTCCCCCAATCATACACCACCACCTATCTTTCTTTTCCGTAAAATCACTAAAATTCAGCAAAATTTCTTATAGAGACCCAACAAACTTTCACCCCTTTCACTTGCTCACTCACATACAACAAATAAACTCAAACCTCCCTTCACCACCATCTCCTTCACACCATCAAAGACCCATTAACCATTTCCATCTTCCTCAAAGCCCACTCAGAGAGAAGAGTGGGAAATACTCCCTCCATTCCACTTAGGTGTTCCCTATTTTTTAGAACAATTATAGGCACAATTTGCAGTAAGGATTGTTCATATTCGAAAAGGTTCTCAACAGAGATCATAGCTGATTACTACAACATTCAAAAGTTCATTGAAACTCATCCTCGAATTATCTGTAGTTGCTTAAAAAATACTGATCACCTAGGAATTTGAAATTAGAACCTCTTCCCGGAACCTCTTCCAAGTTTGAAATCTAAGCCTAGAAAAGCTGAGACATTACAAGTCCTCTGTGTTCTTTCATTTCTTAGTCAAAAGATATTACAAGCTAATAAATTATGTTCATACTCTCAACTAGATATACACTTATCAATTAATTTTGACTTGTATAAGCTAAAATCATAAAAATTTCTCCACTATCAAGCTACTTAAAAGTTAACTACATGTAATTTGTCTATAATAATTACGAACCGGTAACATGGTTAAGTGACTAGCTAGAACCCGTTAAAATAACACTAATAATAGTGTATAACTTATTTTCTTTCGTAACGACCCTATCACAAGATTTAGCAAGATGATCTCAATATTAAGAAATGAAAATAAGCAAATTGTGAATACTAAAAAGAATAACCACAAAACCAGTAGGTACAACAAAAGAAGCAACTTGTTCAATAGGTATAGCTAGAGCTTGAACTTGAGGTTATGATTCCTTATAAACTCTTAGCAACGAACGTTTCGGAACACTACTAGAAGCTCGAACGATTGTCGATTGCATGCATTAACCCGCTTAATTTTGATCCTTCGGGACCCTAGTTTTCTCTGGTTAAATTCAAAATTCACCTAAAATGGGAACACCGCTCATGTTGGCCTGCCTTCACAATCAATTAGATTTTGTTAGGCTTCTATTTGAGACTAAAAAAGTTTACGTTAGGTACCAAAGGTAAGATGGAACAATTGGCCTCTAATGCGGTAAAGAGGCTCATCTTGCGGAAGAAATCACTATTCATAATCATCAAAGATTCATTTTGTAAAAAAAAAAAAAAAAACGCATTCTATAACTGTGTGGGACAGGTGAAAACTGAAAAGAGGCCTTTCTTTATTTTTAAGTGTATAAAAGTTTATTCAACGCAATTCTCTCTCTCCCTCGTCCTCTCACTGATTGGTCTTTTTTTTCTCTCTGTCTTGAAATTCTTTCAATAATTACTTGTGAAGTTCCTTATTGCTTCATTCCGTTCTTGCAAATTCTATGATAAGAATAGCTTTCATCAATTACTGAGATGAGAAAGCACAAAGCTACTCAAGAACCATTGTCAATTACTAAGTAGAGAAGATACCAACAACGCTCACTAAAACTAGTAGCTTAAAACCAATCTTTAATATGAAGCTTTAAACTTTTTAAATAGAATATATTTATATATACACATACATATGCAAGTTAATAAGATGTTAGATATGTATTTGCGATATATTACCTAAGAAACTTTATCTACTCATGAAAATATGAGTAGTTTAATTCAAAGTTTAAAATATTTCTATTGTTAAAAAGAAGACAATATTTCTTTCCTTTTTTATAATTTTTTTTCTTTATTTTTCTTACAAACTTCAATACTTTCTAATAAAAAATAAAATCATAAATTCACAATTAAAAAAAAATTGTGGCCTAAATAAAAGTTTTACTAGCTTCCCTCTGGAACCGCCTTGTTTATTTGTTTTCTAGTCAGACTCCTTATCTCTTGCAAGTGCCAAAATGATTACTATTAGCATCATACATAGGAAATAAATATTTGCACAGTTGTCCCATTGGCTCAATTTTTCTGAAAGTATTTAACATGGTAGTTTATTTAAGATGTTAACTAGTCGCAGAAGCACACAAGTAGTACTCTAAGTAGTAATAAAGGAAAAATTAAATTTATACAGTACTAGTTAAGAATTTGGTTTGACAAAGAAAACATCAAATAGAAGCATAAAATTTAACTGCAAATTTTTGAATTCTTGAAATTTGTAAAATTATAAGATATTATATTGTTGGTAAAACAGGATCAAAAAAATATTGGAACAGTATATAACCAGCAGACACAGGAAACCACAAAAGAAAAGGAAAACTAGATCACAAGCTCAATCAGCCAAAATCTCCATTTGAAGTCGAAAACCAACATAGCGGGGGAAAATAACTACCCACTAATAAATAGAGCAATATGCTAATTGTTACTCCTTCCATCTCAAAATAAGTGTCACCTTAGCAAAAGAAATTTGTCTCAAAATAAGTGTCATCTTAGAAATTCAAGACTAAAATTGGCAAATGTTTCCAACTATACCCTTAGCATTAAAGAAATAGTCTTCTTTAATATTAATTAATTTTCAAAAATCATCTAATAAATAGGGATAGTTTCGTAAACTTCACGTTGTACTTATTGGTTTCTTAATAGACACGATTTTTGTTAAGATGACACTTATTTTGAGACGAAAGGACTAATAACAAGGTGGAATTCTCGATGTGCACTTACTTGATCGAGTGTAAGAGGCAAGGTGGTTTGTTGAAGAAGGTGGGGTTGTTGAAGCCAAGATTGAATGATATTCCAAGACAAAGGATCAAGTACAAGACCAGCACCAGTTGGGCTACTGATGTGCCAGGAAATTGTGGCACAATTGATACTCTTTTACAAGAAGTTTTACTTGTTTTAGGCAAGTATGTGTTGTTTTGACGTGTTTTTGTCATATTTCAGGTAAATCGGAAAGTTCGGGTTCAAGAATTGGAAGTTACAGAAATTTTGTACTGAGGATTGATTTTCACGGTATACGGACCGTATCTGTGGTCATACAAAAGTAAGCAAAGCAACAGAATGTCGCAGTAGAGAGATGCTGAAACACGAACACTTATACGGACCATATAATATTATACAGGTCGTATAAGTGGATGTGATGAAAGTTGGAAGAAGTTTCACGGGCAAGTTGTACGAGCCATATAAAGTTATACGAACCGTGTAATGCCAGTTCGTGTTTTTCTCTGCAGACACAAGGATAAAGGTCGTATAAGTGTTATATGGTCCGTGAGAAGTTATACGGACAGTATAAGTACCGTCTGGGACTTCAGTGCAAATTATGTAATTTTACGTTTTGAAACATATAAATAGTTCATTGTAGGGTTTTAATTGTTATCAGTTATTATATATTGACTTTTGGCTTAGAACATTAAATACTCTCTAGTTTTTGAAGGGTCAAACATCAATTCAAGTACTATCAATTCCTCTTTTCTTCCAAAGTAAGCAATTATGAATTCTTCAATTTCTTATTTCTTGTTCTTTGTCATGAGTAGCTAAATTTCCTTTCTAGGGTTGTGAACCCAATGATGATGTTTTGTGATTGGGTTTGTGATTGATATACACATAATGAATTATTATGATTTATTTATTCTTCGTTCTTCATTCATAACTAATGGTTGCAAACATTGATTAAAGCCATAAACCTTGATTTATTTGGAAAAATAATTAGGGTTGGTAAGAATAAATAACAAGGACTCAAAGCTTTAAACTTTGTTTAATAAATTCACTTAGGAATAAGAAGAATTTACTTGGCATAATTAATCACTCTTCATAGTTACTTTCTTATATTTGGGAAAATCA